>NC_080379.1:47844128-48164566 GCF_014773155.1 Arachis stenosperma | reverse complement strand
TTAATTATTTTGTAACAACTTTTTTTTATTACAAATTACATGCATAATTTACTAAATTATTTTTTAAATTAACTAATATATTAACGATTTTAATAAGCAAGTTTACATGTATATAATATGCAAAAACATACATAAGTCAAACAAGATCCTTTTAGCTAAAATTGTCTTGAAACAAAATAACATTAGCTAGTGAATACATTGATTAGTTCAACCAAAACATAAAAGTTCTAACATAAAAGTTCAACCAAAACATAAAAGTTCTAACACAGATTAGTATCTTTATGTATCAAAACATTCTTGAGCCCTCAAGGTAGCATATGGTTACTATTTTAGCACTCCTGTAAATAAGAAAAACCGAAACAAAAAAGTTAGAAACAAGATATAACATCTATTATAATTTTTCCACTAAGTTTTATCCAAAATGTTTAGAAAAATTTTGACAGAACCTCCCCTAAATTTTGGATATTTCTACCGTCCATGGTTCCAACAAACACAACCAATTCACAACTTATTTCTCAACCAATACACAACCAAATTTATCAAACCAAATAATAAGATATTTGTGATTTCTCAACCATGACACAAGTAAAATGTGATAAATAGATCCATATACAAATTAAACTATACTAACAATATAGGAATCATCTAGGAAAATATATTAAAACCATAAGCAATTTTATGAGTACCTTTAGGGTCTATTAGCATTTGAAATTCATGCACAACATCCAGCAATTTCTTCAGTACGTGTTCTGAAATTTCAGTTTACAGGCACATTCTTAAAAAACAATTAATTCTAATGCATATCTGGTTTAAAAATTAAGAATAGCTAATATAATACCAAAGCTGCATGGTGGTATGCCACTTACCTATGAACCATATTATAGCAGTAAGAAAGAAAATGGATGTTAAACAAAGTGCTATTTTCCTCCGGTCATTAATATGATCCTGTGTAGAAAAACTGTTTTGCTTAGAATAAAAACAAATGTTAAAACAGGAACAAATACAGGCAAAAGGCTGGAACAGCCAACAATGTAAAGCAGGTCAGTAAATCATGAGTATGGCTGCATCAAAATGTAAAACATAAGGCAGTACAGTTCTTGTTACTAGTTTTGTCAACTTCTTTTCCATATATGTTAATTCAAGAGGGATGTTGAAAGTTGCCTAAACAAACTAAGATGTGAAACCCTTTTACATCAAAGGGAGAGATGAGAAAGAGAGAACAGTTTGGCTAAGTGAGGTGTAACTAAAAGTAACTTCCAAGATGCCAACAATATCAGGAAAAATGAGGTGTAACCTGCAGGATGCCAACAAGTGGTGAGGTAGGCACATCACCAAAGATATGGATTGAAACTGTAGATATTGCTATGGACAGTGCCCTCAAAATTGGTTTTACACAATGAAGAGAAACATAATTTATAGGAGCTTACAAAAGGGGACACAAATTTAAGACTAGAGTTTTATGTTATATATCATTATCAGGTTCTTATGAACATGCAGTAGCGGCATGCAAGAAGATGAAATACCAACCATCTGAATCTAGAACAGCCATAATATTACCTATGTGGCAAAAATCAGCAGTTCACCAATAGAGAAGAGTACTATGAAACCAGATAAGCTCCTGAAATAGAATGCAATCAAGCAGAAGATAGCACCTAAAAATGTTGCTCCAGAAAGAAGCTGTCATGAAGAAAGGGAACCAAAGAAGAAAAGAAACAAAATATGATAAAAGATCATGAAGAGTAGAACTTCCAAATGAAAGATGTAAAATTCATGATAAAGGTTCAACTCAAATTAAATGAGACCTGCAACATTGGAAACAAGACACTTTGCAAAGCATGGTTCTTCAAGTCCTGTCACCGAAGGTTTGAAGCTCCATGAACAACGGCAGAGTTTTGCCAATATCAACAATCTGCTGAAATTCATAAATTACTTTAACCAAAGCACTAACAGTTTTTCACTTTCCAAATACCCAAAACACATTATCACCTAACTTAACCAAAATCTTAGCAATATTGACCCCAAAACACATAGAGTATGTTTTATTTATAAAATTCCAGTTCTCTTATGATATGTTCACCCAAAAATTCTGCTCCATGTAGTTTCCAATTATCACAATTTATCCTTATACTTTTAGAGTTACTGTTTTTATCTCTAAATTCAGATTTCATAAAAAGGTCAATTTAATAATCAAGCTTCAATCTTTTAACAGTTTTCAAACGTAATTCTAATTAATCATGAACCAACATTAACAACTACCAAAACCAATTCCAACCAGTCACAAGTCAATTTCACGGCCGTTCCAACATGTCAGATTACCAAAATCAACAGCAAACGCTTATTCTCAATAATCAAAATACAGCCACAACTCAAACCATCATCACAATAATCCCAAACCAAACACAAATCCAACTCAGTTCATCAAATATCGATACGACAACTTTTCAAATTTCAATTTAACAAGTATTATCAAATGAATCACCATTCACAACCACATTTCTACCAATTCAGCAATATCACATAAGATCAGAATTTTCAACAAATTCATCAAAATCAGAAAACCAATATCAGTCACAACATTAACCAAAATTAACCTTGTCAAATTAATTACTCACAATAACAAAACCCAGCAACATTCACAGCCATAACCTAAACTCAATAAACTAATTAAAACACTAGAATATCATCTCAATACCAAACTTAATCCGAATTTCACAACTTCAAACCAAGCTTATTCCTATCAATTAATCATATTCATGAATTATTTGCAATTACTCACTAAACCTCATTGGCATTCATAAGTTAAAACTGTTAATTTTAAAATAAATCCCCTACCTCAAAGTCGAAACTCACGAAAATTGCCAAACACAGCTGATAGAAGTTCAAACACTCATTTCGTTACCTGGGCAGCAACCAAAGTGGTTCTGGGCAGCACCAATATTGGTTTCCGGTGGCAGAGGGCTCCGATAACTACGAAACCTGAAGCAGAGGCTGAACAGAGCAGCACAGAGTAGTTAAGAGCAGCAGCAGTTTCTTCTGTCAATAGCTACTTCCCCGGCAAGCTTCAATGGTGACAGTGGAAGCGTCCTCCTCCAACGGCGGCATGGTGAGACGCGGCAGCAGCAGAGTGTGACAACAGCGGGGCTGCAACTCAGTAACGGCGACGCGGTGGCAGCTCGCGAGGATGGCGATGGCAACCCGCGGCGCTGACGGCGACAAGGCTGGTCGCGGGCTTCTCTTCGTGCGTCTCTCTCTCTTCGCGATTCTGTCCCCTCGACGACAGCTTGTGGACGGATCGGCATTAATGCAAGCTTGTGGGTCCATGGACGGGACGGCGCTGTGAAGCAGCTCGACAGCGAGCTCCAGGGCGGTGACAGTGACAGCAGACAGCATCTCTTCTCTCTCGGACGCAGCCTCTCTCCTCTCCACCCTTCACGTTTGACGGCGACGGTGACGCGGCGAGGCCCCAGCCAGCGCCGTCTCCCTTCTCTTCCCTCTCTTTCTCAAATCTCTTCCTCTCTGTTTCCCCATTTCTTCAGTTTGTATGCGTTTGTTATGTTGAAGGAAGGTGAGGCTGTGCCTGTTAGGGTTAGAAATTGGGGAAACTAAGGTTCTGAGTTAATTTTTGAAATTAGGGTGAGAAATTAAGAATTTTATAAAATAATATGGATATATATGAATAGATATTTTGATAAAATTAGAGAATAGAATAATTTTAAAATTAAATATACTCTATTAAAAATATTTAGAAATATTATTTATCAACATATTACTAAGTTCAATCAATTATTTTTAATTTAAATTATAAAATGAATATATTAATCACATTTTTATAAAATATAGTTTAAACTCAATTTTAATTATTCAAATTAAATGATATAATTTTTCATTATATTTCTATCTTCGAAACTTTAATTTCAATTTATAAAATAATTAATTATAATAAAAGTTGTGCATAAATATTAATTGACTTAAACTTAAAGTATTTATAAATATCAATCTAATAATTTCTAATAAAATAATTTTTAGGATGGCTCCGCGACGCAACCTCCTCTCTCTTCCTCGCGAGTTCGTCCCTCTCTCTCCTGACGCTCCTGTCGACGACAGCGACGATGGTAAGGCATGATGGCAAGCTGGACGCGACGATACGGCAGCAAATTCCACAGCACCATCCCTTCCGTTCTCTTCTTCTTTTCCCTTAGTGGAGTTGGAGGCGCAGAGACGGGGTTGAACGAGGCTCAGAGCCTTCCGTTCTTGTTTGCTTATAGAACGAAGGTGGTTGTCAGGCACTCGTTCATAAGTGAGAATGATGATGAGCGTCACATAATCATCACATTCATCATGTTCTTGGGTACGAATGAATATCTTAGAACAAGAATAAGCTGAATTGAATAGAAGAACAATAGTAATTGCATTAATACTCGAGGTACAGCAGAGCTCCACACCTTAATCTATGGTGTGTAGAAATTCCACCGTTGAAAATACATAAGAACAGGAGTGATCATTGGCTTCGGCCCCAGAGAGGGAACTAGAAAAACCAAGATGAAAATACAATAGTAAAAGGTCCTATTTGTAGAGAACTAGTAGACTAGGGTTTACAGAAATGAGTAAATGACATAAAAATCCACTTCCGGGCCCACTTGGTGTGTGCTTGGGCTGAGCATTGAAGCATTTTCGTGTAGAGACTTCTCTTGGAGTTAAACCCCAGCTTTTGTGCCATTTTGGGCGTTTAACTCCCATTCTTGTGCCAGTTCCGGCGTTTAACGCCGGGCATTCTTGAGCTGATTTGGAACGCCAGTTTGGGCCATCAAATCTCGAGCAAAGTATGGACTATTATACATTGCTGGAAAGCCCAAGATGTCTACTTTCCAACGCGGTTGAGAGCGCGCCAATTGGGTTTCTGTAGCTCCAGAAAATCCACTTCGAGTGCAGGGAGGTCAGAATCCAACAGCATCTGCAGTCCTTTTCAGTCTCTAAATCAGATTTTTGCTCAAGTCCCTCAATTTCAGCCAGAAAATACCTGAAATCACAGAAAAATACACAAACTCATAGTAAAGTCCAGAAAAGTGAATTTTAACTAAAAACTAATAAAAATATAATAAAAACTAACTAAAACCTACTAAAAACATACTAAAAACAATGCCAAAAAGCGTATAAATTATCCGCTCATCACAACACCAAACTTAAATTGTTGCTTGTCCCCAAGCAACTGAAAATCAAATAAGATAAAAAGAAGAGAATATGCAATGAATTCCAAAAACATCTATGAAGATCAGTATTAATTAGATGAGCGGGGCTTTTAGCTTTTTGCCTCTGAATAGTTTTGGCATCCCACTTTATCCTTTGAAATTCAGAATGATTGGCTTCTATAGGAACTCAGAATCCAGATAGTGTTATTGATTCTCCTAGTTAAGTATGATGATTCTTGAACACAGCTACTTTATGAGTCTTGGCTGTGGCCCAAAGCACTCTGTCTTCCAGTATTACCACCGGATACATACATGCCACAGACACATAATTGGGTGAACCTTTTCAGATTGTGACTCAGCTTTGCTAGAGTCCCCAATTAGAGGTGTCCAGGATTCTTAAGCACACTCTTTTTGCCTTGGATCACAACTTTATTTCTTTCTTTTTCTTTTTTTTTTCTCTTTCTCCTTTTTTTTCGTTCTTTTTCTCTTTTTTTTTTGTATTCACTGCTTTTTCTTGCTTCAAGAATCATTTTTATGATTTTTCAGATCCTCAATAAGATGTCTCCTTTTTCATCATTCTTTCAAGAGCCAACATTCATGAACAACAAATTCAAAAGACATATGCACTGTTCAAGCATACATTCTGAAAACAAAAGTGTTGCCACCACATCAAAATAATTAATCTGTTATAAAATTCAAAATTCATGCAATTCTTCTCTTTTTTAATTAAGAACATTTTTCATTTAAGAGAGGTGATGGATTCATAGGACATTCATAACTTTAAGGCATAGACACTAAGACACTAATGATCATAAGACACAAACATAGATAAACATAAGCATTAAAATTCGAAAAACAGGAGAATAAAGAACAAGAAAATTAAAGAACGGGTCCACCTTAGTGATGGCGGCTTGTTCTTCCTCTTGAAGATCTTATGGAGTGCTTGAACTCCTCAATGTCTCTTCCTTGTCTTTGTTGCTCCTCTCTCATGATTCTTTGATCTTCTCTAATTTCATGGAGGATGATGGAATGTTCTTGGTGCTCCACCCTTAGTTGTCCCATGTTGAAACTCAATTCTCCTATGGAGGTGTTGATTTGATCCCAATAGTTTTGTGGAGGAAAGTGCATCCCTTGAGGCATCTCAGGGATTTCATGATGAGTGGGATCTCTTGTTTGCTCCATCCTTTTCTTAGTGATGGGCTTGTCCTCATCAATGGGGATGTCTCCCTCTATGTCAACTCCTACTGAATAACAGAGGTGACAAATGAGATGAGGAAAGGCTAACCTTGCCAAGGTAGAGGACTTGTCCGCCACCTTATAAAGTTCTTGGGCTATAACCTCATGAACTTCTACTTCTTCTCCAATCATGATACTATGGATCATGATGGCCCGGTCTATAGTAACTTCGGACCGGTTGCTAGTGGGAATAATTGAGCGTTGGATAAACTCCAACCATCCCCTAGCCACGTGCTTGAGGTCATGCCTTCTCAATTGAACCGGCTTCCCTCTCGAATCTCTCTTCCATTGGGCGCCCTCTTCACAGATGTCTATGAGGACTTGGTCCAACCTTTGATTAAAGTTGACCCTTCTTGTGTAAGGGTGTTCATCTCCTTGCATCATGGGCAAGTTGAATGCTAATCTTACATTTTCCGGACTAAAATCTAAGTATTTCCCCCGAACCATTGTAAGCCAATTCTTTGGGTCCGGGTTCACACTTTGATCATGGTTCTTGGTGATCCATGCATTGGCATAGAACTCTTGAACCATTAAGATTCCGACTTGTTGAATAGGGTTGGTAAGAACTTCCCAACCTCTTCTTTGGATCTCATGTCGGATCTCCGGATATTCACTCTTTTTGAGTTTGAAAGGGACCTCGGGGATCACCTTCTTCAAGGCCACAACTTCATAGAAGTGGTCTTGATGCACCCTTGAGATGAATCTCTCCATCTCCCATGACTCGGAGGTGAAAGCTTTTGCCTTCCCTTTCCTCTTTCTAGAGGTTTCTCCGGCCTTGGATGCCATAAATGGTTATAGAAAAACAAAAAGCAATGCTTTTACCACACCAAACTTAAAAGGTTTGCTCGTCTTCGAGCAAAAGATGAAAGAAGAGAGTAGAAGAAGAAGAAATAGAGGAGATGGAGGTGGCTTTGTGGTTCGGCCAAAAGGGGAAAAGTAGTGTTTAGGGTGTGTGAAAATGAAGGAGTGAAGATGGGTTTATATAGGGGTGGAGAGAGGGGTAAGGTTCGGTTATGGGAGGGTGGGTTTGGGAGGGAAAGTGGTTTAAATTTGAATGGTGAGGTAGGTGAGGTTTTATGAAGGATAGATGTGAGTGATGAAGAGAAAGATGGGATTTGATAGGTGAAGGATTTTTGGGGAAGAGGTGTTGAGGTGATTGGTGAATGGGTGAAGAAGAGAGAGAGTGGTGGGGTGGGTGGGGATCCTGTGGGGTCCACAGATCCTGAGGTGTCAAGGAAAAGTCATCCCTGCACCAAGTGGCGAGCAAAATTGCTCTCTGTGCCAATTCTAGCGTTAAACGCCGGGCTGGTGCCCATTTCTGACGTTTAACGCCAACTTCTTGCCCTTTCCTGGCGTTTAACGCCAGTCTGGTGCCCCTTTCTGGCGTTAAACGCCCAGAATGGTGCCAGACTGGGCGTTAAACGCCCATTTGCTACCCTTACTGGTATTTAAACGCCAGCAAGGTCTTTCTCCAGGGTGTGCTGTTTTTCTTTCTATTTTTCATTCTGTTTTTGCTTTTTCAATTGATTTTGTGACTTCCCATGATCATCAACCTACAGAAAACATAAAATGACAAAGGAAAATAGATAAAATATAACATTGGGTTGCCTCCCAACAAGCGCTTCTTTAATGTCAGTAGCTTGATAGTGGGCTCTCATGGAGCCTCACAGATGCTCAGAGCAATGTTGGAACCTCCCAACACCAAACTTAGAGTTTGAATGTGGGGGTTCAACACCAAACTTAGAAGTTGGTTGTGGCCTCCCAACACCAAACTTAGAGTTTGACTGTGGGGGCTCTATTTGACTCTGTTTTGAGAGAAGCTCTTCATGCTTCCTCTCCATGGTGACTGAGGGATATCCTTGAGCCTTAAACACAAAGGATTCTTCATTCACTTGAATGATCAATTCTCCTCTGTCCACATCAATCACAGCCTTTGCTGTGGCTAGGAAGGGTCTGCCAAGGATGATGGATTCATCCATGCACTTCCCAGTCTCTAGGACTATGAAATCAGCAGGGATGTAATGGTCTTCAATCTTTACTAAAACATCCTCTACAAGTCCATAAGCTTGTTTTCTTGAATTGTCTGCCATCTCTAGTGAGATTCTTGCAGCTTGCACCTCAAAGATCCCTAGCTTCTCCATTACAGAGAGAGGCATGAGGTTTACACTTGACCCTA
Organism: Arachis stenosperma; assembly: GCF_014773155.1. NCBI lineage: Eukaryota > Viridiplantae > Streptophyta > Magnoliopsida > Fabales > Fabaceae > Arachis > Arachis stenosperma. Next base: position 48,155,968 of record NC_080379.1, on the reverse strand, counting down.
GGTCACACAGAGCCTTCTTAAAGGTCATGGTGCCTATGGTACAAGGTATTGAAAACTTCCCAGGATCTTGTCTCTTTTGAGGTAATCTCTGCCTAGTCAAGTCATCCAGTTCTTTGGTGAGCAAAGGGGGTTTATCCTCCCAAGTCTCATTACCAAATAACTTGTCATTTAGCTTCATGATTGCTCCAAAGTATTTAGCAACTTGCTCTTCAGTGACATATTCATCCTCTTCAGAGGAAGAATACTCATCAGAGCTCATGAATGGCAGAAGTAAATCTAATGGAATCTCTATGGTCTCAGTGTGAGCCTCAGATTCCCATGGTTCCTTATTAGGGAACTCATTAGAGGCCAGTGGACGTCCATTGAGGTCTTCCTCAGTGGCGTTCACTGCCTCTTCCTCCTCTCCTAGTTCGGCCATGTGGATCATGTTAATGGCCTTGCACTCTCCTTTTGGATTTTCTTCTGTATTGCTTGGAAGAGTACTAGGAGGGAGTTCAGTAATTTTCTTGCTCAGCTGCCCCACTTGTGCCTTCAAGTTTCTAATGGAGGACCTTGTTTCAGTCATGAAACTTTGAGTGGTTTTGATTAGATCAGAGACCATGGTTGCTAAGTCAGAGTGGTTCTGCTTAGAATTCTCTGTCTGTTGCTGAGAAGATGATGGAAAAGGCTTGCCATTGCTAAACCTGTTTCTTCCACCATTATTGTTGTTGAAACCTTATTGAGGTCTCTGTTGATCCTTCCATGAGAGATTTGGATGATTTCTCCATGAAGAATTATAGGTGTTTTCATAGGGTTCTCCCGTGTAATTCACCTCTTCCATTGAAGGGTTCTCGGGATCATAAGCTTCTTCTTCAGATGAAGCATCCTTAGTACTGCCTGGTGCATTTTGCATTCCAGACAGACTTTGAGAAATCAAATTGACTTGCTGAGTCAATATTTTGTTCTGAGCCAGTATGGCATTCAGAGTATCAATCTCAAGAACTCCTTTCTTCTGATTTGTCCCATTGTTCACAGGATTCCTTTCAGAAGTGTACATGAATTGGTTATTTGCAACCATTTCAATTAGTTCTTGAGCTTCTGTAGGCATCTTCTTCAGATGAAGAGATCCTCCAGCAGAGCTATCCAATGACATCTTGGACAGTTCAGACAGACCATCATAGAAAATACCTATGATGCTCCATTCAGAAAGCATGTCAGAGGGACACTTTCTGATCAATTGTTTGTATCTTTCCCAAGCTTCATAGAGGGATTCTCCTTCCTTCTGTCTGAAGGTTTGGACTTCCACTCTAAGCTTACTTAATTTTTGAGGTGGAAAGAACTTTGCCAAGAAGGCATTGACTAGCTTTTCCCAAGAGTTCAGGCTTTCTTTAGGTTGTGAGTCCAACCATATTCTAGCTCTGTCTCTTACAGCAAAAGGGAATAGCATAAGTCTGTAGACCTCAGGGTCAACCCCATTAGTTTTGACAGTGTCACAGATTTGCAAGAATTCAGCTAAAAAATGATGAGGATCTTCCAATGGAAGTCCATGGAACTTACAATTCTGTTGCATTAGAAAAACTAATTGAGGCTTAAGCTCAAAGTTGTTTGCTCCAATGGCAGGGATAGAGATACTTCTCCCATAGAAGTCGGGAGTAGGTGCAGTAAAGTCACCCAGCACCTTCCTTGCATTGTTGGCATTGTTGTTGTTTTCGGCTGCCATGGGTTCTTCTTGTTTGAAGATTTCTGTTAGGTCCTCTACAGAGAGTTGTGCCTTAGCTTCTCTTAGCTTTCGCTTCAAGGTCCTTTCAGGTTCAGGGTCAGCCTCAACAAGAATGCTTTTGTCTTTGCTCCTGCTCATATGAAAGAGAAGAGAACAAGAAAATATGGAATCCTCTATGTCACAGTATAGAGATTCCTTGAGGTGTTAGAGGAAAAGAAAAATAGAAGGAAGAAGTAGAAGAATTCGAACTTATCAAGAGAGATGGAGTTTGAATTATTCATTGAGGAATAGTGTTAGTCCATAAATAGAAGGATGTGAGAAGAGGGGAAGAAATTTTCGAAAATTAAGTAAAAGATTTAAAAACATTTTGAAAAATACTAATTGATTTTCGAAAACTAAGAGTGGAAAAGAAATCAAGTGATTTTTGAAAAAGATTTTGAAATTAGAAATAAAAAAGATATGATTGAAAACTATTTTGAAAAAGATGTAATTAAAAAGATATGATTGAAAAGCAATTTAAAAAGATTTGATTTTAAAAATTAATGACTTGGCCAACAAGAAAAGATATGATTCAAACATTAAACCTTTCTCAACAGAAAAGGCAACATACTTGAAATGTTGAATCAAATCATTAATTGTTAGCAAGTATCTTTGAAAATGGAAAGAAATTGATTTTGAAAAAGATTTGATTGAAAAGATATGATTTGAAAAAGATTTGATTTTGAAAACTTGAAAAAAATTTGAATTGAAAACAGAATCTTCCATCTTGTGTCATCCTGGCGTTAAACGCCCAGAATGGTGCACATTCTGGCGTTTAACGCCCAAAGCACTACCCTTTTGGGCGTTAAACGCCCAGCCAGGCACCCTGGCTGGCTTTTAAACGCCAGTTTGCCTTCTTCACTGGGCGTTTTGAACGTCCAGCTTTTTCTGTGTAATTCCTCTGCTGTATGTTCTGAATCTTTAATTCTCTGTATTATTGACTTGAAAAGACACAAATTAAAAATATTTTTGGATTTTTAATAATGAGGAATAATCAAAATGCAACTAAAATCAAATAACAATACATGCAAGACACCAAACTTAGCAGTTTGTATACTACTGACACTAACAAAATGAGAATGCATATGAGAAACAACAAAACACTCAAGTCAAGAGAATTTAAAGATCAGAGCAATGAAATCATCAAGAACATCTTGAAGATCACTTAAGACACATGAATAAAGGCAAGAAGAACAGAAACATGCAATTGACACCAAACTTAAAATGAGACACTAGACTCAACAAGAAACATACAATATTTTTGGTTTTTATGATTTTGTAATTTTTTTTTGATTTTTCGAAAATTAAGTGGAACAGAAAATAAAGGTATCAAAATTCTTAATGAGAATTCCAGGAATCATGCAATGTTAGTCTAAAGCTTTAGTCTAAAGGAATTAGACATAGCTAGCCAAGCTTCAGCAGGACATTGCATTCAAGAGCTAAATTGATGAGGATCAATCAGCTTTGGTGATGATAAAAACAACACCTTGAAACACTAGAATTCATTCTTAAGAACTCTGAAGATAAATTCCTAATCTAAGCAACAAGATGATCCGTCAGTTGTCCAAACTCAACAATCCCCGGGAACGGCGCAAAAAACTTGGTGCACGAAATTGTGATCGTCAATGGCGCCATCAACATGGTACGCTCAATTGCAATCTCAACTCTTTATCACAACTTTGCACAATTAACCAGCAAGTGCACTGGGTCATCCAAGTAATAAACCTTACGCGAGTAAGGGTCGATCCCACGGAGATTGTTGGTATGAAGCAAGCTATGGTCACCTTGTAAATCTTAGTCAGGCAGATTCAAATGGTTATGGATGATATATGAATAAAACATAAAATAAGGATAGGGATACTTATGTAATTCATTGGTGAGAATTTCAGATAAGCGTATGGAGATGCTTTGTCCCTTCCGTCTCTCTGCTTTCCTACTGTCTTCATCCAATCCTTCTTACTCCTTTCCATGGCAAGCTGTATGTTGGGCATCACCGTTGTCAGTGGCTACAGTCCCGTCCTCTCAGTGAAAATGTTCAACGCACCCTGTCACGGCACGGCTAATCATCTGTCGGTTCTCAATCAGGTTGGAATAGAATCCATTGATTCTTTTGCGTTTGTCACTAATGCCCAGCCTTCAGGAGTTTGAAGCTTGTCACAGTCATTCAATCATTGAATCCTACTCAGAATACCACAGACAAGGTTTAGACCTTCCAGATTCTCTTGAATGCCGCCATCAATTCTAGCTTATACCACGAAGATTCCGATTAAGGGATCCAAGAGATATACATTCAAGCCTTGTTTGCTTGTAGAACGGAGGTGGTTGTCAGGCACTCGTTCATAAGTGAGAATGATGATGAGCATCATATAATCATCACATTCATCATGTTCTTGGGTACGAATGAATATCTTAGAACAAGAATAAGCTGAATTGAATAGAAGAATAATAGTAATTGCATTAATACTCGAGGTACAGCAGAGCTCCACACCTTAATCTATGGTGTGTAGAAACTCCACCGTTGAAAATACATAAGAACAAGAGTGATCATTGGCTTCGGCCCCAGAGAGGGAACCAGAAAAACCAAGATGAAAATACAATAGTAAAAGGTCCTATTTGTAGAGAACTAGTAGCCTAGGGTTTACAGAAATGAGTAAATGACATAAAAATCCACTTCCGGGCCCACTTGGTGTGTGCTTGGGCTGAGCATTGAAGCATTTTCGTGTAGAGACTTCTCTTGGAGTTAAACGCTAGCTTTTGTGCCAGTTTGGGCGTTTAACACCCATTCTTGTGCCAGTTCCGGCGTTTAACGCTGGGCATTCTTGAGCTGATTTGGAACGCCGATTTGGGCCATCAAATCTCGGGCAAAGTATAGACTATTATACATTGCTGGAAAGCCCAGGATGTCTACTTTCCAACGCCGTTGAGAGCGCGCCAATTGAACTTTTGTAGCTCCAGAAAATTTACTTCGAGTGCAGGGAGGTCAGAATCCAACAGCATCTGCAGTCCTTTTCAGTCTCTGAATCAGATTTTTGCTCAAGTCCCTCAATTTCAGCCAGAAAATACCTGAAATCATAGAAAAATACACAAACTCATAGTAAATTCCATAAAAGTGAATTTTAACTAAAAACTAATAAAAATATAATAAAAACTAACTAAAACCTACTAAAAACATACTAAAAACAATGCCAAAAAGCGTATAAATTATCCGCTCATCATCTAGTTAGCCGCACTTTTCCTCCAAACTTTACTAAGCATCAAAGAGACAAGCTAAAAAGCGAGTCTAAATATTATATATGGGATGACTCATATTTATGGAGATGTGGCGCTGACCAAGTAATTAGAAGGTGTGTGCTTCAATCAGAATTCCAATCCATTTTAGAGGCCTATCACTCATCTGAGAGTGGAGGACATTTTGACCCTCAAAGAACAGCTAGAAAAATCTTAGACTGTGGATTCTGGTGGCCTACTCTTCTTAAAGACGCTGCTGAATTTTGTAAATCTTATTTCCCATGCCAAAAATTTGGTAATATATCCAAGAAGGATGAAATGCCTCAACAAATTATGCTTTTCTGTGAAATTTTTGATGTTTGGGGCATTGACTTCATGGGTTCATTTCCAAATTCTAATGGCCACCTCTATATACTGTTAGCTATAGATTATGTTTCTAAATGGGTAAAAGCAATTCCTACCCGTACTGATGATGCTAACACTGTTGTTTCCTTTGTGAGAAATCATATTATTTGTCGCTTTGGATCACCACGAGCAATCGTGAGCGATCAAGGAACCCATTTCTGTAACAGGAGACTAACAGGATTACTGAAGAGGCATGGGATCATTCATAAAGTTGCGACAGCATACCATCCTCAGACTAATGGGCAAGGCGAGGTGTCAAACAGAGAGATAAAGCATATCTTGCAGAAGATAGTCAAACCTCATAGAAGAGACTGGAGCACCAGGCTACAAGATGCACTCTGGACATACAGAACAGCGTACAAGACACCCATTGGGATGAGCCCTTTCCGCCTAGTTTATGGAAAAGCTTGTCATCTTCCAGTTGAAGTAGAGCACAAAGCTTTTTGGGAAGTAAAGGAGTGCAACATGGGAATTGAGAAAGCTGGAGCTGAACGGAAGTTGCAACTGCAAGAACTGGAAAGCCTTCGCCTAGAAGCTCATGAGAACTCAAGACTATACAAGGAGAAGATGAAGGCTGTATATGATCAGCACATCAAGAGAAAAGAATTCCAACCTGGAGATTTAGTCCTCCTTTACAAATCTCGACTGAGGCTCATGCCAGGCAAGTTGAGATCCAGATGGGAAGGTCCATATAAAGTAGAGAAGGCCGAACTGTATGGAGTTTATCACCTAAGCCATCCTTCCAGCTCCAAACTTATCAAGGTCAATGGACATCGTTTAAAGCTGTACCATGGTGAGAAGATGAAGAAAAACAAGGAGCTCGAGATCTTCCTCTTGGAAGATCCCCACATAGCCGAAGACTGAGCTAGTGGGCGTCCAACTTACGGACGTTAAAGCAAAGTGCTAGGTGGGAGACAACCCACCATGGTATGATCGTTCTTTTCTTTGTTTTTTATTTTCATATTCAATAACTCTTCTCTTTATTAGTACATTTCGTGCATCTGCATTTACATACCTTTATTTAAATAATAATAATAATAATAATAATAATAATAATAATAATAATAATAATAATATTTACACGACGCGACCGCATCATTGACGCGTCCGCGTCGTAGGTGGATCAGAAAGATTAAGAAACGAACAGAGAGTCACGCAGGAGCGTGGCTGGAGGCATGCCAGTGGCACAAATCGTCCCACGCGACCGCGTCACCGACGCGTCCTCGTCGAATGGAAACATTGGCCTCCCATGCGACCGCGTCACCCACGCGGCCACATGCCCTGGAATTCGACGTAAAAAGGTTGCACGACCGAAAGTTGTGCTAGAGTGGTGCTGGATTGGCGCTGAACGCCCAATTCTTCCCACGCGGTCGCATGGCTCACGCGTCCGCGTCATAGCATTCTAATAACCAACCACGCGATCGCATGACCCACGCGATCGCGTGACCCAAGACTTGGCAAAAATAAAATTTCAAACTGAGAGTTGTGCAAGTGCGAGGCTGCCCTCGCGCCAGTAGCATCAAACGGGTCACGCGACCGCGTCAATCAGTCTAAGCGCAATTCGCGCGACCGCGTGCCCCACGCGGCCGCGTTGCTTGCGCCACACAGCGTCCCTAATTTGTCAATTATCTTATCTTTCTTTTCTCCAAATCCTATTTTCTCTTCTTCCTTCTTCCTTCTTTCTCACTTTCTACTCTCTCTCTTTCACCCCATTAACAAGGTTTTCTTTTCTTTTTCTCCCTTTACTTTTCTATTATTCTTCTTATTTTTATAAGTTATCTTATTTTCTTCTCTATTCCTTTTACTTTTACTATCCATATTTTCTTCTCCTTTCTTTTCTTTTTTCTTTTAATTGGTGTTGGAAATTTTTTTGGGTCATTATTTTGCTTGTGGATTGTTAAGAAATAGTTTGACAATTATATATTTTTTTAGGATTGCTTGCATGTTCAATCTAATACTTTCCATACCTTAGTTACCATGCATGTTATGTGTTTGTGAAAAAGCCCATATGGCATCATGCACTTTTCTACATTATTCTATTCTACTATTCAATGCCTGCTTTTCACAAATTCCCTTTACTATTGTATTAATTGAGTTTAATTGTCAATACAAACGTGATGGTTTGTTACGAAGTGATGCTTGATCTATGCTACTCATGCCCTTGCCAGCATGCCAATAAACATCTTGCATCTACTTATCCTATCATGCACTTGTTTTATTCCCTTTGATGAACTTTTCACATGTTGTCATGACCATGTGTTCACTTCATTCATATTTACCATGCACTGATTATCACTCATTCAATCCTCTTCCTTGCTCTATCTCTTTAAATTTAATTTACTTTCTCTTTCCTCTTTCAGAATGGCCACCAAGAAAGGCAAAGAGAAAGCTACCCCCAAACCCACAGCAAGGAAAGGAACAAAAAGAGCATTAGTGGCAGAGCCTTCTTCAACTGCAGTCAAGCCCTTAACAAAAAGAATTAAAGGATCATAAAGGTTGATGAAAAGGAGAAAGCTTTCCCAGCAAAGGACACTGCACGATTTCCAAATTGCTACTGTGAGCAGATGTTTCCTATTCTCGCAGCTCAGAATTACAACAATGAACACCTTCTTATCCTTCCGCCTCGTATTGCCGACTTTGTTGAGCCACAAATTGAACGAAGACAATGGGGTTTCCTATAGAGACAGCCAAGGCAGGTGGTGCACGAAATTGCAATAACACTTTTGCAATCCCGCACAACTAACCAGCAAGTGCACTGGGTCGTCCAAGTAATACCTTGCGTGAGCAAGGGTCGATCCCACGGAGATTGTCGGCTTGAATCAAGCTATGGTTATCTTGTAAATCTTAGTCAGGATATTAGAAATTATCAGGATTGATTGTGAAAAGCAAAAGAACATGAAATGGTTACTTGTTTTGCAGTAATGGAGAATAGGTTGAGGTTTGGAGATGCTCCATCTTCTGAATCTCTGCTTTCCTACTGTCTTCTTCATCAAACACGCAAGTCTCCTTCCATGGCAAGCTGTGTGTAGGGTTTCACCGTTGTCAGTGGCTACCTCCCATCCTCTCATTGGAACGATTCCTAATGCCCTGTCACGGCACGGCATTCCATATGTCGGTTCTCAATCAGACCGGAGTAGAATCCAGTGATTCTTTTGGCGTCTGTCACTAACGCCCCGCCTTCAGGAGATTGAAGCACGTCACAGTCATTCAGTCATTGAATCCTACTCAGAATACCACAGACAAGGTTTAGACCTTCCGGATTCTCTTGAATGCCGCCATCAGTCTAGCTTATACCACGAAGATTCCGATAAAAGAATCCAAGAGATAACTACTTAATCTAAGGTAGAACAGAGGTGGTTGTCAGGCACATGTTCATAGTTGAGAATGATGATGATTGTCACTGATCACATTCATCCGGATTAAGAACAAGTATTATCTTAGAATGGAAGCAAGCATGATTGAATGAGAAACAGTAGTAATTGCATTAATCCATCAAGACACAGCAGAGCTCCTCACCCCCAACCATGGGGTTTAGAGACTCATACTGTAGAAGAAAACGTGTACAATGTCATAAGGTCGCATTCGGTACGGATTACAAAGTCAAAAGGTCCTATAAGTAGTAAACTAGTATCCTAAGGTTTACAGAAATGAGTAAATGACAGAAAAATCCACTTCCGGGCCCACTTGGTGTGTGCTTGGGCTGAGCATTGAAGCTTTTATGTGTAGAGACATTTTCTGGAGTTAAACGCCAGTTCTCATGCCAGTTTGGGCGTTTAACTCCAAGTTTTATGCCAGTTCCGGCGTTTAACGCTGGAATTTCTGAGGCCGGATTGCTACGCAGGTTTGGGCCATCAAATCTTGGGCAAAGTATGGACTATTATATTGCTGGAAAGCCCTGGATGTCTACTTTCCAATGCCGTTGAGAGCGCGCCAATTGGGCTTCTGTAGCTCCAGAAAATCCACTTCGAGTGCAGGGAGGTCAGAATCCAACAGCATCTGCAGTCCTTTTCAGTCTCTGGATCAGATTTTTGCTCAGAACCTTCAATTTCAGTCAGAAAATACCTGAAATCACAGAAAAATACACAAACTCATAGTAAAGTCCAGAAAAGTGAATTTTAACTAAAAACTAATAAAAATATAATAAAAACTCAACTAAAACTACCAAAAACATACTAAAAACAATGCCAAAAAGCATATAAATTATCCGCTCATCACAACACCAAACTTAAATTGTTGCTTGTCCCCAAGCAACTGAAAATCAAAATAGGATAAAAAGAAGAGAATATACTATAGACTCCAAAATATCAAAGAAACATAGTTCCAATTAGATGAGCGGGACTAGTAGCTTTTTGCCTCCGAACAGTTTTGGCATCTCACTCTATCCTTTGAAGTTCAGAATGATTGGCATCTATGAGAACTCAGAACTCAGATAGTGTTATTGATTCTCCTAGTTAAGAATGATGATTCTTGAACATAGCTTATGTATGAGTCTTGGCTGTGGCCCAAAGCACTCTGTCTTCCAGTATTACCACCGGATACATACATGCCACAGACACATAATTGGGTGAACCTTGTTAGATTGTGACTCAGCTTTGCTAAAGTCCCCAATTAGAGGTGTCCAGGGTTCTTAAGCACACTCTTATTGCCTTGGATCACAACTCTATTTCTTTTCTTTTTCTTTTTCTTTTCTCTTTTTTTTTTCGAAAAAAAATTTTTTTTTTTGTATTCACTGCTTTTTCTTGCTTCAAGAATCAATTTAATGATTTTTCAGATCCTCAATAACAGTTCTCTTTCTCCTCATTCTTTCAAGAGCCAACAAATTTAACATTCTTAAAAACAACAAATTCAAGAGACATATGCACTGTTCAAGCATTCATTCAGAAAACAAAAAGTATTGTCACCACATCAAACTAATTCAACTAGTTTCAGAGATAAATTTCGAAATCCTGTACTTCTTGTTCTTTTGTGATTAAAGCATTTTTTCTTTTAAGAGAGGTGATGGATTCATAGGACATTCATAACTTTAAGGCATAACTTTAATTTTATTAATTATGAATTAAAAACAAGACTCAAAAATAGATATAGAATGAGACTAGAAAAACGAAAAATAAAAACAAAATAAAGGAAAATAAAAAAAAACGAAAAACAGAGGCTCCTAATGATAGAGGTTTTCACAGAGTTAGGACTCAACAACCTTGATTTTGAGAAGTGGATGCTCCCTCAGCTTGAGAGGAGAGCTTTTGGCGTTTCAACTCTTGGAGTTCACGCCCCTGCTTCTCTTGTTCCTTCAGCAATTTGCAGAGCATGCAATTCTGATTCTGCTGTTCTTCCTTCAGTTGCTCCATAGTCTCTTGCAGCTTGTTAATAGATGCTTCTAGGCTGGACCAGTAGTCAATTCTTGGGAATTCAGGGAGGAATTCCTGCGCCCTCCTCTTGATGGAGTTGTCTTGCACTTGTCCTTCCATTGACTTCTTGGTGATTGGGTGTTCAATGGGTATGAACTCATCTACTCCCATCTTCACCCCAGCCTCTTTACAGAGCAAGGAAATCAAGCTTGGGTAAGCCAGTTTGGCCTCAGTGGAATTCTTATTTGCAATGGTGTAGATCTCACAAGCAATCACATGATGAACCTCCACTTCTTTTCCAAGCATAATGCAGTGAATCATCACTGCTCTCTTGATGGTGACCTCAGAACGGTTGCTAGTGGGCAATATGGAACGCCCAATAAAGTCTAGCCAACCTCTTGCAATTGGCTTGAGGTCTCCCCTCTTGAGTTGGTTTGGGACACCCTTTGAATTGGTTATCCACTTAGTCCCAGGGAGGCAGATGTCCTCTAGAACTTGATCCAACCCTTTATCTACTCTCACCATCCTCCTATTGAAGGAATCAGGATCATCTTGTAGTTGAGGTAGTTTGAAGATTTCTCTTATTTTGTCCAGATGGAAGTACATAACTTTCCCTCTGACCATGGTTCTGTGGGTATGGTAAGCGGTTCCAGTCATTCTTTGCTTATCTGTTAGCCACAGATTTGAGTAGAATTCCTGAACCATGTTCCTTCCAACCTTTGTCTCAGGATTGGTCAGAACTTCCCAACCTCTGTTTCGAATTTGTTCTTGGATCTCCGGATATTCATCTTCTTTCAGATCAAATTTAACTTCCGGGATCACTGACCTCAGACCCATTATTTTGTGATAATGGTCTTCATGTTCTTTGGTTAAGAACTTCTCTTCATTCCAAAGATTCTTTGGATTAGTCTCTTTCTTTCCTCTTGAGTTGGTTTGTTTTCCCTTGGGAGCCATGATCTTGATAGATCTTAGCTTAGTGATCACGGAAAAGCACACCAAACTTAGAGGTTTTGCTTGTCCTCAAGCAAAAAAAAAAAAAAGAAAGAAGAGAGAGAGAGAGAGAGAGAGGAAGTTCGAATGGTGTGAGGAAGGAGGGGTGAGGAACGTTCATTTATAGAGTGGGGGGAGGAGAATTTCGAAAACAAAAGAGAGATTTGAAAGGAAATTTGAAAAGATTTTGAAAAAATTTGAGAAAAGGGTGAGTTTTTGAAGAAGATTTGAGATTATTTTGAAATAGATTTGAAGAATGGTTTTGATTTGTGAAGATTTGAAAGTGAATGATGAAAGGTTGAAGTGCATTTATGTAGAAGATTATGGGTAAAAAGAGGAAAGTTTGAAAAAATTTGAGTTGAAAACAAAAATGTGGTCCCCCCACCTTTCTGGCGTTAAACGCCCACTTGGCACCCTTTTTGGGCGTTTAACGCCCAGCCAGGTACCCTGGCTGGCGTTAAACGCCAGAAAACCTTCCTCACTGGGCGTTTTTCTGAACGCCCAGTGATGCTGCACACCTGGCGTTAAACGCCCAGAATGGTACCCATTCTGGCGTTTAACGCCCAAAATGCACCTTACTGGCGTTTTTTCGCCAGTAAGCTCATTTTCTCTGCTTTTTGAGCTGAATCCTTCTGTAACTCTGTGAATTCCTTCATTTTTTGATATTTGCCTCTGTAAGAACAATCATACAACCTACTAATGACTGGGTTGCCTCCCAGTAAGCGCTTCTTTACTGTCTTTAGCTGGACTTTCACTGAGAATCACTCTAGTCTCAGTTTTGAGCACTCCTGCTCAAAGTTTCCTTCAAGATAGTGTTTGATTCTCTATCCATTAACAATGAACTTCTTATCAGAATCAATATCCTGAAGCTCAACATATCCATATGGTGACACTCCTGTAATCACATATGGACCCCCCCAACGGGATTTGAGTTTTCCTGGAAACAGTTTGAGCCTAGAGTTGAAGAGCAGAACTTTTTGTCCTGGCTCAAAGACTCTGGTTGACAATCTCTTGTCATGCCACTTCTTTGCCTTTTCCTTATAAATTTTTGCATTTTCAAAGGCATTGAGTCTGAACTCTTCTAGCTCATTTAGCTGGAGCAGTCTTTTCTCACCAGCTAACTGTGCATCCATGTTTAGGAATCTGGTTGCCCAATAGGCTTTATGTTCCAGTTCCACAGGCAAATGACAGGCCTTCCCATACACCAATTGGTATGGGGAGGTACCTATAGGAGTCTTGAATGCTGTTCTGTATGCCCACAGAGCATCATCCAAGCTCTTTGCCCAATCCTTTCTTCGGGACATTACAGTCCGTTCTAGGATTCTTTTTAGCTCTCTGTTAGAGACTTCTGCTTGCCCATTTGTCTGTGGATGATACGGAGTTGCCACTTTGTGGCTAATTCCATATCTAACCATAGCAGAGTATAGCTGTTTATTGCAGAAATGAGTGCCCCCATCACTGATTAGCACTCTGGGGACGCCAAATCTGCTGAAAATGTTCTTCTGGGGGAATTTCAGTACGGTCTTAGTATCATTAGTGGGTGTAGCAACTGCTTCTACCCACTTAGATACATAGTCCACTGCCACCAGAATGTAAGTGTTTGAGTATGATGGTGGGAATGACCCCATGAAGTCAATTCCCCATACATCAAACAGCTCTATCTCTAATATCCCTTGTTGAGGCATGGCATATCCATGAGGCAGGTTACCAGCTCTTTGGCAACTGTCACAGTTACGCACAAACTCTCGGGAATCTTTATAGAGAGTAGGCCAGTAGAAGCCACATTGGAGGACTTTAGTGGCTGTTCGCTCACTTCCAAAATGTCCTCCATACTGTGATCCATGGCAGTGCCATAGGATCCTCTGTGCTTCTTCTCTGGGTACACACCTGTGGATCACTCCGTCAGCACATCTCTTAAAGAGATATGGTTCATCCCAAAGGTAGTACTTGGCATCTGAAATTAATTTCTTTTTCTGCATGTAACTGTACTCTTTGGGTATGAACCTCACAGCTTTATAGTTTGCAATGTCTGCAAACCATGGAGCTTCCTGAATGGCAAATAATTGCTCATCTGGGAAAGTCTCAGAAATCTCAGTAGAAGGGAGGGACGCCCCAACTACTGGCTCTATTCTGGACAGATGATCAGCTACCTGATTCTCTGTCCCTTTTCTGTCTCTTATTCTATATCAAACTCTTGCAGAAGCAACACCCATCTGATAAGCCTGGGTTTTGAATCCTGCTTTGTGAGTAAGTATTTAAGAGCAGCATGGTCAGTGTACACAATCACCTTTGATCCCACTAAGTAGGATCTAAACTTGTCAATGGCATAGACCACTGCAAGTAATTCCTTTTCTGTGGTTGTGTAATTCTTCTGTGCATCATTTAGAACACGGCTAGCATAATAAATGACATGCAGAAGTTTGTTATGCCTCTGTCCCAACACTGCACCAATGGCATGATCACTGGCATCACACATTAATTCAAATGGTAATGCCCAATCTGGTGTAGAGATGACTGGTGCTGTGACCAGTTTAGCTTTCAGGGTCTCAAATGCCTGCAAACACTGTGTGTCAAACACAAATGGCGTGTCAGCAGCTAACAGGTTACTCAAAGGTTTAGCAATTTTCGAAAAATCCTTGATAAACCTTCTATAGAATCCTGCATGCCCCAGAAAGCTTCTGATTGCCTTAACATTGGCAGGTGGTGGTAATTTTTCAATTACCTCTACCTTTGCCTTATCCACCTCTATTCCCCTACTTGAAATTTTGTGCCCAAGGACAATTCCTTCAGTCACCATAAAGTGACATTTCTCCCAGTTTAAAACCAGGTTAGTCTCTTGGCATCTTTTCAGGACAAGTGATAGGTGGTTAAGACAGGAGCTGAATGAGTCTCCATATACTGAGAAGTCATCCATGAAGACTTCCAGAAATTTCTCTACCATATCTGAGAAGATAGAGAGCATGCACCTTTGGAAGGTTGCAGGTGCATTGCACAGACCAAAAGGCATTCTCCTATAGGCAAACACGCCTGAAGGGCAGGTGAATGCTGTTTTCTCTTGGTCCTGAGGGTCTACTGCAATTTGGTTGTAGCCTGAATAGCCATCCAAAAAGCAGTAATAATCATGGCCAGCTAGTCTTTCTAGCATTTGGTCTATGAATGGTAAAGGAAAATGATCCTTTCTGGTGGCTGTATTGAGCCTTCTGTAGTCAATACACATGCGCCACCCTGTGACTGTCCTTGTGGGAACCAGTTCATTTTTTTCATTATGAACCACTGTCATGCCTCCCTTTTTGGGAACAACTTGGACAGGTCTCACCCAGGGGCTATCAGAAATAGGATAAATGATCCCAGCCTCTAGTAATTTAGTGACCTCTTTCTGCACCACTTCCTTCATGGCAGGATTTAGCCTCCTCTGTGGTTGGACCACTGGTTTGGCATTATCCTCCAATAGGATCTTGTGCATGCATCTAGCTGGGCTAATGCCCTTAAGATCACTTATGGACCACCCAAGAGCTGTCTTGTGCGTCCTCAGCACTTGAATCAGTGCTTCCTCTTCCTGTGAATTTAAAGCAGAGCTTATAATCACTGGAAAAGTGTCACCCTCTCCCAGAAATGCATATTTCAGAGATGGTGGTAGAGGTTTGAGTTCAGGTTTGGGAGGCTTATCCTCCTCCTGAGGAATTTTCGAAAATTCCTTTACTTCCTCTAGTTCTTCTTGATCAGGTTGAGCATCTTTGAAGATGTCCTCAAGCTCTGATTCTAGGCTTTCAGCCATATTGATCTCTTCTACCAGAGAATCAATAATGTCAACGTCCATGCAGTCTTCTGGTGTGTCTGGATGCTGCATAGCTTTCACAGCATTCAACTTGAACTCATCCTCATTGACTCTCAGGGTTACTTCCCCTTTATGTACATCAATGAGAGTTCGTCCAGTTGCTAGGAAAGGTCTTCCTAGAATGAGAGTTGCACTTTTGTGCTCCTCCATTTCCAGCACCACAAAGTCAGTTGGAAAGGCAAATGGCCCAACCTTGACAATCATGTCCTCTATTATGCCTGATGGGTGTTTAATGGAACCATCAGCAAGTTGGAGGCATATCCTGGTTGGTTTGACTTCTCCAGTCAACCCAAGCTTTCTGATAGTGGATGCAGGTATTAGATTGATGCTTGCTCCAAGATCACATAGGGCTATCTTGGTGCAGGCGCCTTCTAATGTGCAGGGTATCATAAAGCTTCCAGGATCTTGAAGCTTTTCTGGTAAGCTTTTCAAAATGACTGCACTGCATTCTTCAGTGAGAAACACTTTTTCAGTTTCTCTCTAATTCTTCTTATGGCTTAAGATCTCTTTCATGAACTTAGCATAAGAGGGTATTTGCTCAAGTGCCTCTGCAAACGGAATCTTTATTTCAAGAGTCCTTAGATAGTTTGCAAAGCGGGCAAATTGCTTATCCTGTTCCGCTTTGCGGAGTTTCTGAGGATAAGGCATCTTGGCTTGATATTCTTCAACCTTAGATGCTGCAGGTTTATTCCTTACAGAAGTGGTTGAAGAAGCCTTGTTAGGGGGATACTCATCAGAACTCTCAGGTGCCTGATTCTCCTTGGGCGTTTGAACGCCAGGAGTGGATGAAGTTTGGGCGTTAAACGCCAACTTCTCCCCCTTTTCTGGCGTTTGAACGCCAGAACTGGGCAGGGAATGGGCGTTTAACGCCAACTTTCCTTCCCTTTCTGGCGTTTGAACGCCAATAATATTCCTCTCTGGGCTCTTACTGTCCTCAGAGGGATTTTGAACAGTGGCTTGGTCATCCTCTGTCAACTGTTCCTTAATTGACTTCTTGCTCTTTTGAGCAGTGGCATTCAGTGTTTTCCCACTCCTCAGTTGAACTGCTTGACATTCTTCTGTTATTTGTTTAGATATTTGCTGTTTGCTTGATTCAACTGCAGTTCTATGCTCTTGTTAGCAACCTTAGTATCATGGAGCATTTCTTTAAATTCTGCTAACTGTTCTGTCATCAGGAGCAATTGTTGATTAAGCTCATTCATCTGTTCTTGAGGATCAGGATCAGTGACTACTGCCATGACCTCTTCTTGTGGAACGAATTCCTTGCTAGAATACAAGTATTGGTTTCTAGCAACAATGTCTATAAGCTCTTGAGCTTCTTCAATTGTCTTCCTCATGTGTATAGATCCACCAGCTGAGTGGTCTAAAGACATCTGAGCTTTTTCTGTAAGCCCATAGTAGAAGATGTCTAACTGTACCCACTCTGAAAACATTTCAGAGGGGCATTTTCTAAGCATACCTCTATACCTCTCCCAGGCATCATAAAGGGATTCATTATCCTCTTGTTTAAAGCCTTGGATGTCCAGCCTTAGCTGTGTCATCCTTTTTGGAGGGTAAAAATGATTCAGGAATTTTTTTGATAACTGTTTCCATGTCTTTATGCTTGCTGTAGGTTGGTTATTCAACCACCTTTTTGCTTGATTTTTTACAGCAAATGGAAACAGTAACAGTCTGTAGACATCCTGATCTACCTCTTTATCATGTATTGTGTCAGCAATTTTGTGTGCCAGAAACTCAGTAGGTTCTTCCTCTGGAAGACCGGAATACTGGCAATTTTGCTGCACTATGATAATGAGTTGAGGGTTTAGCTCAAAGCTGCTTGCTTTGATGGGAGGTACACAGATGCTACTCCCATATGCAGCTGTACTGGGGTTGGCATAGGACCCCAGAGTCCTTCTGGACTGGTTAATTCCACTTAAGTCCATAATGGACAAAAGGGAAATGATAATAATTGCAAAGAGATAAATTTTGTTTGTTTTTTTTTTTTTGAAATAACCGAAAAATAAAAATAAAAACAAAAAGGAAATTTAAAATAAAAATTCGAAAATCAAAAGGAAAATAAAATAAGATTTCGAAAATTAGAAAGAAAATAAGATCAAAGCAAATTGAGAACTGAATCAATTAGTTAATTAAAAAGATTTTGAAAACAGCAATTAAGAAGATATGATTGAAAAGTTTTTATGAAAAAGATTTGATTTTTTTAAAAAGAGGAAAGAGAAAAACACAAAATGACACCAAACTTAAAATTTTAGAAAATCAAACACTATTTTTTTCGAAAATTTTAAAGGAAAAACACAAAGAGGACACCAAACTTAGAACTTTTATGAATCAAAAAGGGACTAAGAACATGCAAAAATCGAAAATCAAAAAGAAAAACAAAAGCATGCAAATGACACCAAACTTAAAATATGAAACTAGACTCAACTAAAAGACTCTAAACCAACAAAAATAAAACAGTCCTAATCTAAGCAACAAGACAAGCCGTCAGTTGTCCAAACTCGAACAATCCCCGGCAACGGCGCCAAAAACTTGGTGCACGAAATTGCAATAACACTTTTGCAATCCCGCACAACTAACCAGCAAGTGCACTGGGTCGTCCAAGTAATACCTTGCGTGAACAAGGGTCGATCCCACGGAGATTGTCGGCTTGAATCAAGCTATGGTTATCTTGTAAATCTTAGTCAGGATATCAGAAATTATCAGGATTGATTGTGAAAAGCAAAAGAACATGAAATGGTTACTTGTTTTGCAGTAATGGAGAATAGGTTGAGGTTTGGAGATGCTCCATCTTCTGAATCTCTGCTTTCCTACTGTCTTCTTCATCAAACACGCAAGTCTCCTTCCATGGCAAGCTGTGTGTAGGGTTTCACCGTTGTCAGTGGCTACCTCCCATCCTCTCATTGGAACGATTCCTAATGCCCTGTCACGGCACGGCATTCCATATGTCGGTTCTCAATCAGACCGGAGTAGAATCCAGTGATTCTTTTGGCGTCTGTCACTAACGCCCCGCCTTCAGGAGATTGAAGCACGTCACAGTCATTCAGTCATTGAATCCTACTCAGAATACCACAGACAAGGTTTAGACCTTCCGGATTCTCTTGAATGCCGCCATCAGTCTAGCTTATACCACGAAGATTCCGATAAAAGAATCCAAGAGATAACTACTTAATCTAAGGTAGAACAGAGGTGGTTGTCAGGCACATGTTCATAGTTGAGAATGATGATGATTGTCACTGATCATCACATTCATCCGGATTAAGAACAAGTATTATCTTAGAATGGAAGCAAGCATGATTGAATGAGAAACAGTAGTAATTGCATTAATCCATCAAGACACAGCAGAGCTCCTCACCCCCAACCATGGGGTTTAGAGACTCATACTGTAGAAGAAAACGTGTACAATGTCATAAGGTCGCATTCAGTACGGATTACAAAGTCAAAAGGTCCTATAAGTAGTAAACTAGTATCCTAAGGTTTACAGAAATGAGTAAATGACAGAAAAATCCACTTCCGGGCCCACTTGGTGTGCTTGGGCTGAGCATTGAAGCTTTTATGTGTAGAGACGTTTTCTGGAGTTAAACGCCAGTTCTCATGCCAGTTTGGGCGTTTAACTCCAAGTTTTATGCCAGTTCCGGCGTTTAACGCTGGAATTTCTGAGGCCGGATTGCTACGCAGGTTTGGGCCATCAAATCTTGGGCAAAGTATGGACTATTATATATTGCTGGAAAGCCCTGGATGTCTACTTTCCAATGCCGTTGAGAGCGCGCCAATTGGGCTTCTGTAGCTCCAGAAAATCCACTTCGAGTGCAGGGAGGTCAGAATCCAACAGCATCTGCAGTCCTTTTCAGTCTCTGGATCAGATTTTTGCTCAGAACCTTCAATTTCAGTCAGAAAATACCTGAAATCACAGAAAAACACACAAACTCATAGTAAAGTCCAGAAAAGTGAATTTTAACTAAAAACTAATAAAAATATAATAAAAACTCAACTAAAACTACCAAAAACATACTAAAAACAATGCCAAAAAGCATATAAATTATCCGCTCATCAGCAGGTCAATCTTTCTTGGGTAGTTGAGTTCTACTCCAATTTCCACCTGCCAACCATGCAGTCTGTCTTTATACATCAGAAGCAAGTCTCCATTACAGAAGAGGCCATTCAGCAAGCCTTAGATCTTTTCCCTACTCCAGAAGGATTGGACGCTTTTCAGAAAGCCGCAATCAAGCGCCAGGCGTACAACTTTGACTAGGACGCTGTTCTCGGAGTTATCGCTCAACCTGGCAGCAAATGGATCTTCGGATACCATCGTTCCCATCCTAAGGGAAACTCGACTTCCGCACTTACCTTAGAGGCTAACGTATGGGCACAGATTATGTCCCATTACGTCTTCCCGAGTACTCATGAGTCCTCATTCACCGTAGACATGGCCGTTCTACTATGGTGCATCCTCACAGACTAGCCTCTAAATTTACCGAGACATATTCGGAATGCTATGGAACACGTGCAGATCGCGGGCAACCTACCTTTTCCCGCCTTGGTCTCTGATCTTATCTCAGCAGCCGGAGTCCCCTACAGAGCTGGAGACATCAAAGCTATACTTCCACGGGATGATCAGTACGTCCTCAACGGGAGATATCTCAGGCCACCACTTGCTACTACCAGCCAGTCCACAGAGGATGCTGCAGTTCCCCCACCATCTACTAGTCAGCTGCTGCACCAAATACTGAAGCGATTGGACCAACAAGAAAAGAAAGCAAAGCTCCGAGAGCGCCGCAACCACCGCCGTTTCAAATACCTCAAGGAGCTACTCACAGGCAATCACAGACCTGACGACGACCCAGGCACTTTGGACTCCACTTTCTTCACCAGCACAGGGAGCCATGGCGGTCCCGACTGTGGAGACACTGCCACCAGCCCACCATTGTTCCTGACAGATGGCACCGAGGACGGTGCAAATCCTTAAGTGTGGGGAGGTCGGTCAGTACTTGACTTCCAGAGGTAATTTCTCTTCCCTAAACACCAATAAATTAGGATATTTAGTTAGTTTTTCTTTTATAGAATAGGATAAATTGCATAGTAATAGATTAGTTGCATGCATGCTCTACTTGATTGAAAAAATAATAAGTTCTTCTAAGACTCTATTTTTTTGGAACAAAAATTTCACTAATTTTAATTAAAACTTTTATGTTAAATTTGCTTGAAGTTGTATTTGGAACATGATTTTTGAGCTAAAGAACACACAACTTGTGAGATTTGAGCCTTTATGCATGGTTACATTATTTAACCATAATTATTTTATTCTTGTGTGTTTACTTCTCTATGATTGTAATCTATATTTTGCTCCATCCTATATGTCCAATGTTTAATATATTTATATGCTGCATATGACTGAGCCATTAATTGTTTAGCTCACTTATCCAAATTAAGCCTACCCTTTCAATTACCTTTGTTAGCCACTTTGAGCCTTTAAATCCCATTTGTTCTGTAATTTACCACATTACTAGGCTTAAGCGGAAAAACAATTATATATCCCAATTTGAATCTTTGGTTAGCTTAAGATAGAATTGTGAGTGCTAATTAAGTATGGGAAATTGTGGGGACAAAGGATAACAAGAGAGTGTGTCATGATAATATAATAGGAATTTGGACACCTACTCATGTGAAACTATAAGAATAAAAAATCTATGTGCATTGATAGGCTATGTTTATTTTTATGTTTATGTTAAAAAAAACAAAATTTTTTTTTCAATAAATAAATAAGGGGACAAAAATTACCCCAATGCTGAGTTAAGAATTCAAGGATCAATGCATGTATGATAAAATTAAAATAAAAAGTTGATACATGAGTATGGAATGTGAAAGGGAATTCTGGGTAGCTAGGTACGAACTCCAAAATTATATAAAATATATATAGGTTATGTTAGGGTTTGAGTTAATTAAAGATTCAATTTATAAGCTCACTTAACCATATATGTATCCTTACCCTTACCTTGGCCCCGTTACAATCTTGAAAAGACCTCATGATGTTGCATTGGTATATTAAATGTTGTTGATTGGTTAGGAGAAGAACAAAATTTAGGGAGCATGATTAGAGAAGGATAGAGTGATTACCCTATACATTGGAGAGATTAGAGTATACATACATCATCAGTGAGGGTTGAATGCTTAAAATTCTATGTTCCCCGCTTTCATGAGCTACCTTCTTGCATTTTTATCTGTTCTTACTATATGAGAATTGAATTAGTGGAATTTGATTTATAATTGTTTTGAAGAACTTATTTACTCTTGATCAAGTGGACAAGAATCATATAGTTGCATTCACATATATAGGTTGCATTGCATTGCATGAGTTTTTACATGTTCCTACTCATTTATTCTATCTCCTTCAACTAAGCATGAGGACATGCTAATGTTTAAGTATGGGGAGGTTGATAAACCACTATTTTATGGTTTACAATGTGTTTAATTGTGTGGTTTTATCATGATCTTTACCCATTATTCATATAATTAGCATGCATTTATATTTCCTTCCTAAAATTATTACATGATTGAAAACTTACTTCCTAGAGACTTTTAATTAGGTATTTTAATTCTCCTTTATTCCATTCGATGCCGTGATCTGTGTGTTAAGTGTTTCAGGCTTTATAGGGCATGAATGAGTGGGAGATTGGAAAGGAAACTTGTAAAAATAGAAGGAATACAAGAAATTGAGGAGATGACCAGCGAGAAGTGACGCGGCCGCATGACTCACGCGACCACGCGAAAGAGAGGAAATCGCAGTGACGCGGCCGCATGGCTCACACGACCGCGCGGATTGGAAAAGCATAAGCAACGTGGAGGCATGGACGACGCGCCCGCGTGGAAAAGGAAAACACCGAATGACGCGTCTGCATGAATGACGCGACCGCGTGACGTGCGCGATCTGCAGAATCTCAGAAGTCGCTGGCAGTGTTTCTGGGCCAGATTTCAACCCATTTTTTGGCCCAGAAACACACACTAGAGCCAGGGAACATGCAGAAACAAGAGACAACATTCATTCCACATAATTTTTAGTTTTAGATATAGTTTTTACTCCTCCTCTAGGTTTTCTCTCTACACATTCATAGTTCTTAGGATTTTATTTTCTATTGCTTTTTGCATCAGGATATTGAGAAGAGTTATTACCTCATCAAGACTTCGCCATTCTAGTTCGTTTTCTTTACTTGGCTTTACTCTTCCATGTCCTTTAATTTACTCAATTCTATGATTGAATTATTTTAGAATTTATTAATACAAGGATTACCTTTATTTTTAATTGATTCCTTTGAGTTTTTATTTATCATGTCTTTCTTTAATTCTTTTTCCTATGTTATGAGTTCTACATTCACAATGAGCGAGTAGTTTCCTAACTTGATGGGGAGTTGATTGAAAGGAACCCTTGAGTTGGGGTGCTTAAAGGAAAAATTGTAATTGAGTTCATTGTTGGAATGCCCTCTAGTCACTGACACTAATCCTTTTCAATGAGCGGATTGGGACTTGTGAATAGAAACAGCATTCTAACTTGTTTGACTCTCCCTTACCTAGTAAGTGATAACTAAACAGAGCAACCTTCAATTATCAATTAATCTTGAGAGTACTTCAACAAGAATAGAGTTTTCAACTAATCTACTTCCAGTCAAGGCTTTATTTAAAATTAATTAAATTCTCTAAGTTAATTTCCTGTTTATCAACTCAACCATTTTTGAAAACACCTGATTGATAAAATAGCACATCTCTCTGCAACTCGTTGGGAGACGACTTGGAATTAATATTCCCAGTATTTTAATTTTAATCTTTGTGACAACCCTTTTAAATTGATAAGCGGATTTTCAGCTGGTTAAGGACTGTACTTGCAACGTATTTCTATTGATAATTTCTTAACTTGCCAATTTCCGCAACGTCAATAGCTTAGGTAAGGAGAAAAGTTGGGTGCTTTGCTGAAAAATAAATTCATTGGATCCCCCCAAACTCTCTCCTCATTAAGCTAAATTTCAATGACTCTATTACAAAGGACGGTTGGGCTGCTTGCAGAGGTCTATTAAGAGACCATGAAGATAAGCTTTAAACTTGTCGTGATATAAATTTAGGTAGCTATAGCAGAGTTCTGGAGTATTCTATTTAGTTTGGAGTTGGCTCTAAATCTTGGGTACATAAATATTTGTATGAAAGTAAATTTTAAAATAGCAAGAAGTCTCTTCAAGAAATTATGAAATTGCACTCTACAAAAATGTTAATTTTGGCTATTAAAAAATGTTGAATAGACTACGTGATTGAAACATCTATCATGAATTTCGAGAAGGGAATACTTGTACAAATAAATTGACATGGCAAGGATCTGAGCTTTAGTTGAGATGTTATTTTTTTTATTTTTTCATATATTTTTTTAAGTTTTCATACAAATTTTATTGGAACTGCATTTTTTAAAATAATTTCTATCTAGTTTTCTTTAGACTTTATGTCCCAGTGTCTATAAAAAAACAAAAATTAATAAAGTAAATTAACAATAAGAGTTAAAGTGAATACATTTTAACTTTTAAAAGAACAAAATCAAAAGGGATTTTTTTAATAGGAATAAAGTTAAAAATCAAGTATTTTATAGGAGATAAAATACTTATTTAAGAAATAAAATAATGTCATATATAACATTGTATAAATAGATGTTTTTATTTAAGATAAAAGAATAATATCTCAAATTAGATTTTATCTTAATTTTATTGAAAATCAATCAATTGGTTTTTCCAATGTTTTATTCTTTAAAACAACATGCTCTAACTTTTCAATAATTCTAAAGGGAGCTTATACGTCACACAATATAAAAGTTAAAAAAATTTATATGTTCATTTTAATTTTTTTATAATGTATTCTATATTAAATTTATGAAAGAATTGTTATGAAAGAATAGAGCTTTTAAAAAAGAAAAAAAAGTAACCCTCACCAAAGAGTGTAGTATCATTATTCAAAAGAAACTACCATTGAAACTAAAAGATTTCATAATTTTTGAATTTTCTACACTATTGGAGATGTCACCATTAACAAGATACTTTGTGATTTATAGGTTAGCATCAATCTAATGTCCTTATCCATGGTGAAGAGGTTACATATTGAAAAACTGAAATCTACAAGGATCTTACTACAACTAGCCCACCAATCAATGAAGTTTCCACGTAGGATAATGAAAAACACATTGGTCAAGGTCGAAAAGTTTTTTTTTATCAGCAGATTTTGTGATTCTTAACATGAAAGAAGATAAGGACGCCTCTATCATCTTAGAAGATCATTCTTAGCCACTAGATAAGCACTCATAAATGTCCAAAAAGGTGAACTAATATTAAAGGTACATGACGAACAAGTGATTTTTAATGTCTTCAAAGCTATGTAACACTCTAGTGAGTCTGAAAGTTATATGAAAGTTGATATCATTGACTCCTTAGTTCAAGAAATTGTGGAAAAAAGAGTTTTGAAAACCCTCTTCAACTCATGGATTCCGAAATGGACAAAGAAAAAGAGCCGGAGGATGCATATCTAATGAAGGATGACATTGGAAGAAGATGCTGTGGAATAATTCAACTCCCAATCTAAAAGATTCAACGTCAAGTTAGTGACGTTAAAAGAATATTTGTTAGAAGATAATCCAACCACAATTAGTACTTTTATCTTTTATCTTTTAAACATTCCATAATTGCATCCTTCTTCTTCTCCTTCTTTATTCTCTTGCAATGTTATCACATTAGTTTATGTTATTTTTCAAGGTTTTTCAAGTCTTTTTTATTTTGATTCAAAGAAAAGCGGGTAAGTGTGAAGCCTGGAGCCCATGGAGGAAGTTAGGCTCCTTCAAAGAATGAAAGAAAGTGGTGTCCAGCTCTATGACTTGGAGCCCGACCCCAAAACAAGAAAGTGGTCACTGAGCGCTATGCTTGGCAAAGAAATTGGCCAAGGTGGCTTCACCAAGGTTTGAAGAAGGAGCCTCACTCCAAGGCAAGAAGCGCTGCGTTGGAATCAGTAACTGAGCGCTACACATAAGAAGGAAATTGGCCAAAAGGAGGCCACCAGGGCTCGAAGTGAAGACCAACTCAAAGGCAAATGAGCGCTACGTTTCCTTACCAAATGGAGCGCTATGTCAAGAAGCTTGGCACGAGCCTGGGACGAGCTAAGTGAGCGCTACGTTTGGTTACATAACTGAGCGCTCCACTGGAGGTGGTTCCTTAGTCCAATTTCAATCAAAAGCCAATTTGGATCCACTTCTTCACCAATTTGAAAACCCCACTCCAAGTTCTGAAAATAAAAAATAGAAATGTATAAATAGGAGTTAGTTTGATTTGTAGAGGACCTTTTTGCTCACTTTTCAATTTTACTTTTAGCTCATTTTTCATTTTTAGTTTCATTGGAGCTCTGTAACTGAGATTGGATCTGAGTCTTGCTCTCTAGTTTTCATTTTACTTTCTTCTGCAACCTCTACTTTCTATTTTAAATTTTGGATTGAGATTGAAGAAATTCTGTTTCAATTCTTGATCTAAAATTCATCTTTGTTCTTCTGCTGCATAATTCTGAGAATTTAGAAATTGGATTTGATTTTCATTTGTTGTGTCATCTACATTTCTTCTGCAAGTTATTTTCTGTTTGATCAAGGGTGTAATTGAGATCTAGATCTGTGTTCTAATCTCATTGCTCCTCTTAGATATTCAATTTTTCTTAGATTTCATAATTGAGTTGAGTTTCTTTCTGTTTATTTTTTCAAGTAATTCTTCATTTCTGTTTAGATCTTCTGCAACTTCACTTCATCTTCTACTTCTCTGATTGATTGCACTTTATATTTTCCTGTTGAATTCTGAATTCCAGCTCCCAAATCCCTTTTGCTCTTCAAGCAATTTACATTTCTCAGCAATTTAGATTCAGTCATTTAGTTTTCTTACACTTTAAGCTTCAGTTCTTTACATTTCTTGCAATCTAAGCTTCGGCTCTTTACATTACTTGCACTTTAAGTTTCAGCTCTTTTACTTCTTTTGCAGTTACTATTCTGTCAATTTCCCCTCTCCCTTTTATTTTCATGCAATTTAGCTTCTGTTGATCACAATTCACTCAAATCATTAACTGTTTGCTTAACTAAATTAATCACCTAACTAAAATTGCTCAATCCATCAATCCCTGTGGGATCGACCTCACTCATGTGAGTAATTACTACTTGATGCGACCCGGTACACTTGCCGGTGAGTTTTGTGTGGAATGGTTTTTCCACCGATCAAGTTTTTGGTGCCGTTGCCGGGGATTGATAAAGATTGACAATGATTAAGTAAGGTGGTGGTCTAGATTAAGCACTTTTTCTTTGTTTTTCTTTATTTTTGACAAGCACACTAACTATTTGAGACTTTGTCTCCACTAACTCTCACTGCACTCAAGCTACAGAGTGCTCTGTGTGTTTCTTGTTGTTTTGGTTATATGACAGAAGCAAGGGGAGAGGTCTCTACCTTCTGTGAGACTGACGAAAGAACTCTCAGGAGATTACAAAGAGAAGCAAGAGGGAAGGAAATCATTAGAGAGGCAGATTCTAAGGAAGAAAACCAAGAAATGGAAGGGAATCATCCTAATCCACCTGATGAAGTAGCCAACAACAATGGCCAACCTCAGAGAAGAGTTTTAGCCTCTTACACTTTCCCCAACCCAAGGCACTGTGGGAGTAGCATCCTTACTCCCAATGTCAATGAAAATAACTTTGAATTGAAGCCCCAGCTTATCACTTTGGTACAAAATAATTGTTCCTATGGAGGAGGCCCAGTTGAAGATCCAAACCAACATTTATCAACTTTTCTGAGGATTTGTGACACAGTAAAAACTAATGGTGTGCATCCTGACATTTACAAGTTGTTGCTGTCTCCATTTTCCCTCAGAGACAAAGCTACTCAATGGTTGGAGACATTTCCAAGAGAAAGCATCAACAATTGGGAAGATCTAGTGAACAAGTTCTTAACCAAGTTTTATCCTCCCCAAAGAATTATCAGACTCAAAACAGAGGTCCAAATATTCACTCAGATGGATGGAGAGTCACTGTATGATACATGAGAAAGATACAAAGCTTTACTCAGGAAGTGCCCACCAAATATGTTCAATGAATGGGATAAACTTCAAAACTTCTATGAAGGACTGACATTGAGAGCTCAAGAGGCACTTGACTACTCAGTAGGAGGGTCACTACAACTCATGAAAACAGCTGAGGAGGCTCAAAATCTCATTGACACTGTAACAAACAATCAATACTTCTATGGTCATCAGAGGCAACGTCAACCTGCCCAAATAAAAGGTGTATTGGAGCTTGAAGGAGTAGACACTATTTTAGCTCAAAACAAGGTGATGCACCAACAAATCCAACAACAAATGGAGATGATAGCCAAGAGGATTGATAGCCTCCAAGTTGCAGCAGTGAATACAAGTCAACCATCACCAACATGGGGACAAAATAAAGAAAACCAAGAGGATCAGCAGTAGGAACAAGTTCAATATATGCACAACCAAGGTTTTGGATCAAATAACTTTCATGGAGATACTTACAACTCTTCCTAGAGGAACCATCCGAACCTGAGATGGGGAGACAACCAGAATAAAAACCAGCAGCCATGGCAAAGAAATTCAAACCACAACAACTCAAGAAACACAAACAACAACAACCAGCAAAACACTAACCCCAATCCATACAGAAAACCCCAAAACAATCATTCAAATTCCAACTATTATCCGTCTAATAATCCAGCCACTAACCAAAATAATTATCATCCACCTTCAACATCTCACAATCAGCCACAGATACCACAAGATACTCAAAGGATCTCTAACTTGGAGATACTGATGGAAAAGATAATGAAGCAGTAGGAACTAACAAGCAAGAATCATGAAGCTTTAATGAGAACTTAGAGAGATAGATTGGAAAATTGTCCAAGCAAGCTATAATTGAAAGTTCAACAAGCTCACTCCCAAGTGATACCATTCCGAATCCCAAAGAAGAATGCAAAGCTATTCAATTAAGGAGTGGAAGGACCTTGGTGAATAACAAAGAAGCCAACAAGAAACCTATGGAGAATGACAAGAGGCCAACTGAGAAAGAGGAAGCCAGCAATAAAGAAGAGGTGACAGCAAGCAAGCAAGCTCAAGAAAAGCTTAATGAGAAGGATGACCAGCCACAAGATTCAAGGAAAGGGAAGCAAGTGATGGAAGAACCATCTCAAGGACAGAAACAGTTGGAGAAGACTTTCACACCTCCCTTGCCATACCCTCAAAGGTTCAACAAGGAGATCAAGGATCAGCACTTCCTCAAATTCCTTGAAGTCTTCAAGAAGTTGGAGATTAATATCCCCCTGGATGAAGCATTAGAGCAGATGTCTCTATATGCAAAGTTCTTGAAAGAGCTTATCAACAAAAAGAGAAGTTGGCATGAGAAGAAAACCATTATGCTCACTGAAGAATGCAGTGCTGTGATTCAAAGGGGCCTCCCACCAAAACTCAAGGATCCTGGGAGCTTCTTCCTTCCTTGTACCATTAGTAGTCTAACCATTGATACGGAACTACGAGACTTAGGAGCAAATATCAATCTAATTTCCTATTCTATGATGATAAGGCTATGCATAGAGGAGGTAAAGCCCATACAAATGTCACTAGAGCTCGTGGATAAATTATTGGTATTTCCCAGAGGAGTGACTGAAAATCTCCTGGTCCAAGTAGGGACATTCATATTCCCAGCAGACTTTGTGATCCTGGATCTAGGAGAAAAAGGGAGTGACTCTATTATCTTGGGAAGACCCTTCTTGGCCACAGCAAGGGCCATCATAGATGTTGAACAAGGAGAGCTGACCCTAAGGGTGCATGATGAAAGCATTACTCTGAATGTCTTTCCAGAAGCACAACATAATAATGAAAAGAAAAAATGCATGGAGGTTGACAAAGAAGACTTGCAGTGGAAGGAAGAAACCAACAAGACACTCATTAATTCTCTTCTAGAGCAAGAGACAAGCAGCAAAGCAGGACAAAAGGAGAATGAGACTAAAAAAAATTATGAGAGAAAGCAAGAAGGAAGTGAGGTATTAGCCACTAAGAAGACAGATTCCAAAACACAGCCCACTATCAAAGGAGAAGAATCACCAAAAAAGGGGAAGAAAAGCAAGAAAAAGGGTCCAAAATGGTGGAAAAACAAAAATATCCCAACTGAAGAATTTTCAAAGGGAGATAAAGTGCAGCTAATTTACCAGCAGTTGGGGATAAATCAACAATCTGATGATTACTACACTATCAACAGGATACTCTCACTAGAGCATACAGAGATTGAACATCAAGGCACTGGAAGGAAGCTTACTGTGAGAGGAGACAAACTGAGACATCACGATCATCAACCACCCTAATGAGGGCCCAATGTCAAGCTAGTGACAATAAAAGAGCGCTCCATGGGAGGCAACCCATGATTTAATATTCTTGCTTTGGTTTTAATTTCAATAATCAATGGTCCTTCTAGCATAAATTTGAGTTCTCATGAGTATATTTGATAATCGCATTCATTATCTTGAAGCATATGCTAGACTTCTAAGTTTGGTGTGTCTGAAGGCACTCCAAAATAGCTTCTCAAGATTTCTTAAGATATATGCTTACTCATTTTGATGGAGTGTATAGCCAAACATTAATTTTGGTGTTTACATATGCAGAGAATTTCAGAAAAATCATTTTTGTTCATAAGATCAAATTTATTAATAGATGGATCATACATTGCTTCATATTTTTTAGCTTATAGTATCATAGTAAGAAATAAAATGTTCTTTATAATGAATGTGCCAATTGTGGCAGATACTCATTGAGTTTTACATGGATCCCTTAATAGAGAACAAGTTTGGTGTCCACCAAATCTTTGTTCAAAATCCAAGGAGCATGATTGGTCATTTAAATAATGAACATGTAGAATTATCTTTCTTTGTTACTCATCACCATACCACCGTACCAAAATTTATTCCAATGCTTACCATTGCTTTGACTTAATTGTGTAGGACAAAGAAGATTGAGAAGGAGACAAAGAAAGGGAGCAAGAACGGTCATGACAAGGCAAAAAGAGGGTCACATGTGCTTAGAGAAGCGTGTTCTCTTGGGAAACAAAATCTGCATGTTTTGAACCCTTGGAGGCCGAACCACATGCATCCAATGGGGGAGCAATCCTTGTCAAGCTTCAACTATGCATGCAAGCCATCCATGCTATGAGCTCCCCACAATATTTTGCTCAATCTTCACCCTTCATTTGCCTAACCAAAAAGCTTTCCTCACTTGTGGTTTTGTTCAAAGATTCATGCCTTGACTATAAACAGGTGGTGACACTTCATAGCTTACATATCCCTTTTCTCTTCATACAAGACTTCTTCACTTATACGCCTTTGTTTCATTTACACCCTCCATCCCAAACACGTTGTAGCATCTCCTATTTACCCAAAGACTACATAAAAGACCCAACAACAACTTATCCCCGATCCCATTTTATAACAAGACCAAGTTTTAACCGAAGCCCACCCCCTTTTCTTCTTTCTTTCCTTCTTAATTTATGGCTTCTTCAAGTTCTAGAAGAAGGAAAGGCAAGGAGCCAGTGGTGGCCGAACCATCAACCTATGATACAAAGAGATTTAAGTCTCAATTTCATGAATTAAGGTATCATAGGCTCATGGAATCAAAGTATGTCATTCCAGAAATGGGGTTTAGACTGCGTAAAGGGGAGTACTCTATCATGAGAAAAATCACCACAGAAAGGAGATGGGAACTTTTGTGTGACCCTTTCACTGACATCAGTGCAGTCATGATAAGAGAATTCTACGCAAATGCTGTGAAGACAAGCGAGAACAGCCCCCCTTATAAGAGCTATGTCAGGGGTGTTGAGGTAGATTTTAGTCCATCATCAGTCATGAGGGTCCTACAGTTGAGAGTAATAACCTATGGAGAGCTTAGCTTTGAGGAAAGATTGCAGGGTGAGAATGACCCTGATGAGATATTACATGGGTTATGCTTTGAAGGCAGAGACTGGGAAAGGGACTCAGAGAGAGCTCCAAGCCATTTGAAAAGAATAGATCTCATACCTGAGGCCAAAGGGTGGTATAAGATAGTGAGGAGATCTATACTCCCTACTGCAAATACCTCAGAAGTCACAATCAAGCGAGCTATCCTAACATATTGCATCTTAAAGAGAGGAGAAATCAACTTCTCACAGCTCATAGCAGACAGCATTCAGGAGATGGCTGAGGACACAGGAAAAATAAGGCTTGGTCACCCAAGCACTATTCTGAGGCTATGCAACAGGGCTGGAGTGCTCTTTGAAGATGAGGATACAGAGAAAGTAAAAGGAAGTAGGGGGATCACTAGGCGACTAATGGAAGGTGCTACTGATGATGACAACCAAAAGGAAAGAAGATTCCAAGGAAGAATAAGAAGACCACAAGTGGAGGGAGAGCAAGCTTCTAGTGCATTGGATTTGAGCCAAATACAGAGAGCCATTGAAGAAATGTCTCAGCAATTCATGAGAGTAACAGCAAGAACAATACCTGAGGCAACAGGAGCAGTATTTGAAGGATAGAGAGCAATAAGAGAACTGGCAGTGCCAAATGGTGGAACAACAAGAGAAATGGCAGCAACAAATGATGGCTCAACAACAAGAATTTCAAACAAGAATTCTTGAGGGGCAAAAGGAATAATCAGCAGAATTTCAAAAGTCACATGAAGGATTGTTTCTGAGGCAAGCCAGATATGAGGAATACACTCAAAATCTGTATCAGTGGAAGAATATATATCATACCATTGGAGAGAGTAGGCACGTAGATAGGATAGAGTATGATGAAGACACCCAAGCAAAGTTAGATTATTTGACCCACAGCATGCCAGTATTGAATCCATAGATCAAGCCATTTGAGTAATGCCAAGAGTTAGTGGACCATCAGAGAGCAAGAACCAAGAAGCATTCAGCACGTATGCAGCATAGATTAGAGGAAGCTGGACTCTCAGGTCTGATAGACCCTATCTGGGATAGAAGGTGCCCTGTTAAAGAGCCTCAAGATTACACCAAGAAGAGGAAGAAGAAAGGAGAATCAAGCAAGGAGCATGATAATTAGAAGGTGGTGGAGTTTCTTTCATGTTTTTCAATTAAATAAGGAAGATGCATCCCTGAAACATGAGATGCCTCCAATTGCTTTATGTTATGCACTTTCATATTCTGAGCAGTTTTCTTACAAGTGAATTGCATTATATTTGTCATTCCTCATTAACTTGAATTTTGTTTTGTTTCGCTGCTGCATGAATAGAAGAAAAATGTTTGAAATAGAAAGTGAATGTTCAATGTTGTAGAAGTTAGAATGAAATTCAGTGGTGGTATTTGTTTGATTTAATGGTTAGCTCAAATAACAAAAGCTGCATAATAATATGTTCTTTGAAGTGTGAATTAGTTTGCTGCTATAAAGTCTGTTATCAATAAATATCCTTTTGAGAATGAAGCCAAATAAGAAAGAAAAAAAAGAAAAGCCAAGAATGGGCAAAGAAATAAACAATAAGGCTAGACACCAATAGCTTGGACCTTAGGACATATGCCTGTGGTGCTTTTGTACTAGGATATGCTTGGACAATTAGGTTCCGAGGAGTATTTTAAAACTTAGCCACTTGGATTAACTAATCTGGGATTGCTAACCGAAAGTCCATTATCAAGAGCAACCTAGTTACAAAGCATTTAGTGATCCAAAGAGATACTGGGCATCAATGTTCCTAGGAAGAAATTGTGAGCCAAGTGTCTGTGGTGAAGAAGTGCTAAGCAAAATTGAGCCAAAAAGGGGCTGCTGCAACACTTGACACCAAGCCTTCATTAATAAATAAGCTTTCTAAAGCAAAAGAAAGAAAGAAAAAGCTAGCAAGGGAACAATCAAAAGTAAGGCATTATAGCAACAACTCTAGTGAACCTTTAAAGAAACATTTCTTATCTATCAACAAAGAATAAGTGAGCTACATTTGTCTGCATAAAATCCCATGAACCAAGTTCAATTACCCGCTAAATAAGGACACGTATACTTCTTTGTTTCATCTCATTTCTTCTTATGTTTAGTGTTTGCTTGGGGACAAGCAAGGTTTAAGTTTGGTGTTGTGATGACAAGTCATCTCCTGCTAGCTTTTCAATCATTTTTCACTTGTTTCATTAGGTTTTATGCACTTTCTTGCATTATAAGTAAGTAATTTGGAACGGATTTGCATAGTTATGTCAATTCAATCAACCATCATTTATTTGACACAAAATCATGAGGTTTAAGCTAGAATTAGTTTGTTTTTGAATGATTTATAAAACTTGTGAATTTGGTGATGCTTTGATTGGTTGTTTTGATTACTTGTAGGTGAAGAAAGGGAAAAAAGAATCTTAGAGCACGCTTTGGATCTTAGGTCACACTTTTCATAAAAGCGTGACAATCATTAAAAAAAGTGTGGCACTCAACCAAGGCAAGGAGCATAGCGCTCACTAATTGAGCGCAACACTCTCTAATTGAGCGCTAGAGCAAAGACCAAGGGAGCAAAGGCATGGCACTACGTTGAGAGTGTTAACTGAGCGCTACAAGGAAGCACTCAAACATGTAGTGCTCCGTTAACTTATTTCACTTTTTCGTGGGTCTCAACAAAGAAAAGCAAGGAGCAAGCACTCAAATTGGGGCACCCAAGGTTCGAAATGGGGACAAGCACATGAAAGAAAGGGCGCTACGTGAACTTAGGTCACTGAGCGCTATGCTTGGCAAAGAAATTGGCCAAGGTCGCTTCACCAAGGTTCGAAGAGGGAGCCTCACTCTAAGGCAAGAAGCGCTGCGTTGGAATCACTAACTAAGCGCTACACATAAGAAGGAAGTTGGCCAAAAGGGGGCTACCAGGGCTCGAAGTGAAGACCAACTCAAAGGCAAAGGAGTGTTACGTTTCCTTACCAAACGGAGCGCTATGTCAAGAAGCTTGGCACGATCCTGGGACGAGCTAAGTGAGCACTACGTTTGGTTACATAACTGAGCGCTCCATTGGAGGTGGTTCCTTATTCCAATTTCAATCAAAAGCCAATTTGAATCCACTTCTTCACCAATTTGAAAAGCCTACTCCAAGTTCTGAAAATAAAAAATAGAAATGTATAAATAGGAGTTAGTTTGATTTGTAGAGGACCTTTTTGCTCACTTTTCAATTTTACTTTTAGCTCATTTTTCATTTTTAGTTTCATTGGAGCTCTGTAACTGAGATTGGATCTGAGTCTTGCTCTCTAGTTTTCATTTTACTTTCTTCTACAACCTCTACTTTCTGTTTTAAATTTTGGATTGAGATTAAAGGAATTCTGTTTCAATTCTTGATCTGAAATTCATCTTTGTTCTTCTACTGCATAATTCTGAGAATTTAGAAATTGGATTTGATTTTCATTTGTTGTGTCATTTACATTTCTTCTACAATTTATTTTCTGTTTGATCAAGGGTGTAATTGAGATCTAGATCTATGTTCTAATCTCTTGCCCCTCTTAGATCTTCAATTTTTATTTTAAATTTCATAATTGAGCTGAGTTTTCTTTCTGTTTATTTTTTGAAGTAATTTTTCATTTCTGTTTAGATCTTCTGCAACTTCACTTCATCTTCTACTTCTTTGATTGATTGCACTTTACATTTTCCTGTTGAATTCTGAATCCTAGCTCCTAAATTCCTTTTGCTCTTCAAACAATTTACATTTCTCAACAATTTAGATTCAGTCATTTAGTTTTCTTGCACTTTAAGCTTCAGCTCTTTACATTTCTTGCAATCTAAGCTTCAGCTCTTTACATTACTTGCACTTTAAGTTTTAGCTCTTTTACTTCTTCTGCAGTTACTATTCTGTCAATTTCCCCTCTCCCTTTTATTTTCATGTAATTTAGCTTATGTTGATCACAATTCACTCAAATCATCAACTGTTTGCTTAACTAAACTAATCACCTAACTAAAATTGCTCAATCCATCAATCTATGTGGGATCGACCTCACTCATGTGAGTAATTACTACTTGATGCGACCCGGTACACTTGCCGGTGAGTTTTGTGTGGAATCATTTTTCCACCCATCATGTAATACATAAGACATCTTGAAAAATTTTTAGAAATAAATTATTTAAATAGAAAGCAAAGAAATCCTAAAGGTGATCATGCAACTAGAATAGAAAGCAGGAAATACAGAGATAAAATAGAGATAGGGAGAGTAAAACTAGACCACCTCAGTGATGGTGGTTGCTGCTCCCTCTAAAGAATCCTCTGGAGTGTTTAAGCTCCTCAATTTCACTCCCCTGCCTCCTCTACTCCTCTATCATTCTCCTTTGATCTTTCATCATCTGATGGAGGAGAGCAGACTAGTCCTGATATTCCAGCCTCAGCTGATCAACTGATGATATCAGCTCCCCTAAAGATGTGGTCAGCTAATCCCAGTAGTCACGGGGAGGAAAGTACATCCCCTGAGGCATCTCCGGAATATCCTGTGGAGGTGGTGGAACTGGCTATTGCTACGGTCCTTGCACGGGCCCCCTTGTGCTCTCCATACCCTTCTTTGTGATTGGCCTCTCCTTTTTGAGCAAGGTATCTCCCTCTATGTGAGCTCCATCTGTTGCACATAAGCAGTAAATGAGATGAGAGAAGACCAGCCTTGCAGAGGTGGAGGGCTTGTTAGCTACTCTATAAAGCTCTTGAGGAATCACCTCATGTACTTCCACCTCATTGTCGAGCATAATGCAGTGGATCATCACTGCTTCCTCGACTGTAACATCAGAGTGGTTACTTGTAGGGATGATAGAGCGTTAGATGAACTCCAACCATCCTTTAGCTACTGGCCTAAGATCAAGCCTACCCAGCTGGTAAGACCGACCTTGAGCATTCCTCCTCCACTCAGCAAGGACTTGATCCAACCTTTAGTCAGTGTTGACCCTACGAATGTATGAATGAGGGTCCTCTCATGGCTCTGGTAACAATAGCGCCACCCTCACACTCTCTGGGCTAAAATCCAAGATGTATCCTCTGTCCGTGGTGCGCCAATTCTTCGGCTCCGAGTTCACGCTTTTATCATGCTTTCTCGTTACCCAGGCGTTGGCATAGAATTCCTTCACCATCAATCCTCCAACTTCAGTTATGGGGTTGGCCAGAACTTCCCAACACCGTCTCAAAATCTGGTATAGGATCTCCGAGAACTCATCATCCTTCACCTTGAAGGGGACCTCAGGAATCACCTTCTTCTTCCTCACCACATCATAGAAATGGTCTTGAACTGCTCTCATTTGGACGTTAATCGTCCAACTCTTTACTCCTCCCCTGGGCACTGAATACTAGCCTGACATTTGGTGCCACCAGGGGGTCTTCTCTAGGGTGTGCTGTTTTTCCTTCTGCGCATCCCTATTCCTGTTCTAAGTGCTATACATGATCACAAGCATCATAAAAACTAGGAAAATTATGGAATTCAATATAAAATAAATTAATATGAAATCAAACTCAAATACTTAAGTAAAATTGAAATAAAATAAAACTAAACTATAGGATACGTATGGTTGGGTTGCCTCCCAACAAGCGCTTCTTTATCGTCATTAGCTTGATGGACAGCTCCTTTACAAAGGTTCATAGGGGCTCAAATCTTCACCCTTTATTACAAACTTCCTTCCTGTGCTCTCATGAATTAATTCAACATGTTCTAGAGACAAAATTCTATTCACCATGTGTGGTATAACTGGATTTCTTGTGAAGACTACTCTCATGCCAGGTGAGAAGTCTTCAGTAGGAATCTTCTTGTTCCTCTAGCCTTTGGGTACTTTCTTTTTGGGGCCTTCTCCTTCAATGGTAGGTGGTGAATGCCCAACACCAAACTTAGGTTTGATGTCCAGAGGCTCTGTATGGCTTTCCACTGAATGAGAAGGCTTGAACATTGAGCTCTGTATACTAGTACTACTTTTTTCTACGAGAGGTTGAGGCTTAGTAATTTTGAACAACAAATGGTCCTCATGCATCCTCAGGACTAACTCTCCTCTCTCTACATCAATCAAGGCTCTCCCAGTAGCTAGGAATGGCCTTCCTAGGAGGATGGAGTCATCCTTTTCCTCTCTGGTGTCAAGTATCACAAAATCCGCAGGGAGGTAAAGGTCTTCAACCTTTACAAGGACATTCTCCACCACTCCAAATGCCCGCTTCAGGGATTTGTCTGCCATCTCCATTGAGATTCTTGTGGGCTGCACCTCATGAATCCCCAGCTTCTTCATCACAGAGAGAGGCATCAGATTTATGCTTGATTTAAGGTTGCAAAGTGCCTTCTCAAATGTGATAGTCCCTATAGTACATGGAAATAGGAAGCTTCCGGGATTTGGCAATTTTTGAGGTAGCCTCTTTTGCACCAGTGCACTACACTCTTTTGTCAGCACCACGATTTCATTTCCTCTTAGGGCCTTCTTCTCAGAAAATATACTTTTCAAACAAGCCATATAAGAAGGCTTTTTCTCCAAACCTTAGCAAAAGGAATATTGATTTGCAACTTCTTGAAAATTGCCAAGAATTGAACAAATTGCTTATCCTTGGTCTCCTCTTGTACGCTTTGAAGGTGTTGTACTTCAGGCTCTTATATTGGGGCGTGTATAAGTGCACTGCCTGTCTCCTCTTGAGCCTTTTTCTCCTTCAAATCCTTAGCATCATCCTCCCCCTTAAGCACGACCTCCCTTCCCATGGTGAGGGCTGTGCACTCTTCCCTTGGATTTACCTCTGTGTTGCTTGAAAGAGTGTTGGGAGGTCTCTATGGTATCCTGCTATTCACTAAGCCACTTAGATTTTCAAGTTCCGAATTGAGGACTGAGTCTCCTGCATAAAGCTATGAGTGGTCTTGGAAAGGTCATAGACTATTGTGGCTAAGTCAGAGAGGTTGTATTTAGGCGTCTCCATTTGCTGCTGAGAGGGTTAAAACTGTCTATTGTTGAACCTATTTTGATTGGTTCCACCTTGGTT
Source organism: Arachis stenosperma (assembly GCF_014773155.1). Classification (NCBI taxonomy): domain Eukaryota; kingdom Viridiplantae; phylum Streptophyta; class Magnoliopsida; order Fabales; family Fabaceae; genus Arachis; species Arachis stenosperma. Next base: position 48,117,435 of record NC_080379.1, on the reverse strand, counting down.
GTTGTTGAAGCCCTGTTGAGGCTTCTGCTGTTTCCTCCATCCAAAGTTAGGGTGATTCTTCTATCAATGGTTGAAAGTATTTGCATATGGATCATTGTTGGGATTTCTAGAGGAATTTTCTGTGTAATTCACTTCCTCCATGGTCGGTTGAGCAGCATCACACACGTCCCCTTGAGTGTAGCTCTCAGTCATACCATATGATGCATCTTGAGTGTTGACAGCTGAAACTTGCATCCCAGTCAAGTGCTGAGAGATCATGCTTATCTGCTGGGACATAAGCTTGTTTTGAGCCAAAATGGCGTCTAGTGTGTCCACCTCCATGACTCCTCTCTTTTGAGTGGTCCTAGTGTTCACAGAGTTTCTTTTAGAGGTGTACATGTACTGGTTATTGGCAACTATCTCAATAAGCTCATCTTCCTCCTCAGGCATCTTTTTCATGTGTAGAGAACCACCTGCAGAATTATCCAATGACATTTTGGCCATCTCAGAGAGTCCATCATAAAAGATCTACAGTCGGGTCCAGTCTGAAACCATGTCTGAGTGGCATCTCCTGATCATCTACTTGTATCTCTCACATGCCTCATAGAGGGACTCTCCCTTTTTTTGTTTGAAGGTCTGGACATCCATTCTAAGTTTACTCAACTTTTGTGGTAGAAAGAACTTGGTCAGAAATCCAGTGACCACCTTATCCCATGTGTCCAGGCTCTCTTTGGGCTGAGAATCAAGCCACAAGTTTGCTCTGTCCCCTACAGCAAAAGGAAAGAGCATGAGCTTGTAAACTTCATGGTTCACTCCATTCGTCTTAACAGTATTACAGATTTGTAGGAAGTCAGATATGAATTTGTTGGGGTCCTCCTGCGAGAGTCCATAGAACTGACAGTTCTGTTGCACCAGAGTAACCAGTTGAGGTTTAAGCTCGAAATTGTTGGCACCAATGGCACGTACAGATATGATGCGCCCATAGAAGTTAGCAATGGATACAGTGTATGAGCTAAGCACCTTCCTTGCTTGCTCTTCAGCATTCGGATTCCCTTCATTAGCTGCCATAGTGGTCTCTTCAACTTCTTTTTCAAAGGTTTCTGTGAGACTCTCTCCAGCTTTGTAAGCTTTAGTTTGTTGCAAACGCCGCCTTAAGGTCCTCTCAGGCTCATGGTTAAAATCAAGAAGGCGTTCCTTATCCCTGTTCCTACTCATAAATAATAAGAAACAAAGAAAAAGTGGGAGTCTCTATGTCAATGTATAGAGAACTCCCAGTGAAATATCCTAAAAGAAAGAAATAAAATAAAATAAAGTAAGCAATTAACTGAAAAAATTTCGAAAACAAAATAAATATCCTAAAAAAATATTTTTAAAAATAAATTAAAAGAAAAAAATCAAAAATTAAAAAAAAAAAGACAAAACCCTAAAGAGACACCAAACTTCAAATCTGAAATTAAATGAAAATAAGATAACTAGAACAAAGTTCGAAAATAAAGGGAAAGATAATTAAGATAAAAATAAAAAATTGAGGAAAATAAACAGATAAAAATCGAAAATAAAAAATAAAAATAAATAAATAGAAACTAATAAAAAATACCTAATCTAAGCAACAAGACAACCGGTAATTGTCAATCATGAACAATTCTCGGTAACGGCGCCAAAAACTTGGTGCGTGAAATTAGAACTCGCACAACATAACCAGCAAGTGCACCGGGTCATCTAAGTAATACCTCAAGTGAGTGAAGGTCAATTCCACGAGGATTGTCGGACTGAGCAAGTAATAGTTATCCTGTTGGACTTAGTCAGGCAAACAGTGAAGGTTGTTTGTAGGTGTAGAACGCATAAACAATAATAAGCAATTAAATAAAGAAAAGCAATAAAAGGGTTGGTGTAAAATAATGATGAGAAAACAGTTAAGGTCTCGGAGATATTTACTTTTCCGGATTTAAAACCTCTTACCAACTATTTTCACACTGAATGATTCATTCTATGGTAGACCATAAGTGATTAAACCCTAATCTCTCAGTGATTTAATCTCCTCTAATCCTCATCAAACGCCATTCTCGTGGTCGCTCAACTGAAATCAGAGGGTGAAGTTCATAAAACCAGTTTAACGCCACAAAATCCTTAATTACCCAAAGCTAATAGGATTATATGTCACATATCCAAATTAGTTCATGTAATTAGCAATTTAGGAGGAGTGTTTTCAAGCTTTAGTTCAGGAGAGATAGCTCTCTCGAGAATCATAAGAACTCATGTAGAAAAGGGTCATACTCTCGTTCCACCCAGTTCATAAGATTAAGAACGAAAACAACACCTTAGAATTGAATCAAACATAAATTAAAATAGAAGAATAATAGTTCTAATCCATAGAAATAAACAAAGATCCTAACCTTAACCAGGAGGTTTAGTTGCTCATAACTTATAGAGAAAATATGGTTCTAAAAAGTGCGGAAGGAAGAAGATCCTAAACCTAATTGATCTTTTGCTTTAAATACTAACCTAATAATAAATGCTAAACCTAAAAGATGTTATTTGTAAATAAATATTACGAAAAGAAAATAAAATAAAACTAATAAGTGGTAAATCCACTTGGAGGCCCAAAGAGGTGTGAAATGGACTGCTTGCTGGCGTCCAACTTTAGAACTGGGCGTTGAACGCCAGGGGAAGGAAGCACGCTTCTGGTCTTGTGCCTCCTTGCTGGTGCCAAACACCAGGTGGGCGTTCCGGGCCCAGGGAGGGTGCTGCCAGCATTTCCTTTATTGCTATAGGCTTCTCCAAACTGCTCTGAATTTCACCTAAAACCACAAAAATTGAAGAAAAACTCAAAGTAGCATCCAAAGGTGATTTTTGCACTAAAATCTAGTAAAAGTAAATAAAATCTAGTTAAAAACAATATAAAATAATTGGAAAAAGGGTATAAGATGCTCACGCATCACATACTTAGGAACTTCAATTTATCTCACAATTATAATATAACTTCCTTATTCTATATAACAATACAAGTAAAAAAATACCTTTCAAACACCCTAATATAAATTCCTTAGGACACCTGTTCACTGAAATTCTAGAAGTTGATTTTCCAACAACTAACTCATTTTGTAATAAAATTACAAGCTTTTGACCTCTAGCCAAGTTCCATGCCATAAACAATATATAAACCAAATCAGAGGCTACTAAGGGCCAAATCTCATCAGATGACATTACCATTACCAAAATTCATCCAACCTATCTCAAACTCAAGAGCACAATGACAAGTTATACATGGAAACAAGAACAAGACCTTAATAAAATACTCAACAACCCAATAAAAATCAATCTCAATCTTAAAGATCACAACAACAACAATTTAGCAAATTAGTAAATTAATAATTTGAAAAGAACATAGCAATTAAATAATCTCAAAGACAACAATAGGTACACAATAATAATTTAGCAAATGAATATGAACTAGATCTGAATAGAAAATCCAGCAAATTAAATTGCAACAATCTAACAATTGAGCAAATTAAAACAGTAGCAGCCCTACAATTTAAAAAATATCAACTTAACAAATTCAAGAATAGAAAATCAATAATCAAATAATCATTCAATCAAAAATTTAAAACACAAAACATTCAAATAATCATTAATCAAATAATCATTGAACAGGGACATAGAAAGTAAATGCAGCTATTATTTCAAAACATAGAAAGCGAGAATGCATAATCAAAAATAGCATTCAAGATTGAATATGAAGAGATCATGATCACGTTATTCTCAAGGTTTTCATTATTTTTTAATCTTTTCCCAAACTCCATCAAATTTCAAAAATACCAAATTACCAATTGATACATGATAGATATTTATACTCAAAAGAGGACTAAGCTATGGCATCTCATTTTGTTAATGCAATGCATTATAACAAGAAGTAGGAATGTATTTAGCATGAGATGGAGGAACTTCACATTGCTTGTATACAGCCAACCAGGATGAATCCCCCTACACAAGACAAGTAAAGTTGTCACCTAAATCCCAAACTTGAAATTTAATGTTGTTACATTGGACATTTTCAATATTAAACCCGATTTCTACATCAAATTGTCAAATCAAAGAATAAATGCATCAGTCACAACATAGAAAGTGTGTATAAGCAGTTTGAGCAGAGAATGATGGAGAGCAAACCCGCGCCACGGATGACAGCGACAAGGCAATGAGAATGACAAGGGACGGTATGCAAAGCTCGACTGAGCAGGATGAGGTGTTAGAGCACAACGAATCGATGATGAAGTTGGCGATTGGCGAATGAGGAGAGGGGCTGAATCACGACAAACAGACAAAGATCTTGAGCGTGACAGACGATGGTAGTGAGAAGAATAGTGGCGGTGATGGGGGTGGCTAGGGTTTTTGCTCTAAACAAATAACAACGTGGTGAAATAATAATTAAATAAGAATTCGATGTTACGAGATAACGCTAGAAACACCATAAGGGTAGTGTCAACAGGCTATGAAACCGTTGAATCCCAACATTAAGGACACGATATGAAAGCATTAAATGCCAAAAAACAGCAATCCCTAAAAGTAGGAATAAAAGGAGCGAGCACTCAATAGGTAAACTCATATCTGAATATACTACTCAAACACTCAACTGACTTTAGCATCAAAGTGTCTTGCAGATTAACCTCCTGGCTTGATTCTACACACGCCGAAGTTAGGGTTTCCAATCTCTAACCCCTCAATTCGTGAACTCGCTCTAGGTACAAACATTTGACACCATCTGATCATAGAGTTTACTCTACAGTTAATTTAGAAACTCTTTTAAAAGACCAACATTGGGACAACGAGCACAAAACCGATGTTACCCCCAGTCACGAGGACGTTCCCGCTGGATATGGGAGCCAGGGAACACCTAATCCAGAAACCTACCACTTCGCTGGTTCAGTGGATGACTATCATCATGCAATGTAAGAAATGGGTCATCGAGTGCAAGAATTGAAGCGTCACCGTTTAGAACTAGAACAGCATTTGGCTGAACATTCACAATCTAAGCAATCTCGATCTCGAAGCCGTCTCGTCAGGGAGCGAATAGAGCATGATCATGGAATCCTTAAGCGACAGCGGGACCCACAATAGTGAGACCTCAATCGAAGGGACTCAAGGTTACCACGATGTCAAAAGATTGAAAGGAGGTCACCAAGACGTCATGAATCACCAAGATGTGAAAGGCACGAATCGCAGTTTCCTCAGCCTAAAAGGTGTTGGACTCCGCCAAGGAGCCCGACTCCTAAAAGGAATAGGAAAACCCAGGAACATGTGATAATGGGACAAACCCTATTTGCCTCTCATGTCCTCTAAGTACGCTTGCCAAAGTAGTTTGATAAGCCCACCGACTTAAAGTATAACGGGAAGACAGATCCCCAAGAGCACATTGATTCTTTTGAGGCAAGAATGAATCTAGTGGGAGTAAGAATGCAATTCGATGTAAAGCCTTTCCGGTAACATTGCCGGGACCGGCCATGTCATGGTTTAACACGCTTCCTTCTAGCTCAATCTTATCATTTGCTGATGTCAATATCAAATGTTTAGCCAATTTCACCATAAGGAGGACCTAGGCTAAGCACCTGATTTCCTTGCTTGGAGTAGAACAAAGGGTCGGTGAAAGTATTTGAGACTATCTAGACTGCTTTAATAAAGCACTACTAGAAGTTAAAACACGGACCCTAGAAGTCGTGTGTTTATGCTTAATTATTGGATTATTGGAAGGAGACTTCTGAAGGCATTAGACTTCCAAGGATGTAAAGTCCATGAAAAAAATCTACCAGATCGCCCTAGAGTATATGCGAGATCAAGACGTATCCATGGTGGTTTCAACAAAAAGGAAAAACCTGGCATCGTTACCTAACAAAGTCGAAAGCACGAGTCAAACCTCATCCCTAAAGTCGCCAACTCCACGGGATGGGAAGTTCTCCACATACACACCCTTGATTACCTTACTTGCCGAGTTGTATCAACACATTTCTCATAGGAGCATCCTCCCAAAGGTAAAGCAGATTCAACCTAGGGCCTCATTAAATAAATCTCAATTTTGTGATTACCATAGGTCCTACGGTCACAAGATTGAGGATTGTATTAACTTGAAAGATGCCTTGGAACAAATAATCCAGGATGGTAAACTCTCCGAATTTGTTCAGCATGTAAGGCAGCCCTGATGGCATAACAATGATTAAGATCGGGAAACCAAAAATTCTAGAAATATAAGACCTCATGAGAACTCAGAAGACACTGCTCAGGTCATGGTCAATGTTGTTGTAGGAAGGAATGGATTGCCCATATCTAACAATGCAGTAAAGAAGGATGTCAAAGCCACAACATCGGAAGTCCTTAAGGTAACCAGTATTTCTACAATACAGTTCACGTTAGAATATTTCCAGGTCCCCACATTCGAAGATGATAAGCCCCTGATATTACTGCAAAGTTGAGTAACGGCATCATTAATAGAATTTTGATTGATATCGGTGCAGACTCCGATTCACTTTTCAGAAATGCATTTGACACTCTGGCTTAAAGGATCAACACTTGAAGCCTCATCTCTCTGGGGTTGTTGGGCTCAGAGATCATTACATTAAACCTAATAGAGTTGTCGACCTTCTTTTTACGGTAGGTGAAGGCGTCAACATGAGAGTATTACAAGCCGAATTGTATCATGCTCCAAGATTCCACAGCTTACAATGTGATCTTGGGAAGGAAAACACTAAATAATCTGTACGCATTCATCTCAACAAAATTTAGTTATGAAGTTCCTAACCGCAGAAGGCCAGGTTGCAACTATCCAACGAGATCGGGTATCTGCCGTCAAATGCGACAAGGCCAGCCTAACGCTCCAAGATAAGGCTAAGGAATCCACAAGGGTATTCCTTGATGATTTAGACTCCTAAATTCAGGAGAAGCAAAGGTCAGAGCCATATAGAAATATGGAGAAATTCCAGATCGGCAACGTACCAGACAAGTGCCCTTTGATTAATAAGGAGCTACCATACCCCCTGAAGTCAGATGTAAAACCCGAGTAGTTACTAAATAATTAACCAATAAATTAATTATTAATCAAGCAATTGGGAAATGGAATTTTTATAGTTTAATGAGATAGAGAAAATTAAAATAAGAATTTTGACATTAATTTTAAAGAATTTGACTCAAGATTGGACCGAATAGGCTGAACCGGACGAACCGAGTCCAAAACGGGCCCAAGGCCCAATTCAATTTCATTTCCACTTAAAGAGCAATAGCCTTTCTTCCTTCCAATGCTCTGTTTCACGCTGGAAACTTAAGGAAGGGGAAGAAACCCCATTAGCAACCCTTGCTCTAATTTCAATTCTCAATAACTTTCAAGTCGGAGCTCCGATTGACGAGCCGTCAGAGGTCATGTATTTGTCTTGAAATTCTCTACAAAACCTACTAAACAATTTGGTAAGAAATTTTGTTTTTGTGCCCAACCTTTCCCTTTTATTCAGATTCCATTTTTGGGTTAATGGGTATTGAGGATTTTGATGTTTTGATGTGTTAGGATTGAATTAACTTGAGAAAATTAATGGGTTTTGTCTAAATACTCTGTGGGTAAGGTAAGAAAACTCCAAACGCTTGTGGTTATCCAATTATGTGAACCCTAGTTATTAATTTGGTGAATTTCATGGAATTAGATTGAGTTTATGTTAAATTGGAGATTTAATCGATGAATTGGAATGCTTGAAATCAAGCTTTGTTGGCTGGACCTTATAGCACTTGATTTGGAACCTTGGAAGTTTGAATTGAGGAGTTTGAGCTTGGAAAAAAATCGGCCAAGGTATGGTTTTGGTTTCTCGTATTTAATATATAATATTTCGTGAAAACTTAGGTTAGATGACTATAGGATAAGTTGAATATGTGTTTGGGGCATGTTTAACGATTTTAGTTGTCTATATATGTTAAAATGATGAGGTATTGCTAGATTGATGATTTATTGATGAGAATGTGGTTGGTGTTAGTAAAATTGATTGATGAATAATGATTTTGAAGTTAATGAATGAGGATTATAAATGTGAACATATGGATGTTGATAAATTGACAATTGTGGTTGTATATTTGAGGAATTATGGAGTGAAGTGGTTCAAATTGAGGCAAGGTTAGTTGTGACTGAATATGGAGCTGTGTTGAGTAAGTTTGGAGTCATTTTGAAATGTAGAATTTTGGTTTCGGTAAAGGAAATTGGTGAAGTAAAGGTTTAGAAGTCTTTGGTGAAAACTTGGTTTTTGGCCGAACTTTGCCAAGCCATAACTTGGCTTCCGGACCCTTAAATTGCTTCAATATGTTTTATAGGAAAATGGGTCCGTGAAGTTTACACTGTTTGAAGAATAGAAGAAAAATGATTTCAAACAAAAAAATTTATGCGCGTCGGAAGTTTGGAGTGCAAAGATGAAAATTCTACAGCATTCAACATTTTTGCTATTCTGCATAACTCGCGTACGCGACCACCTGCACGTGACACGACCAACCTTTTCGGGTTGGGTATCTCGCGTACGCGAGCAGGGTGCTTGCGTATGTGAGCATAGAAAATTGTACTCCCACACATACGTGTGGCCCATGCATATGCGTGACCTTTCAGAAATGCACTTCCACGCATACGCGTGACCCCTGTTTTCAACAAATGAGATTTTTGAGTTTTGAACATGATTTTAAACCTCTATTTTTATCCTTTTAGCCCCTAAAGATTAATTTTAAGTATAGTGATGAGGTTAAGTTATATAAAGAAATGTTACTTAGAAGTAAATAAAGGTCTAGAGTAACTGAATTAAGATGTTAATGATGAGATTGAGGATGACTGGGTGTGGCCGAAATGGTAGAGATGTGTGTGTGGCTGAGATGGTCGAGATGGCAAGGTCTGGGTGCGATCCCGCTTGCGTGTTAACTTGAAAATGTGTTCGGATGGCAAGTTGAGGATGGAAGTTCCCTCTCTTGTCGTGATGAGGATGTGGAAAAAGTGGAAAGACACTCTCCTTCGTATTATTTCCCCCATATTCTTCTCTGGTTGCAAGGTAGAAAGGCACACTCCTTCGATGTAGAAAGGCACTCTCCTTCGATGTGGAAAGGCATTCTTCTTCGTTTATGATCCTCCTAGAGATTCGCAACCTAGAGATAATATTTGGGTTAGCTACCACATGTGTCGGGTTCTGGCAAAGTAATTGACACGTGAGCTCAAGGCCAGTACGAAAGGCATTCATCACATGCATTTGTAGGTTTTACTTGAGTTTGCATTTCTTGGGTTTGCCTAATTGATAATCTATGCTTACCTGCTATATTTACTACCTGTTGTAATTGTATTCTAATTTTGTTTATCTTTGATTATATTGTTTGTCTATGCATTAGTGAATCTGGAAGGTTGGAGGAGGTAGGAGGTGAATTGTAGAGTTAGAGTTTCATGAGACAGTAAAGGGATTGTAATTTGAGAGATCAAGTTAGGATTGAATTAAAACCTTAAGAACCTTAGATATCTACTCTTGCTTATGGTTTTTGTTTTAGTTCCTTAAGAATTATAATATGAGTTTCAGCGTTCTAGAATTGCCTTTGGCTTTTCCGAGACCTTATTTATTATATATGTGAGCACTTTAACCATACTGAGAATCCCTGGTTCTCATCCCATATAATATTGTTATTTTTCAGATACAGGTTGAGAAGCACCACTCTATATTCTGGAGACTCTGATGAACTGAAGAATTCTTGGGACTCAAGGACATATTTTGTTTATATTTATATAGATATATAGATTCTCCACCTTGTATTTTATGTTTGTCCCTCTTAGAGGTTGACTTAGAGAAACAGGTTGTCATTTTTCTGCCTTGGGTCATTTTAGGATTCTCTCATATATATGTATTTATATACCTATATGCTCTGGCCGGTTTATCTTCGCGAACTGAGTTGAAAGCTTTGTTAATTATACCTTTGACACTTTCTTCTTATTATTCATATACATATATCTTACGTTTCTTCGTACGCAAGTTTTCATTTGCATGAGTGATACGACTTTTGTTTTAAACTTTCCTTCAAAGGCTCCTAGTTATAAACCTTTTTCACTATACTATATATATAATGTTACTCTTAGAGGTCATAATACCTCACCACCTCTGTCTTATGACTTAAGCATAAGATTTATGTGGCAGGGTGTTACATCAGAGCTTCAAAATTTATTGATAGGTAACATAGACTTATTTGCTTGGGAACCTTCCGGCATGCTTAGGATTGATCCAACATTCATATCCCATCAGCTGGCTATTAACCCCGAATTCAAGCCGGTCGCACAATGACGTCGGAAGATGTCGCCTGACTGAGCTGCCAAGGTTAAAAAGCAAGTTCAAGAATTATTAGATGCTAGGTTTATCCGAGAATTAACCTACTCAACATGGTTTTCTATTGTGGTCATGGTGAAAAAGTCCAATGAAAAATGGCGGATGTGTATGGATAACACAGATTTAAACAGTGCCTGCCCAAAAGACTATTTTCCTACCCAACATTGACAACATGATTGATTAATCCTCAGAATATTGGATATTAAGTTTTTTGGATGCCTATAGTGGTTATAATCAAATTCTGATGCATAAAGCTAACGAAAATAAGACAGCTTTATTACCCCTAAGGGGATTTACTACTACACGGTAATGCCTTTTGGTTTGAAAAATGCAGGAACAACTTATCAAAGATTGGTGGCTAAAGTATTCAAGTGGAAGATAGGGAAGAATATGGAAGTCTATATTGACGATATGTTGATAAAGACTAAGGACAATTCTGATTTGATTTCCTACTTGCAAGAGGTTTTTGACTGCCTCTGACTTCACCGGATGAGGTTGAACCCATCAAAGTGTGCATTTGGAGTATGGGGAGGTAAGGTTTTAGGGGTTTATGGTAACTCAAAGAGGCATAAAAGCCAATCCAAAAAAGTGCCAGGCCATTCTAAACATGTCGAGTTCTTGAAATCTTAAAAAGGTTCAAAGGCTCACAGGTCAGTTGACCGCATCATCAAGGTTTCTGGGAGCTTCGGCCGTAAATAACCAAGCCATTTTTTAAGTTGATGAGGAAATATGTGGAATTTGCATGGATGGAAGAATGTAAAGCAGCTTTCATTTTAAGAAATTGCTTTCACTTCCTCCATCTTAGCAAAACCAGAACAAGGGCTGCCTTTGTACTTGTACCTATTCGTGATCAAAGAAACTCTGGCTTCATCTTTGGTTTTAGAAGATAAGGCTAAGTATTAACATCCTGTCTATTTTGTTAATAAGGTCCTCCAAAGACCCAAACTACGATATTCAAAGATGAAAAAATTAGCATTTGCCCTAGTTACATTTGCACGTCAGTTGCGCCAATACTTTCAAAGTTATTTGGTAATAGTGTGAACCGACCAACTGATTGAATTTATTTTACAAAAACCCGATTTCGTAGATCGCATGATGAGTTAGTCCATAAAATTATCCCAATTTGATATATGCTATAAGCCACGCTCTGCCATTAAGGCTCAAGCGATGGTAGATTTTCTGGCCAAAATGACTCACCTAACCTCTGACATATCGACATGGGAGCTTCATGTGGATGGAGCCTCTAATGTCAAGTATGGAGGGGCTGGTCTCATCCTAACTAGGGGTGAGGACATGGTGATCGAGGTCTCTATCAATTTCGATTTCCCCATCTCAAATAATCAGGTTGAGTATGAAGCTTTACTTACAGGATTAGTATTAGCCCGGCATGTCGAAGCCACAGAAGTGACCATATTTAGTGACTCGCAGTTGGTGATGTCCCAAGTTAACGGTGAATACCGGGCCAAGGATCCACTACTACAGCAATACTTGAAAAGAGTGCATCAAGAGGTACAATCTTTTGGTTTCTTTCTAATTAGAATTGTACCTAGAGAACAAAACACACGAGCTAACCTATTGTCCAAACTAGCAAGTACTAAGCCCGAAACTGGAAATCGTAGTTTAATACAAGAGGTACTTACAGAACCTACTATAACAAAGCCCGATATTACAATTTCTCATTCTTTCGGTCTTAGAACTTGGATGGATCCAATACGTATGTATCTAGAACATGGGACTTTGCCTAATGATATCAAAGAAGTAAGGAAGTTGCGACTTAAAGCAGCTAAATATACCATGATAAATGGACAATTATATAAAAAGGGCATATCCCAACCATTGTTAAAATGTTTAAATCCCAACAAAAAATGTATGTGTTGTAGGAGGTTCACGAGGGGTGCTATGGACATCATCTAGGGGGTTAGTGATGAGCGGATAATTTATACGCTTTTTGGCATTGTTTTTAGGTAGTTTCTAGTATGTTTTAATCACTTTTTAGTATATTTTATTAGTTTTTATACAAAATTCACATTTCTGGACTTTACTGAGTTTTTGTATTTTTATGTGATTTCATGTATTTTCTGGCTGAAATTGAGGGACCTGAGTAAAAATCTGATTCAAAGGCTGTGAAAAGGATTACAGATGCTATTGGATTCTGACCTTCCTGTACTCGAAGTGGATTTTCTGGAGCTACAGAAGCCCAATTGGCGCGCTCTCAATTGGGTTGGAAAGTAGACATCTTGGGCTTTCCAGTAATGTATAATAGTTCATACTTTGCTTGATATTTGATAGCCTAAACTGGCTTCCAAACGCCCGCTAGAACCCCTTTTCTAGCGTAAAACGCCCAAACTGGCACCAGAACTGGAGTTAAACGCCCAAACTGGTACCCAAGCTGGCGTTTAACTCTAAGAAGAGCCTATGCACGTGAAAGCTTCAAAACTTAGCCCAAACACACACCAAGTGGGCCCGAACGTGGATTTCTACACTATCTACTCATTTTCTGTAAACCTGGTTTACTAGTTTAGTATAAATAGCACTTTTTACTTGGAACCCTTGAGCTTTATGATCATCTTTCAGGAGGCTGGCCATTCGGCCATGCCTAGACCTTTTTCTCTTATGTATTTTCAACGGTGGAGTTTCTACACCTCATAAATTAAGGTGAGGAGCTCTCCTGTTCCTCATGAATTGATGCAAGTACTATTGTTTTTCCTTCAATTCACGCCTACTTCTTCTCTAAGATATACTCTTGTACTTAATTCAGTTAAGTCAGACTGAAGGGGTGACCCATGACAATCACCCACTATCTTCAGTACTCGCTTAGCCAAGATCCGCGTGCCTGACAACCACAAAGCGGTCTACATGATGTTCAATGTAGTCATTGGACGCCAGCCGGAGTATACTCTCTTGGGTCTCTGATCCACAGATTCGCATCATCTCTCCTGAAAACAGAGCATCCGACCCCGTGATTAGGATCTTCGTGGTATAAGCTAGAATCAATAGACAGCATTCTTGAGATCCAGAATGTCTAAACTTTATCTGTGGTATTTTGAGTAGGATCTGGGAAGGGATGACTGTGAGGAGCTTCAAACTCGCGAATGTTGGGTGCAGTGACAGTGTGAAAAAGGATCAATGGATCTTATTCCAACACAAGTGAGAACCGACAAATGATTAGCCCTGCGGTAGCTGTGCCTGGTATTTTTCATCCGAGACGAGAAATCCGACAGTTGATTAGCCGTACAGAGACCGTAGCCGGACCATTTTCACTGAGTGGATCATACAACTTCCCATGGAAGGGAGGACGCATGATTGGATGAAGACAATAGGAAAGCATAGGTTCCGAAGCAACAAAGTATTTCCAAACGCTTATCTGAAATTTTCACCAATGAATTACATAAGTATCTCTATGTTATTTTCCGTCTTATCTATCTTTTAATTATCAAAACCTCATAACCATTTGAATCTACCTGACTGAGATTTACAAGATGACCATAGCTTGCTTCAAGCCGTCAATCTCCGTGGGATCGACCCTTACTCATGTAAGGTATTACTTGGATGACCCAGTGCACTTGCTGGTTAGTTGTGCGGAGTTATGAAAAGTGTGATCACAATTTCATTCACCAGTTAGTCACTAGCTCAAAAGGTCATCTAAGCGGGATACTACTGGTCCACTCTCATCAAGGATGTCATGGAATATGTAAAGAAATGTGACAAGTGCCAGGTACATGGGAACCTCCACCAAGTACCTCCTCGTGAACTTGTGTCTGTTATCTCGACAAGATCATTTGCTAAGTGGGGCTAGATTTACTGGGATCCTTCCCACAAGGGCCAGGTCAGGTAAAATATTTGACAGTTGCTATAGATTATTTTACCAAATAGATTGAGGCCATGCTTCTATCTAGTATTAGCTCTACTCAATGTCGAAAGTTTGTGTGGAGAGAAATTATTGCAAGATTTGTGATTCCTGAAGCTGTAGTCACAGATAATGGGACTTAATTCACGGATTTGAGATTTCGTAGACTACTAAGTGGATCGGAGATTTGGCAAATATTTGTCTTAGTGGAACACCCATAGACAAATGGACAAGCTAAAACTGCTAATAAAGTAATTTTAAATGGGTTGAAAAAGAGGTTGGATGAGTTTTTTGGGTTCCTAGGATGATAAGGTATGGTCAGTCATATGGTCCTACCGAACTACAACCCAATCTATCACAATGAAAACTCCTTTCAGACTCACCTATGGGGAAGAGGCAATAATCCCGGTGGGACTTGGAGAGCTCAATTCAAGAATACTCTTGGGAACCTTGGGAAACCATGAAAGCATGGACCATATTGATAAAATTAGAGAAACAGCTAACTTAGCAGAGCAAAAGGAAAAAGTGGCCAAAAGGTACAATACCAAAGTCTGATATAGAAGCTTTGAAGCTAAAAATTTAGTGTTAAGACAAGCTGATGTTAGAACCCCAGGAACGCGGGAAAAGCTAGCTCCGACTTGGAAAGAACCTTTCAGGGTTAAAGAAGTATTGGAAAAGGGAGCATACAAGCTAGAAGCACTGGATGGTTTTGAGGCTCCGAAAAGATGGAATGTGACTCACTTAAAGAGGTATTACTCTTAAAATTTTTTATTTTTTATGACTGGAATAAAGACACTCTTTTTCTAGGGACTTAGGTTTTAAATGAGGCTTCTCTTATATTCGGCAAATGAATTTCTTTGCAAACTTTATGTTATGTTTAGATAGTTATGACAAAATTCCAAAATATCTTCTTTCTGGTATTAAAATCAAAATCAGGTTGGAATTAAGGCTCGAAGTAAAATGATCTAAGAAACACTAAATAAAAATGTGTATCTAAAGCACATCAAAATGGTAAAATGCAAAAACCCATTAAGTTAATCCTGAAAACAACAGGAACACATAAAGTTAGTCCCGACAAAATAACAGGAATAGTACTACAAAAGTACCAAAGTTTTAAAAGTTACAAAATTGAAACAACTTTTTCATCCACCACCTTCTTGAAAGCATCGACTTTAGAGACGTCCACGTCGAGAGCTCTTAATTTGATCTAGACCAAGATGTTTCACTCAGCATCAAAAACCTCGTTCACAAAAGCTTGCTCTGCCTTCTTGACCGAAAGCTTGAGTTCCTCAATTCTTCTTATCATCTCGGCAACCTGCTTCTTCAGATTCTTCCCCTTTCAATCAGAGACAGTCTTTGCCTTTTTCAAACTTTTCACCTTAGTCTCAAGGGAAGTCTGCTTCTCTTGAAAAGTGGTAATTGAGAAAGTCAGCTTTTCAATTTGAGAGTTAGCGTCAACAATCATCTTATCTTTTGATAAGAAGTCAGAACAAAGGTTTGCGATCTCCATCTCAGCATCACAGACATATGTGGCCAAATGGAGAA
The DNA here is from genome assembly GCF_014773155.1 of Arachis stenosperma. Lineage (NCBI taxonomy): Eukaryota > Viridiplantae > Streptophyta > Magnoliopsida > Fabales > Fabaceae > Arachis > Arachis stenosperma. The sequence goes on along the minus strand of NC_080379.1, from coordinate 48,101,712 downwards.
GCATTATCTGGACTCGGGAAAGGGTGTCCTTTAAAGGCATCTTGGCAAGTACCAACTTCGTCTCCTCATTCATAAAATGATGATCCACAAAGTCAGGAGCCCTAAACCTTTATCTAACACATGCCTAAATGAGGATGGATCCAGAACATTGGCTTTACCCTACTCTGTACCTTTCAACTTCTTCCTTTGGGGAAATTATTAGGTCAGTCCTTTTCCAAAATATGGACCTCAGGACTTTATCCCTTCTTTCTCCCCTCAGTCCTTCGAGGTTGGGGCTGACGGCGGATAGGAAAAAGAAACTTTGTCACCACCGACATTAATTGGTGGTTGAGTTTTGATAGGGGAAAAATTTAATTTCCACACAATCTAACTAACAAGTGTACTGGGTCGCATCAAGTAATAATAACTCACAAGAGTGAGGTCGATCCCACAGGGATTGATGGATAAAAAATTTTAGTTAGATGATGAATTTAGTAAAGCTAATATTGATGAATTGGATTGACAGAATGTATATTGCAAGAATTCTAAATGCAGAATGTAAATTGACAGAAAAGTAAATGGCAGAAAGCTAAATTGACTGAAGCTTAAAGTGTAAAAAATTAAAAAGAGTTGAATCTTAAATTGCAAGGAAGGTAAATAACTGAATCTTAAAGTGCAGAGATATTAAATGGCAAGAAAACTTAAATTTCAGGAATAATAAAGGGATTTGGGTTTAGGAAATTAAAACAGGACTAAACAGTATGAAATTGCAGCAGGTGCAGAGGAATTAAAGTGAAAGAAATTCAAATAAAGTGATTCATCAGGGATTGGAGATACTATAATCCTTCATGAATCAACTGGGTCTCAACTCCTTTCTCAATCATCTAGTAGATCTATGGGCGGATTGAAATTGATTGGATCCCAATTCCTTGGCAATCCAATTTCTCAAATCACAATCAATCTTGCCAATTCCTTGATCTAATTTTCATGAGAAGAGGTTAAGTGCAAATCTCTCATCCATAAGCCACACTAACTCTCGAGAACTCAATTCCTCCCGAATGGTATTGATCAAGAGAGTAGTGAAGGATAGAGCTCCAATTCTAATGCAAGTGATTCCCCTTCCGAGGCTCACACAAGCATTCAATTGAATTCAACCTTCTTCCAGAGTGATGAATTCTAAATCAAAATAGAAGATACCCAATAACTACAAAGATGAATTGAGAGGAAGAAGAATTTTATTGATTTATTGGAATTACAATAGAGCTCCCCTCCCTAATGAAATTGGGGTTTAGTTCATCATTGCTCTAGTACCCAAAAATAGAAAACAAATTGCAGAAGAGGATGAAGAACAGAAAAGAAAGTAAATTCATATCTAAAACTTTAAGAAGAAAAACTAAAAGAAAGCTAAAAATGAAAATGAAAAATAAGATCCGATCTCCAAAGCTTTCCTATGAAATCAAATTTCTCCTATATATACACTTTCTAATTTAGTCCTTAAGTGCTTGGAGTGGGCTTCTTGGCCTTCTGATGAAGTGGGTCCAACATTGTTGCTTCCATGCAGCATCAGGTGAACATAGCATTCTTAGATTGAACATAGCATTCTTTCACCGACGTGTGCGCGTCCTTGGTGCGTGCGCATCCTTTGAATTTTTCCCATCGACACGTGCGCGTACAACATGCGTGCGCGTCGATGCTGTCTTTTGCCTCAATCATGCTCGTGCGTACCATACATGCGCGTGCATGCTTTGGTAGCATTCATTGACTGAATGCTATGTTCGCGCCATGAACGTTCTTCACGCTTACGCGTCTTTTGCACCTGTGCGTGGATGATAAAACTTCACTTCTGTGCCCCAGCATCATATACGCGTCTGCGCCCATCACCACCTTGTCGCATTTACGCGTGCGCGTCGATGCCCATCTTCAAATTCAAATTCTGAAAGTATCGCAGGAGTTCACTCCAAATGAACGTAGCGTTCGTTGTTGGTGAACGCTGATCTTCTTGTCATGCCATCTTTTAGCTCTCTCCTTGTATATCTTAGCATTCTCATAAGCTTCCAATCTGAACTCATCCAGCTCATTGAGTTGCAATAACCTTTTCTCTCCTACTACTTGAGAGTCAAGATTGAGGAATTTAGTGGCCTAGTATGCTTTGTGTTCTAGCTCCACAGGAAGGTGACACGATTTCCATAGATTAGCTAAAAAGGTAATTCTCCAATTGGGGTTTTGAATGTAGTTCTATATGCCTAGAGAGCATCTTCTAGTTTTCTTGCCCAGTCCTTTCTTATAGTTCCCACTGTTTTCTCCAAAATCCTCTTCAACTCTCTATTAGCCAGTTCAGCTTGGCCATTGGTCTGGGGGTGATAAGGTGTAGCCACCTTATGAATTACTCCATATTTGTGAAGCAATTCCTCCATTTGTCTGTTACAAAAATGGCCACCACCATCACTAGTAAGACCCTTAGGCACCCCATATCTGGTGAATATGTGTCTCTTGAGGAATTGAAGAACAATTGGTGCATCACAAGTGGTTGTTGCCATGGCCTCTACCCATTTTGAGACATATTCCACTGCTACTAGAATGTATTTGAAGGAATAGGATGGAGGAAAGGGGCCCATAAAATCTATACCCCAGAGATCGAAAAGTTCAACTTCCAAAATAAAGTTTTGAGGCATTTTATTTCTCTTTGTTAACCCTCCATCTCTTTGACATTCATTGCATTGGTGCACAAATTCTCTGGCATCTTTGAAGATAGTTGGCCAATAAAATCCACTTTGAAGCAGTTTAGCTGCTATTCTTTCTGGTCCAAAACGTACACCATAAGCTGAACCGTGACAGTGCCACAATATGTCCCTCATCTCATTTTCAGGGATACATCTTCTAATCATTCCATCTGGACACCTTCTGAATAGAAATAGTTCATCCCACAAGAATTTTCTAGCCTCATTGAGCAGCTTCTTCACTTGTTGTTTGGTGAATCCTTAAGGGATCTTTTTGTCCAACCTTGTAGTTTGCAATATCCGCAAACCAGGGGGCTTGTTGAATTTACAAGTGGTGTTCATCTGGAAAGCTTTTGTTCACTGGTTGAGTAGCCTCTTGACTTGTTCCTTGTGGTAACCTTGATAAGTGATCAGCAACTTGGTTTTCACTCCCTTTTCTATCATTTATCTCAATGTCAAATTCCTATAGGAGTAATATCCACCTGATGAGCCTGGGTTTAGCATCCTGTTTTGACATCAAATACTTAAGGGCAGCATGATCAGTATAAACCAGAATTTTCGATCCAATCAAGTATGGCCTGAACTTATCAAAAGCATAGACTACAGTTAATAATTCCTTCTCTGTTGTGGTATAATTTTTCTGTGCTTTATTTAATACTTTGCTTGCATAGTAGATGACATGGTGCAGGTTTGCCTTTCCTTTGTCCCAACACAGCACCAATTGCAAGGTCACTTGCATCACACATAAGTTCAAAGGGTAATTTCCAATCTGGTGGTGTGATGATTGGTGCTGTTTTGAGTTTAGTTTTTAAAGTTTCAAAGGCATGCTTATAACCTTCATAAAAATGAAAAGGGTTATCAACCACCAGCAAATTGCTTAGTCGTTTAACTATTTTGGAAAAATCTTTGATGAATCTTCTATAGAATCCAACATGTCCTAAGAAACTTCTAACAGCTCTCATATTGGTTGGTAAATGAAGTTTCCCTATGATTTCTACTTTTGCTTTATGAACCTTTATGCCCTTTCTTGAAACTTTGTGACCAAGAACAATTCCTTCGGGTACCATAAAGTGGTTTTTTTCCCAGTTTAAAACTAAATTAGTTTCTTGGCAACTTTTTAAGACTAGGGTAAGATGGTGCAAGCAAGCATTGAAAGAATCGCCAAAAACATAGAAGTCATCCATAAAGACTTCAATAAATTTTTCTACCATATCTGAGAAGATTGATAGCATGCATCTCTGAAAGGTAGCTGGGACATTACATAACCCATATGGCATTCTTCTATATGCAAAGACTCCAAAGGAGCAAGTGAATGAAGTCTTCTCTTGATATATGGGGTCAACCACTATTTGATTGTAGCCAGAATATCCATCCATGAAGTAGTAACAGGCATGGCCGGCCAACCTCCCAAGCATTTGGTCTATGAAGGGGAGAGGGAAGTGATCCTTCCTTGTGGCATCATTCAACCTTCTGTAATCGATGCACATCCTCCACCCTGTTACTGTTCTTGTAGGAATGAGCTCATTCTTCTCATTGACAACGACAGTCATCCCTCCTTTCTTTGGCAATACTTGAACTGGGCTTACCAATGAGCTGTCAGAAATTGGATAGATAATCCCAGCATTCCACAATTTCATTACTTCTTTCTGGACTACCTCTTTCATGGTTGGGTTTAATCTCCTCTGAGGTTGTACCACTAGTCTTGAATCTTCTTCCAGCAAAATTTTGTGCATGCAAATGGCAGGACTTATGCCTTTCAAGTCATCAATGGTCCATTCCAATGCATCTTTGTGAGCTTTCAGTACAACAAGGAGTTTTCCTTCTTCTTCTTCACTCAAGGCAGAATTAATGATCACTGGAAAGCTATCCTCTTCACCAAGGAATGCATATTTAAGGTGTGGGAGAAGAACCTTTAATTCTTATTTTGGTTTTTCCTCTGTCTTGTCTTTAGAGGAAATTTCAAATACTTCCTCCCCCAGATCTTCTATCATTTCCACTCATATATTGTACTTTCTCAGGGGGATATTGCATGGCTTTAAAAATATTGATGATCAATTGCTCATCACGCACTCTGAGGGTCATTTCATCTTTCTCTACATCGATAATAGCCCTTGTTGTGGCCAAGAAAGGTCTCCACAAGATAATTGAATTGTGTCCTTCTTTTTTCATGTCTAAAATGACAAAGTCAGCAGGGAAGATGAATTTCCCAACTTTTACCAGCAAGTTCTCTATAACTCCATTGGGTATCTTGAGTGATCTATCAGCCATTTAGAGTGACATTCTTGTGCGCTTAACTTCTTCTATTGCAAGTGTTTTCATTAATGAGAGAGGCATTAAGTTGATGCTGGCACCCAAATCACAGAGGGCTTTTTACAAGGTCATACTGCCTATGGTGCAGGAAATGATGAAGCTCCGCGGATCCTTAAGCTTTGGTGGCAAGCCTTTTTGAATCACTACACTGCACTCTTGGGTCAAGATCACTGTTTCCTTTTCATTCCAGCTTCTCTTCTTGTTGATGAGCTCCTTGAGGAATTTTGCATATAGAGGCATTTGCTCTAATGCTTCAGCAAGGGGAATGTTGATTTCCAGCTTCTTAAAAACGTCTAGGAACCTGGGAAATTGTTGATCCTTAAGCTCCCTTTTAAAACTTTGAGGATATGGAAGGGAAGGAGTGTAAGGCTTAACATCCTTCTTCTTTTCTTGTGGATGCTCTTCCATGACTTGTTTTTCCTTCTTTGAGGCTTGTGGTTCTTCCTCCTTCCTCTTGGAAATCTCTTGATCTTTCTCCTCTGCTATCATTTCTTCTTTATTGTTAGCCTTGTCACCTTCCAATGTCCTTCCACTCCTGAGTTGGATTGCTTTGCATTCTTCTTTGGGATATAGAATGATATCACTTGGTAAAACAATGGTTGGTCTTTCAGCTTGTCTGACCAATTACCCTACTTGTTTTTCCAGATTTCTCATGGTGACTTCTTATCTTTCTTGACTTTTAATTAAACTCTCTTGCCTTTTTGCTAGACCCTGTGTGGTTTGAGCAAGTGATGATAATGTTGCCTCAAGAGCTGAGATCCTAGTTTCATGATGGTCAATGGATGGTATGTTTGGATATGATGGTTATTGCTGGAAAGCATTTGGGTTGTTGAAGTGATTGTTCTAGGAGAAATTATTTTGGTGAGTCTGTGAGTTATTGTTGGGTTGCTGATATGAATTTTGTGATTTTCCATATTGGTTAATGTTATTGGATGAATGAGGTTGATTGTTTGTGTTGCGGGAGTTGTTGAAATTGTGATTTTTTTGCCATGAATTCTGATTATCACCCCACCTTAAGTTGGGGTGATTCTTCCATGATGGATTGTATGTATCTCCATGAAATTCATTCTGAGAAGAGCTTGAGGTGTTATGCATATATTGGACTTGTTCTAGTTGCTGCTCATAGTTACTTTTCTCGAGGGCTTCTTCACTTTGGCTCCATCCATTTGAGGGCTGGCTTGCTGTGTTAACTGCAGCCACTTGGAGTCCATCAATTCTCTTTGTCATCAACTCCATTTGTTGCTGAATTTGTTGGTGCATAAACTTGTTCTGTGCCAAGATAGTGTCCACTCCTTCTAGCTCCAACACACCATTCTTTTGTACTGGTTGGCACTGCCTCTAATGAGCATAGAAGTATTGATTGTTGGTCACAGTGTCGATGAGATTCTGGGCTTCCTCTGCTGTCTTCATTAGTTGTAATGAACCTCCTGCAGAGTAGTCTAAAGACTCTTGAGCTTTTAAAGTCAATTCCTCATAGAAATTCTGAAGTCTATCCCATTCACTAAACATCTCGGGTGGACATTTCCTAATCAGAGCCTTGTATCTTTCCCATGGCTCATAAAGTGATTCCCCATCCATTTGAGTGAATGTTTGCACTTCTGTTTTCAGTCTTATGATTCTCTAAGGTGGGTAAAATTTAGATAGGAATTTGTTCACCAAATCATCCCAAGTGTTGATGCTTTCTTTAGGAAACGTCTCTAGCCACTGAGTTGCCTTGTCTCTCAAGGAAAATGGAAATAGCAACAGCTTATAGATGTCTGGATGCACACCGTTTGTCTTGACAGTATCACAAATCCTCATGAAGGTAGATAAGTGCTTATTCGGATCTTCAAGTGGACCTCCTCCATAGAAGCAATTGTTCTGTACCAGAGTAATAAGTTGATGCTTCAACTCAAAGTTATTTGCATGAACATTGGGAGTGAGTATACAGCTCCCACAGTTTCTTGGATTAGGGAAGGTGTAATATGCTAGAACTCTCCTTTGAGGTTGACCATTGTTGTTGGCCACCTCTTCTGGTGGATTAGAGAGGTTGCCTTCCATTTCTTGGTTTTCCTCTTCTGATTCTTCTTCTCCAATAACTCCCTTCCCTCTTGCTTCTCTTCTCAATCTTAAGAATATTCTCTCTAGCTCAGAATCAAAAGATGTAGGTGCACCTCTTCTTTCTCCTAGCATACAACATAAACAAACTAAAAACTAAAACAAAATACTCTATTGCTAGAGTGAGGTTAAGGTTAGTTTGAACAAAGTCTCAAACAGTTAGCATGCTTAGTAAAAATGAAAGAAAAATGCTTAATCTAGATTATCACCTTACTTAATCATTATCAATCTAAATCAATCTCCGGCAACGGTGCCAAAAACTTGATGGGAGAAAAATTTAATTTCCACACAATCTAACCGAAAGGTGTACCGGGTCGCATCAAGTAATAATAACTCACAAGAGTGAGGTCGATCCCACAGGGATTGATGGATCAAGCAACTTTAGTTAGGTGATAAATTTAGTTAAGCTAATATTGATGAATTAGATTGACAGAATGTAGATTGCAAGAATTCTAAATGCAGAATGTAAATTGACAAAAAAGTAAATGGCAGAAAGCTAAATTGACTAAAGCTTAAAGTGCAAGAATTTAAAAAGAGCTGAATCTTAAATTGCAAGGAAGGTAAATAACTGAATCTTAAAGTGCAGAGATACTAAATGGCAAGAAAACTTAAATTACAGGAATAATAAAAGGATTTGAACAGGACTAAACAGTATAAAATTGCAGCAGGTGCAGAGGAATTAAAGTGAAAGAAATTCAAATAAAGTGATTCATCAGTGATTCGAGATACTATAATCCTTCATGAATCAACAGGGTCTCAACTCCTTTCTCAATTATCTAGTAAATCTATGTCGGATTGAAATTGATTGGATCCTAATTTCTTGGCAATCCAATCTCTCAAATCACAATCAATCTTGCCAATTCCTTGATCTAATTGTCATGAGAAGAGGTTAAGTGCAAATCTCTCATCCATAAGCCATACTAACTCTCGAGATCTCAATTCCTCTCGAATGGTGTTGATCAAGAGAGTAGTGAAGGATAGAGCTCCAATTCTAATGTAAATGATTCCCCTTCCAAGGCTCACACAAGCATTCAATTGAATTCAACCTCCTTCCAGAGTGATGAATTCTAAATCAAAAAAAGAAGATACCCAATAGCTACAAAGATGAATTAAGAGGAAGAAGAATTTCATTGATTCATTGGAATTACAATAGAGCTCCTCCCTCTAATAAAATTGGAGTTTTGTTCATCATTGCTCTAGTACCCAAAAATAGAAAACAAATTGCAGAAGAGGATGAAGAACAGAAAAGAAAGTAAATTCAGATCTAAAACTTTAAGAAGAAAAACTAAAAGAAAGCTAAAAATGAAAATGAAAAATAAGATCTGATCTCCAAAGCTTTCCTATGAAATCAAATTTTCTCCTATTTATACACTTTCTTATTTAGTCCTTAAGTGCTTGGAGTGGGCTTCTTGGCCTTCTGATGAAGTAGGTCCAACATTGCTGCTTCCATGCAGCATCAGGTGAATGTAGCATTCTCAGATTGAACGTAGCGTTCTTTCACTGACGCGTGCGCATCCTTGGTGCGTGCGCGTCCTTTGCATTTTTTTCCATCGACGCGTGCGCGTACTACATGCATGCGCGTCGATGTTGTCTTCTGCCTCATTCAAGCTCGCGCGTACCATGCATGCGTGTGTGTCCTTTGGTAGCGTTCATTGACTGAACGCTACGTTCGCGCCATGAACGCTCTTCACGCGTACGCGTCCTTTGCGCGTGCGCGTGGATGATAAAACTTCACTTCTGCGCCCCAGCATCATATACGCGTCTGCGCCCATCACCACCTTGTCACATCGACGCATGCGCGTCATGCGCGCCTGCACGTCGATGCTCATCTTCAAACTCAAATTCTGAAAGTATCGCAGGCGTTCACTCCAAATGAACGTAGCGTTCGTTGTTGGTGAATGCTGATCCTCAATCCACGCCTGCACGTCATGTGTGCGTACGCTTGGATTTCCAAATTGCTCACCCATGCAGAGGCGTCTTGTACGCGTACGCGTCGCATGTGAACGTGGCGTTCATCAAATGAACACAACGTTCGTCTGCACCTTGCTTCTCTGCCTTTTTCTTTTCATCATATTTTCTCCTGCCATCAACCAAATAAGCAATCAAAGTCTCACCAAAGCCATAAGGTTCATAATAATCAACTAAATTGTGCATAAATCTTATGATTTTGTATAAAATCAACAATGTTTGATTGATTCAAGTTAAACATGAAGTTGCACTCCAATCACTTACTTATCATGCAAGAAAGTGTAATAAACCTAATAAAAACAAGGAAAAATGCTAGTAAAACTAGCATAAGATGACTTGTCATCAAGTTTTCAATCTCTTTTTCATCTCGGCAATTGCGGCAAGTCCCCCGGCCATATCAACTGAAATAAGAAAATCAAAAATTTGTTAGGTAAATAAGTCATGAGTAGATGACGACAAGAATATATAAGAAACCCAGAAGCAAAGCTTACTGATAGCATTTCAAGCGGCCTGTTCATTTGTTATTATATCCCTCAGACTAAGAGGGCGTTCATTCCACAACATCATCAACAAATTAATGCTTAAAAGCTCAAAACCATTAACACTGTTAACTCGGATTTTTGGGGAAGAGACACTGTAATTCCAATACAAGTTAAATTTCTTCACACCTTCTGAAGTCAAGAAATAGGGAGTTGTACCCTCAACCCCCTCAATCTTAAAGAATTTTTCTTTAAACCCATGATAGGACTCTTCAAACAAATTAAATATTTTTCTATTTGGGACACCTTGAAAGGAGATGAATCCATGGCCCTGTGACTGGAAAGGAATTGTCAAGGTGAAGAAGTAAAAAAAAAACACTAAGTGATGGTTCAATGTCCAAAAACGAGAACAAAAGCTCAAAATAGCGAATAATGGCCCAACTATTTGGGTGAAGTTGTGAGGGAGCAGAGTGAGTTAACACGCTCACTTGGAAGTTGGAAAAAGGCAGCCGAACCCAAATTTGGAAGAATAAAGTCTTGTACATCCACAACCATTCTGGGACAATACCAGCGTGCTCGTTGATATGGCACAACTGATGCCCAGATCCGGGAACCGAGAAAACATACAAGTTATCCAAATCAGAGTCAAATATAACCCCACCTCCCTCAGGTTATCGAGCTCTTCAGGGGTTATGGTGGAATGGGTAGCTTTAATCTCCTCGGACACCAAAGAAAAGATGTCCGCCTTGAGCTCAGTATTTATTTGCAGAGGGCGAGCAGATCGGGGTCTCGGTTGATTAGAAGCACCACCGCGCTCACGGCTCACGATAACCTTTTTCTCGCTATCACAACCTGTAGGGGGTACCACCACTATGTCATCAAGGGTCGAATAATTCTAAATTCTAAAAGCTCAATTAGGAGAATGCAAAAGTTCATTACAATTCTAGTAAGAGCAGAAGAATGTACAAAACAAAGGGGCAAGACAGAAGCCATCTATATCAAATTAGGAAAACTAAAAATAGTGGTGCCCTTACTATGTTAAACCAAATCAAAGATAACAAATGCAAAGAAAATACATAGAAAACTCAAAACATTCAAAACAAATGGCACCAGGAGTCATAAGCATGAGGAGTCATAAAGAGAATATACACGAAGCAACACAATGCAGAATAAGAAAAGAACCTCCAACAAAATAACAGAAGGAATTATTACTCAAACACTCAACTAACTTTATATTCGGAATTATTAAAAGGAGCCGGCACTCAACAGGTAAACTCTTATCCCAATATATTACTCAAACACTCAACTAACTTTATCATCAGAGTATCTTGTAGGTTGCCCTCTCGGCTGATTCTACACACACCGAAGTTAGGGTTTCCAATCTCTAACCCCTTAACTCGTGAACTCGCTCTAGGTACGAAATGTTTCTTTTGAGGGAAGAGCTCTGAAGGTTCTTTATTTTGAAGGTTACGTGAGATTGTGAATAAAGAGAGGAGAACAAAAACCTGCATTGCCTAAAGGACGTAGTTTTCTGAAAACCGGTCGGGTTTTGGTTTGTCTAATTGGCCGATTTCCAACCAATTCAACAATTTTTAGGCGGTTTGTGAATTAGTAGTTTTGTTCATTAAACCGAGTTGCAAAAGCTTCTGATTCTTTATTAGACTGGTTCGACCAACAGGTTTGTTTTGGCCAGCTGGTTTGGTCCAATTTTCAGAATCATAATTTTATTTGAATAAGCTATATTAGTTTATTTTATTTTTAGTATTAAGCATATGAAATGTATTTGCAAGAGAGTAATTGAATTAATGCTAATATGGAATAATTAGAAATAGAAAAAAAATCTCAGCTTATTTTGAGGTGTTTACTAGGCTCCTTTTTGTTTTTCATGTAATGTTTCAGGTAGTTATATGAAGTCCAATGCTAAAATCATTGCATACTTAATACTTAATCTATCCAAAAAATGCTTGATAGAGGACAAACAGGATTTCTAAGATTGCATAAGGATACTTCTTGCTTGCACCTTATGAGACTATATTAGGATCAATTAACAATAAAGATCTATTGCATATTATATGATTTGAAATCATCTACTCATTATATCTCTCTATATATAATAGGAGAGCAGTACATAGTTGGTTGGCTAACAAGTGTAGGACTTCGTTATGCAACAAGTGGCACTATGAAAGTGTAAAAGAAACTTTCTCTATATATTTCTAAATACATATAGTGCTAAATACAAATGTCACTTACGTAGATAATTGGCCCAACATATTGCTAAATATATACAAAATTGGACACTTATACATACACAAGATTATACGTGATGTCACATAATAAAAAAGCAAAAATTAAAATCAATTCGAACATATGGTAATCTAAAGCGGACACACAGGGATGAATTTTATGCTTAATTCAAACCTATTCTCAAATATACGAGATAGTATTTTTTGAAAGTATAATACAGTTATACATACATAAAGTTATACTTGATGTCACATAATAATTACATAAAAATTAAAATCAATTTGAACAGACCTCAACCCTAAACCGAACATACATGGACCAACTTTTTGCTGAATTCAAATATTTTAGATAGGAGAGTAAGACATAATAGGAGAGTAGTACATAGACCTTTGCTGTGGCTATAAATACAGACCTTTTCGCTCTATCTTGACCCAATGTTCTTAATGAAAGCCTAGAGTGGGTTCGGATTTTTACAAAATAGATTTTTGTTGTGAGTATAGCTCTGAACCAACAATTGACCCTAATCAAAATTTAATTCAAGATGTTGTGACAATTCAATGCAAAACTAACCGATAGTATTTCGACTCCCAGGTCGTTCTCCCTAGGAACTAATGCCAACAAGTACATAAAATTTTGGTTGTGGGAAGCAAGGGGTGTTTTCAATAAAGAAGCAAATAATTAAGAAATAAAAGAACAAGACAAAATTGTAATTAATAAACTAATAAAGGAATAAAAGAACTGTGTATGTAATATAGACAAGTAATACTATAAAGTGATGGAAAAATGGTTCAAAACATAAATAAAACATTGACTTGGGATGATTTATAGAATCTCTTCCTTGCCATAACCACAAATATGATAATTATGATGGATTAATCTCACTAAGTCAACCCTTAACATCGAAGGATAGGTCAAGTGAGTATAATTGTCATTAATCCACAAATCCTAGCTAACTTACCAAATTAATTGGTAAAAAGCTAGCGTTAGTGGAAACAATAACAACTAACAACCCAAGAATTATCACTAAATGTTGGGCATTGTGGCTCTAGTAATCCAGAAACTCATTTTTCCCAAGTCAAGGGATGGAAATTACCCCTTAATCAAAATTGGCATTTCATCAAATACCTAGTGGGTATAATCATAAAACATGGCAAAATTGGTAAATTAATGAAAGCTATGAATCACAAATGCTCAAAATCAATAAAAGCAACTCAAACAAACATGTAATAATCATCAAACATCAAATTAACCAACAAGAAATTCAAAATTGCAAAACTATGTATATATTGACAAGAGAAATGAAAGTAAAAGAAAGTGTAGAACAAGTGTAGTAATTAAAAGAGAAATTAAAGAAATACTTACAATGAGATAGCAAAATCCAAGATCAAAATTGAATTATAAAATGCTACAAACCATAATTAATCCTAAGAAAATTTTTGAGAGGAAACCTAAACTAAACTACCCTAAAACTACTCCTAAGTATATTCTACCCTACTAAAACCTAATGTAAACCTAATGCCTTGGTATGAGATGTTGCCCCCTTCAAATAGCCTTTGACTTCAGCATCAAAGCCTTCAGAAATAGGTTAAAAGAGTCCCAAAATTGCGAGCCATATAACTTTTTAATAAAGTCACGCGCTGGTACCTATGGGTACGCACAGATGTGTGCGTATGCACAGGGAGTTGTGCATACGCACACATGGCTGTGTGCTTCTCCTTTGTTTTCTTCATGTTTTCTCCCAATTTCATGCTTTGCTTCCACTCTTATCAAGCCATCCCAACCTATTACACTTGAAACCACTCATCAAAATCATCAAGGCATCAAATGGGATCAAAGTGGGATAAAAGTGATTATATTAAGCACAAAATAGCATGTTTTCACAATTAATCTCAATTTAGAGAGAAAACACAAAAGTATGCTATATAGGTAAATAAATGTGGGTTTATATAATGAAATTCACTCAAATCAATCCAAAATTTATCATCAAATATGGATTCATTAGTTCTACCATTACTAAGCATAATTCTATCTTCAAAGAAATAGGCTAAATATCCCTCTAAGGCACCAAAAAATTTGAATCCATACCATCTCATACAAATACTAACATCCAAATGGCTGAGCACGTTGATTACCTACTTGACTTGAATCCAACAAAACTTGCCTAGAATTTCAAAGTTTATGTTATCAGGATCTGAGAAGTCCCAGGCAAGTATAATGAAAAGGAGGTTGGAAGCATTCAAATGATTCTTCAGGATAGTAAATTTTGTACACTGTATGTTGAAATATTTTCTTGCGACTTACTAAAATATTTATGTTTGATCAGTAACTAACACCAAATCTTTATAATAGGGCGGTAAGATGCAGGCTAATATCCCCAGGTCTTTGGTCAGCAAGTGGATGGGTTCTATTATGCAATTTCAAAATTACCAAATCACTCACTTCATTGTTGTTGCTAATGATATGGGCACAATCATAACTCCAAGTAAATGGATACTTTGATTCTCCCACAAAACACAAGTCATCCATATGGAGAATCCATACTTTCCATTGGATGACTCTGCTGATTTTGGTAAGTACATGTCTTTTAAACTGAACATGTTACCATACTAAGTTATTAGTCATATTGATAAAGAACATATGTATTCGCAGTTGTCATTGCCAAGGTAGTTGGCAAGGAGAATCCCAAGTATTTGGCCACCAACAAAGGATAAGAGATTAAGTGTTTGGTGGTTGTCCTAGAAGACCTAGAGTATGTTGTTGAACTCCTTTTATGTTTAGAATTATTTTACAAAATAGTGTTTTGCCCTTTGTCAAAATCCTTTGATGTTTAGAATTATTTTACAAATTAAAGATTTGCACTATCTAAATCTGTCAATTTACTTCTTACAGGAGCAACATAATAAACTGCATTCTATTCGGGAACATGGTGGACCAGATTCTACCACACCTTGAAGATGGAAGGGTGGAACCACTTATAGTTTTATTTCAATACTTCAGAGCAAAGGTAGAATGAAAAAACATCTATTTAAAGCAACTTTGATGTGTCTCAGATGTACTTTGACAACAACTTAAAAGAGATCGCGGAGTTTCAGAAAAGGTTAGCAGAATCTTAATGTATCAATATCTCTAATGTAAATATTTTTCATTCATCCACATGTTGCTACTCATTATTTTTCATTTGTTCACCTTAGGCTACTTAGTATGTCACCATCAAGTTCTGTGAAGATTAGTTAAGTGTCTTCACAGCATGCATGGTCAGGAGTTGATGAACTTAATCAAGGTTCTATGATCGTAAAGATAATTGAAGAAGCATTTAGCTTGGTTCAGGAAGGTCCTTGATGGATATCTGCAACCATTGTGGCTATAAATGCCACGATCAAGGATTGGTTCTACAACGCGTGTAGGAGGTGTTCAAAAAAAGTAGAACCAAGTATTAGTGATAGATACGAGTGTAACAAATGTGGCCACATTCATGGTTGTGCAACTTTGAGGTATTATTTTGTTTAGTTTTCTTTACTTATCATGATTCCATACAAGTACTAGGTTTAGAGTTGTTCTAGTTGCTAATATATTTTTATACTTTGAGATGGTAAGTTCAAGGTGAAGGTCATAGTATATGATGGCACTGGAAGTATGAGTTTGCTTCTATAGGACAGAAAAATCATTCAGTTGTGTGGTAAGCAAACAGAACAAGTAATGGAGGAGAATATAAGTACACAAGTAAACATGATGCTATTTTTAAATTAACCTTAAAAGATAAATGCATTCACTAATTAAGCTAGGATTAGTGAGACTAACATTTAGTTTTAGCTCCAGGTAATAGGTGGTGATGAATATCCCCTACTCTTGATAATATGATGGACAAAAGGGTGCTATTAAGATTAATGTAAAATCTGCAAACATTAATCATAGAGATCAAATCTACACTGTCATAAAAGTGTGTGATGATGACGAGATAATTCAAAAGAATTTTTTCCAAAAGAGATGCAATCTAATCAGTCTATTAGTGTTACGGTATGGTTCAATATTTATGTTAATTTCTTAAAGAAGTTATATTTCTTAAATAAGCATGGTTGACAAGTAAATTTAAACAAAAATATGGTTTTGGAGTATGTAGAAAATTAACTGCAGCAACTCAGTTGATATGTCTAAAAATATTATTCATCTTAATGTTGATGTTGATCCTCACTTTTTCTGTGGTATGAAAATTTGGCTTTTGTTTCCAACCTTCTTATGTATTGTATTTTAAGTTGTTTTCTTTAATTGTTTAATTACAAACCTAATTGAAAAAATAATTCACTATCAATTCTATGGTTATATGTAGGATATTTTGGATGAGTGTGTTTCCTCTCTCAAACACAAGACCCCGTCTAAAAGTGCTTCTAGTGGGGTGAAGTTTGGGTCTAATAGCACAACTGATAAAGATGAAGATGAACAGTTTTTAACCAATAAATTCAGCAGAAAGTCTAGAAAAAGACACAAGATTCAAGTGATTGAAGGAGATGAGTGATGTACTTATGAAGGGTTTTGAATATTGCTGAATTTCCATTTAGCATTATTTTGATTAACATATTTATATTTTAGATAGTTATGCACGAGTATTTCACAAAGTATTTAGGGTGAATCTATTCTTTCTTTAAACTTAATTTATGTCCTTGATGAACCAATCTAATTACCATGGAATCTATTCCATGGATATTATCCAAAAATTTAGAATGAGCTTGCCAGTATCTATGCCTTTATTTTGACAATCTTATATGATAAAGCATTCCTATATATGTTGCTATATCTATAAGGGATTTATATACATATTTGCTTTATACCTATCTTGATTAATCGTAACAAGTCTATTGAATGAAGTGATATAAAATTAAGATTTTATGTGACATGGATGGATACTATTCAAATAGTGATAAAGAGCTTGCTAGTATCTAAGTCTAGATATTTTGACAATTTTATATGAAGTTTATTGGATAAAGTGATATAAAATTAAAAATATATTTCAAATGGATGGGAAAAGTTGTATAATAAATGCTCTCATAGATATTATCAAACAATTTTTGTATCTAAACTCTTTTATTGACAATTCTATATGAAGTCTATTGTATAAAAATATGCGTAATTAATTTCTCTATATATCCAAAATTATATGAGACAATTTGTATACTAAATGCTCTCAAAGTTATATCAAAATGAGAATGGATAAGTTAACACTTTCGGATAGCACCACCAAATTAAACTTACACTAATTGTGAAGGCGCATAGCATAAATCCATGATTTCAGCATACATGGCACAATCTATACAAAATTTTCAATGTTAACAATTGTGTTGTTAACTTTGTGTATATAAGAAAAATGAAATAGTCAAGAATTATTAACATGAGTACCATATATGTATTACAAATTATTTGATTGATAGTCAAAGAATCGTTATCTTGAGAAGCAAAGTCTTATATTTAGAGATTTTATTAGAAGATCAGTATAATAATGTTTTTTAGCTAATACTGCATCACACATGTTAAAATTAATGGTTTTAGTCAAGAGAAATTAATTGTGCTATAAATAATTAACTGAACTGATTTAATTGTACAAATATTACAGTTTAGCCTTTTCTTTAACCAGGATTTTTAACTAATCTAGCAAATACATAGTTTTTTAATAGTTAGTCACTTGATAATTAATATTTGTCATGCATGTTACTATAAAAAATCATTTAAATAATTATTTTCAGAAATTGAACATATTTGTTTCAATAAAAATAAATTAGAAGTTCACCGTATAAAAAACTATGGTTACCTTTTAGTAACTCGAAAAGGAAAAAGCTATAAAGTGTTAGGCTAATGGGTATATGTGATTCAATAAAAAGGGCAATACCTATTCATGAGAGTCGGATGATTATTTAATGAAAATGAGCCAAGAATAATGATAAATAAAATTTAAATTTAGTTAAATGTGAAAATTGGACTTTCATACTTTTTCAATTACAAGTTTGACTCTTACTTAAACAAAGCAAGTTTTCAGAGTATGTTGAAAAAAGTAAACAAATTAGAAATTACATCCACTGCAAAGAATTTTAATGATATTTGTTATTTACATTATGCACAATAAACACAGCATCCATTGTGAAGACTCAAGAATCTATGGTGTTAATAGCATCATAATGGCTATGGCAAAAAATTAACTGGAAAAAAAAATTATTGTGTATAAAAAAATTTAGTTCACTTAGTCAACGAGAACAAACATTAAGAGAATAATAGAAACGTCCAACAATTATTTACATAGAAAAATTTTAAATAAAACTCTTAGCATAAGGTATATGGTTGGTCCAAATTCTAACAAAACAATGAAGTTTAGCTCAAGTAGAAAATACATTAATAATGTTTAAAAATATTAATTTATTTTTCTTTAGGATATGTATCAATTGATTTAAAAAAGTTAATGTATATTATTTCATTTTCACATATAAGAAATTATAATTTTATTTTGCAAACAATAAAAATAAACCCAACACAGCTGAAAAGGTAATTAGCTGAAAGCATAACATGTAATTAGCTAATTCAGTAGAAAGATATAAAATAAACCACTTAAAATACTTATTTTCAGAAATCGATCATACTTGGTTCAATAAAAATAAATTAAAAGCTCACCGCATAAAAACTATGATTACCTTTTAGTAACAAATATAGAACTTGAAAAGCAGAAAGCTATAAAGTATTGGCCTGATGGGTATATGCGATTTAATAAATAAAGCAATACCTATTCATGAGAGTAGAATACTTAGTTAATGAAAATAAACCAGAGATAGTGAAAAATAAAATTTAAATTTTGTTAAGTGTAAAAATTAGACTTTCATACTTTTTTAATTATAGGTTTGGCTCATGCTTAAATAAAGCAAGTCTCAGTAGTGAATTGGAAAAAGTAAACAAATCGAAATTCCATCTACTGCAAAGACAATCAGCTTAAAGTATAACATATAATTAACTAATTCAGTAGAAAGTTATAAAGTTGATAGTATAAAAAAATGAATCATACTTGAAGTATATCTGTTTCAATATTACATGACAAAATCTATTTAAGATTATTATGGTAAATTGAATTTATGAAAATAATCCTGATACAATGACAAATAAAAAAAAAATACAACTTGCTTTATGTGAAACTTAGTCTTCATATTTTTTGATGTATAGGTTTGAGGTTTGCTTAAATTTGTAAAGGCTTAACTCGATGTTCAAAACAACGGGGTCAAGTTAATCATAATATCTTTTCATCTTGAAGATATTTGATTTTTGCAAGTTATCATTGTAAAAGATGGACTAAAGCAGTTGACCAAACCAACATGATGAAAGTTTCTTGATGTCAATATTACACGTTATCAGTATGTCAAATTTAAATTTTAAGAGATACAAACTTTAGCCAGTAGTTATACTAATTCGGTCAAATGATATATGGTGCATACATGTCTATATAAAAAGCTTAGAATGACAATACTATTTATTGAAAAGAATCAGTATATACATAATAAAATTTTTTATTGATAACTATGAAAAAAACCAGCATTATTGTGCGAATAATATAGAACTAGACATCCCATTAGTTGTAACATCCTTACTATCAAAATGTCACGCTTCTAGCTGATAACGAGAAGTATTACGATGACTTCATATATTTAATAACAAAATAAGAGCCTTTGACTCGAAACCACATTGTTGTTTTCTTTGAAAAACTGAAAGCTCAATTTCACTAATACAAACATGCATATACATATATAGAAAACATACAACTCCTATCCCTCTTACAATATTATAATAATAAAGGCGAGAGAAATCTATAACATATGTATACAAACAGAAGCAGCGTATCTAGGAACTTAAAAAAAATTCCACAAGCTTCCTCGTCGGTCCTGAAAAGAGAAGTCTGTAGGGAGTGAGAATATCGTCCTCGCTGATTCTCAGTAGAGGGTTTAAGAATTGTTATAAGAAGATATTTTAAATAAAACTATTTTCAGTTCATTATCTAAATTTAAAACTCATATTTTTCTTACAAAAATTTTACACAAAATAACATTCCATACATTTTACCACTTACTAAGAAAACAATTTAACCAAAACTTACCATTGATCCAACCGATCACGGCCTCTAGCCCAAATTAATTCAAATCTCGACCTCTGGTCGAACAAAACCCATCACCGCTATCATCAATCCACCACCAAATACTCAAAACAGAAATCAATCATAAGAGCAAACAAATACAAGGCAAACACATTTAAAGAACAATTACAGCAAGTATCACAGTAACCAATTAAACAAAATTCATCAGATAGGCAAACCAAAACACTTAAACACACCCAAACAATAGCCATGAGCTCAGGTGTCAGTTACTTTGCCAAAATCCGATACACCCGGTAGCTAACCCAGATATCATCTCTCTGACATGCATCAACACTCTTGGAATACAGTGCCCGTCACACTCTTGGGATATAGTACCCTCGAAACTCATGGGATATCGCGCGTGCCATATTTTCTAGGATAAAGTGCTCTCACACCCTTATGATATAGTGCCCACCACACTCATGGGATATAGTGTCCACACACTTTCCAGGATAAAGTGCTCCCACACTCTTGGAATATAGTACCCATCACACTCATGGGATATAGTGCCCGTCACACTCAAGGGATATAGTACTCGACACACTTTACAAACGGAGAAAAAGTGATGCAACAAAACAAAACAGAACATAAATTCACACTTCACATTCATAATCATTGTCCTCATAGTCACTTTCAATCATTCTTTTTCATCATCTCTTGAGCAAGTGGACAACGCCACCGCATCTTATTCGACTTCTCAATATCAATCAATTCATTCAACAATCATACTTTAAAAATCAATCATCATCATCCCTCATTCCTTATTATTACACCTCCCATTTCGTTCATCAATAATTTTAAAATCAAAACACAATTCATTCTTTTCTAAATAAATCAAACCATATAACCATTAAATCCAAATCTTTTTAAATAACCTTTTCAAGCGAAGCCTCCAATTTTTATAAAAATTTGGGCATTATCTCTTCTAAAATTCAGACTTTTTCCACCCTTCAAGGGTCTTATCCAAATATCTCTCAAACCCTTCTCAATCATTTTCAAATAGAAAATTATTTTCAATAATTAAACTGTTTTTAAATATCAATTCCTTTTCAAATTCATTTTAAACCAAATTCTGATATCAAATCGAGTTCAATATGAAACCAAATTTCAATATTAAATCTTTTTTAAAGTCAAATCATTTCTAAAATTAAACTAAATTCCGGTATTAAATCCCTTATAATAATTCAAGAAAAACTAATTCAACAATAACCAACCAGGCAAGCAATTATATTTATTCAAAGCAACTCAGCTCAGTCCAAATGACTTACGAAAGTCATAAACATACATTTTTCGCATTAATATCAACTTATAACAATTCTTGAAAGTAAAAATGAGTTTAAGAAATCGCCCTTACCTCGAATAGTTGAACCTATAAAATCAAATGCATCAAGAAACCTTATTCCTCTTGTCCAGCAACAGCGGCAACCGTAACCACAGCTCCATACCACTTCCACAACAACAACGACAACTCCAAACGTGACATGCAAGGACTGAAACTCAACTTGTACTTAGAGAAGAACTACGGAATGGAGCAGCTGCAGCTCCGGTGATGATTTTCAAATGCATTGCTCATAAAGAATGAAATTTTTTTTCAAAAACCATTTCATATTCTCAAAGAAAATGTGCGCAACAAACATTTTGTAAAAGAATAACAAAAGTATAAATGTGGCATTACTTTAATACAATTTCATATTGAAATAGATTATGTAGAGTTTTAAAACAAATAAACACTAGTTTGGCTAAAAGCAAAATATTTTCTCAAATATTTAGAAAGATAGTTAGGTGCACAACTTAACCACAAGCTGACATAAATCTCGGAAGAAAATCAAATGTTTGTTCAAAAATTCTCAAGGTTCATATTTATTCTGAGGATTACCTGAAATGTTGAGGTCGATCTCGGACGAGATCTTCTGGGGTGATCAGAGCTGCCGTGTTCGGCTTGTTGGAGCTTGAGGTGCTACTGGTCTTCGATCACCGAAGGGTGGTGGTACCTGCAAGAGACCCCGATGCTTAAGTCAGTATGGACTTTTATGCAGGTTTTTTGTAGAGTTAGAGTATGAGTTATACTTGGGTGCTCCAGTATATTTATAGTAGTATTTTGGTGATCTTCCTTCGAGATAAGTTTCTTATCTTATCTTATCTTTTGTGGGGGAGATCCTTATCTTCGGGTCAACCACCTTTTGAGGGGCAGTGTCCTTTATTCTGGGCCTGCTTGGGCCTCTATGACGATATGGCCGAGCTCTTTTGGAAGAGGTCGGTGACGAGCCAACCTTACAAATGTAACATCCCGCGTTTTTCGAAATCTAAATATAAATAAATTGAGATTATATCTTATTAAGTTTAAACTTTATAATTTTAAAAATTATTCTATTAAAAATAATTAAATAGATTCGGAGATAATTTTATTTTGAATCAATTAATATTCTTAAGTAATTTTATTATAATTGAAATATTTTGTATAATTTTAGTAATTGAAAAATAAGAAAGTATTGTACAATTTAATTTAAGTAACTTTCACTATGAAAAGTTATGAGTTATTATTAATTTGAACTCTTTATTTTATAAACTAACCTATTAAGAGTAATTAAATTAGTTTTATTAATATTTGGAGTTTAAGTTAATTAATATTCTTATGTAATTTTTATAATTGGTTATTTCATATGCTTTGAAAATAAAATTTAGTAATAGAAGTATTATATAATCTAATTTAAGTAATTTCTATTATGAATGAATTATGATTTATTTTATTAGTTTGAGTTTTTAGAAATTAATTTATTAGGAATGATTAAATGGATTTTTGTAAATACTTTAGATTTAAGTCAACTAATATTTATGTACAACTTTTATTTTAATTAGTTATTTTATATAAATAGAAGTTAAAATTATGATGGAAAAATAATGAAAGTTCATAATTTAATTTAGGTAATTAATATTTCGAGTTTAACCGTATTTTATAAAATGTGATTAGTATGTTTACTTTACAATTTAAATTAAAAATAATTATTTGAACTCATTAATAGATTGATAGATAAAATCTTATGCGTTTTGATAGTAATCTTTATAATATTATATTTGAATCTTAAATTGTTATTCTATCTCAAAAATTTTATAAAATTATTATACGACTCATATATATTTTACCTTATTCCTAAAAATTCCTAATTTTAACCCTAATATCACAAATCCCTAATTTGTATCCTAAATCCCAAAATCTACAATCAGAAAGGGAAAGAAAGGGAACGGGGAGCTCAACGGGTAGGGGTGGCAACGGGTAAGGTAGGGTAGGGTTTGAAGCCAATCCTAACCCTACCCGCGGGTTGAGATTTTTATATAACTCAACCCTACCCTACCCGCGGATTGAGAATATCCCAACCCTAACCCTACCCGCTCTCAACCCGCGGGTACCCGACCCTACCCGCGGGTTATAAAAAAGATGCAAAATTATTATATACCTTCATGATAATTAAAATAGAACTGACTTTTATGTAAAAAAATATTAAATGATCAATTAATGATCTTTTTTTAGTGGCTAAGGATCTTTTACATTTAGTGAGAGGTCTTTGGTTCAACATCCACTTGAAACATATTTTTATATAAATATATAACTTATACATATATAGGGTGCGGGTTGGTCGGGTAGGGTTGAGACTCAACCCGAACGAGAATCCAACCCGCACCCTACCCTACCCGCTGCGGATCGGGTTGACAACCCTACCCGATCGGGTGAGATCGGATTGGGTACCTGCGGGTAGGGTACATGTTGCCACCCCTATCGACGGGGAAACAGAAGGGAAGCAAGAAGGAAACGGAGAACAGAGGGAGGGGGTGACGGAAGAGAGGAAGGAGGATCGCCGCGCCGAGCTGCTCCCTGCGCTGGTTGCAGTCACTGTCGCCAGAGCCAGAGGAGAAAGAGAGAGAATGCTCGCGAGGGAGAGGACAAACGCGAGAAGGAGAGCTCGTGTGCGAAGGACAGCGCCGCCACTTCGTCGCCGCGCAGCTGTTGCTGCCACCCCGTCACCATCGTTGTCGCGGCTGGAAGCATAAAGTTCGAACAGAGGAGGAGAAACCACGAGCGAAGGGTGACGCTGGGCTTCTGTCACTGCTACTATCATCAAGCGTCGCTGTCGTTACCGCCAAAGGCCAAGGCCCTATCGTCATGGAGCCTCACAGGTGATCAAGTCAATGTTGTATAGTCCCAACACGAAACTTAGAGTTTGGATATGGGGTCTTAACACCAAACTTAGTGTTTGGTTGTGGCCTCCCAACACCAAACTTAGAGTTTGACTGTGGGGGCTCTTCTTGACTCTGAACTGAGAGAAGCTCTTTATGCTTACTCTCTTTTGTCACAGAGGGATGGCCATGTGCCTTAAACACAAGGTAGTCCCCATTCAATTGAAGGTCTAATTCACCTCTACTAACATCTATCACAGCTCCTGTTGTAGCTAGGAAAGGTCTTCTAAGGATGATACATTCATCCTCTTTCTTCCTAGTGTCTAAGATTATGAAATCAGCAGGGATGTAAAGGCCTTCAACCTTTACTAACACGTCCTCTACTATTCCATAAGCTTGTCTCAATGACTTGTCTGCCAATTGTAATGAGAACAAGGCAGGTTGTACCTCAATGATCCCCAGCTTCTCCATTACAGAGAGTGGCATAAGATTTATCCCTGACCCCAGATCACATAGAGCTTTTTCAAAGGTCATGGTGCCTATGGTACAAGGTATTAAGAACTTGCCAGGATCTTATCTCTTTTGAGGTAAAATTTGCTGAATCCAGATATCTAGTTCATTAATGAGCAAGGGAGGTTCACTTTCCCAAGTCTCATTACCAAACAACTTGGCATTCAGTTTTATGATAGCTCCTAAATATTGAGCAACTTGCTCTCCAGTCACATCTTCATCCTTTTCAGAGGAAGAATAGTCTTCAGAGCTCATGAATGGCAGAAGGAGATTTAATGAAATCTCTATGGTCTCTATATGAGCCTTAGATTCCTTTGGATCCTTAATAGGAAACTCCCTCTTGCTTGAGAGACGTCCCAAGAGGTCTTCCTCACTAGGATTTTCGTCCTCCTCCTCCCTTGTGCATTCGGCCATATTGATTACATCAATGGCCTTGCACTCTCCTTTTGGATTCTCTTCTATATTGCTTGGGAGAATACTGGGAGGAGTTTCAATGACTTTCTTACTCAGCTGGCCCACTTGTGCCTCCAGATTTCTGATGGAGGATCTTGTTTCACTCATGAAACTGAAAGTGGCTTTTGACAGATCAGAGACTAGATTGGCTAAATTGGATGTGCTTTGTTCAGAATTCTCTGTCTGTTGCTGAGAAGATGATGGAAAAGGCTTGCTATTGCTCAGCCTATTACGTCCACCATTGTTAAAGCCTTGTTGAGGCTTTTGTTGATCCTTCCATGAGAAATTTGGATGATTTCTCCATGATGAATTATAGGTGTTTCCATAAGGTTCACCCATGTAATTTACCTCTGCTATTGCAGGGTTCTCAGGATCATAAGCTTCTTCAGAAGCTGCCTCTTTAGTACTGTTGGATGCGTTTTGCCATCCATTCGGACTTTGAGAGATCATGTTGACTTGCTGAGTCAACACTTTGTTTTGAGCTAATATGGCATTCAGAGCATCAATTTCAAGAACTCCCTTCCTCTGAGGTGTCCCATTATTTACGGAATTCCTTTCAGAAGTGTACATAAATTGGTTATTTGCAACCATGTCAATGAGTTCTTGAGCTTCTGCAGGTGTTTTCTTTAGGTGAATGGATCCACCTGCAGAATGGTCCAATGATATTTTCGAAAATTCAGATAGACCATAATAGAATATATCTAATATGGTCCATTCTGAAAACATGTCAGATGGACACCTTTTGGTCAACTGCTTGTATCTTTCCCAAGCTTCATAGAGGTATTCACCATCTTTTTGTTTGAAGGTCTGAACATCCACTCTAAGCTTGCTCAGCTTTTGAGGAGGAAAGAATTTATCCAAGAAAGCCGTGACCAGCTTATCCCAAGAGTCCAGGCTATCTTTAGGTTGTGAGTCCAACCATATTCTAGCTCTGTCTCTTACAGCAAAAGGGAAAAGCATGAGCCTGTAGACTTCAGGATCTACTCCATTTGTCTTAACAGTCTCACAGATCTGCAAGAACTCAGTTAAAAACTGATAAGGGTCTTCAGATGAAAGTACATAGAACTTGCAGTTTTGTTGCATTAAGGCAACTAGTTGAGGTTTCAGCTCAAAATTGTTTGCTCCAATGGCAGGAATGGAGATGCTTCTTCCATCAAATTTGGACGTTGGTTTGGTAAAGTCACCAAGCATCCTTCTTGCATTATCATTATTGGGTTCGGCTGCCAACTCCTTCTCTTGTTCGAAAATTTCTGAAAGGTTACTTCTGGATTGTTGTAATTTAGCTTCTCTTAGTTTCCTCTTCAGAGTCCTTTCGGGTTCAGGATCAGCTTCAACAAGAGTGCTTTTGTCCTTGTTCCTGCTCATATGAAGGAAAAGAAAACAAGAAAAGAAAGAGGAATCCTCTATGTCACAGTATAGAGATTCCTTTATGTTAGTAGAAAAAGAAAGGGGAGAAGAGTGAAGAAGAATGAATAGTCTGTATAAAGAGTAAGGATAGGGGAGGTAAAGAGAAGTGTTAGTAAATAAATAATTAAATAGAATAAGAAAAGAGAGGGAGAATTTCGAAAATAATTTTGAAAAAGAGGTTAGTGGTTTTTGAAAATTAAAGATAAGATATAATTAAAATTAAAATTTAAAACAAAAAGAATTTTTGAAGAAGAGATGAGATATTTTCAAAAATTAGAGAGGGAAAAATAGTTAGGTGGTTTTGAAAAAGATAAGAAACAAACACAAAGTCAAAGAGTTAGTTGAAAAAGATATTAAAATCAAAATTTGAAAAGATAAGAAGATAAGAAGTTAGATAAGATATTTGAAAGCAAATTTTTGAAAATGATAAAATTTTGAAAAAAGATAAGATATAAAAGATATGACAAGATATGTTTGAAAAAGAGTTAATTTTTAAATTAAAATTAATTACTAACAAGAAACTAAAAGATAAGATTCTAGAACTTAAAGATTGAACCTTTCTTAACAAGAAAGTAACAAACTTCAAATTTTTGAATCAATCACATTAATTGTTAGTGAATTTTCGCAAATATGATATAAAGATAAGAAAAATATTTTGAAAATATTTTGAAAAAGATTTTTGAAATTTTCGAAAAATAGAAAAAAAATGAAAAAGATATAATTTTTGAAAAAGATTTTGAAAAGATAAGATTTTTAAAATTGAAATTTTGACTTGACTTGTAAGAAACAACTAATTTTAAAAAATTTTGACCAAGTCAACCCAAAATTCCGAAAATTTGGAGGGAAATAAGGAAAAGATATTTTTTATTTTTTTATTTTTAATGACGAGAGAGAAAAACAACAAAAATACTCAATGCATGAAATTTTTAGATCAAAACAATGAATGTATGCAAGAATGCTATGAATGTCAAGATGAACACCAAGAACATTTTGAAGATCATGATGAACATCAAGAACATAATTTTGAAAAATTTTTGATGCAAAGAAAATATGCAAGATAAATCTGTAATGCATGGACTCTAATAAACAAAAAATGCATATGAAAAACAACAAACAACACAAAACAAGAAAACATCAAGATCAAACAAGAAGACTTACCAAGAACAACTTGAAGATCATGAAGAACACTATGAATGCATGAATTTTCGAAAAATGCATAAAAATATTTTTTTAAAACATGCAATTGACACCAAACTTAAAAATTGACTCAAGACTCAAACAAAAAACACAAAATATTTTTGGTTTTTATGATTTTATTAATTTTTTTGGATTTTTATTAATTTTTTCGAAAATATTTAAAAAAAACGAAAAAGAAAAGAAAAATTTTGAAAAAGATTTTTGAAAAGTTTTTGAAAAGAAAATTACCTAATCTGAGCAATAAGATGAACCGTCAGTTGTCCATACTCGAACAATCCCCGGCAACGGCGCCAAAAACTTGGTGCACGAAATTGTGATTCATATGTTATTGCATTTTGTAAAATTCATTGCTTTTTCTTTCCCTGGCAATGGCGCCAAAAACTTGGTGTCAATGCCATGGTTCACAACTTCGCACAACTAACCAGCAAGTGCATTGGGTCGTCCAAGTAATACCTTACGTGAGTAAGGGTCGATCCCACGGAGATTGTTGGTATGAAGCAAGCTATGGTCATCTTGTAAATCCCAGTTAAGTGGAC
This sequence comes from Arachis stenosperma, assembly GCF_014773155.1. Taxonomy (NCBI): domain Eukaryota; kingdom Viridiplantae; phylum Streptophyta; class Magnoliopsida; order Fabales; family Fabaceae; genus Arachis; species Arachis stenosperma. The sequence goes on along the minus strand of NC_080379.1, from coordinate 48,073,496 downwards.
TCATAAAGTCAAATGTGATTAGATTGGATAAATAAAGATAAATAAAATAAAAAGGGATAGAAATACTTATGTAAATCAATAGTGGGAATTTCAGATAGGCGTATGGAGATGTTGTGCTCCTCTTGTATTTCTACTTTCTTATTACATTCATCCAATCCTTCTTACTCCTTTCCATGGCAAGCTGTATGTAGGGCATCATCGTCGTCAATGGCTACATCCCATCCTCTCAGTGAAAATGGTCCAAATGCTCTGTCACAGCACGGCTAATCATCTGTCGGTTCTCAATCAGGTTGGAATAGAATCCCTTGATTCTTTTGCGTCTGTCACTAATGCCCAGCCTTCAGGAGTTTGAAGCTCGTCACAGTCATTCAATACCGAAATCCTACTCGGAATACCACAGACAAGGTTAGACTTTCCGGATTCCCGAAATCCTACTCGGAATACCACAGACAAGGTTAGACTTTCCGGATTCCCATGAATGCTGCCATCTATCTAGCTTATACCACGAAGATTCTGTTGGGGGAATCTAAGAGATATGCGCCCGGCCTAAAGTAGAACGGAAGTGGTTGTCAGTCACGTGCGTTCATAGGTGAGAATGATGATGAGTGTCACAGATCATCACATTCATCAAGTTTGAAGTGCAACGTATATCTTGGAATAAGAATAAAAGAGAATTGAATAGAAAATAATAGTAATTGTATTGAAACTTGAGGTACAGCAGAGCTCCACACCCTTAATCTATGGTGTGTAGAAACTCCACCGTTGAAAATACATAAATGAAAGGTTCAGGCATGGCCGAATGGCCAGCCCCCCTGAAGGTGATCAAAAAACCGAATGGTCAAGAGATGTCTAATACAATAGTTAAATGTCCTATATATACTAGACTAGCTACTAGGGTTTACAGAAGTAAGTAATTGATGCATAAATCCACTTCTGGGGCCCACTTGGTGTATGTTTGGGCTGAGCTTGATCTATCCATGAGCTGAGGCTTTTATTGGAGTTGAACGCCGAGTTATAGCGTGTTTCTGGCGTTCAACTCCGGGTTGTGACGTGTTTCTGGCGTTTAACTCCAGAGAGCAGCATGTACTTGGCGTTGAGCGCCACTTTACGTCATCAATTCCCGAATAAAGTATGAACTATTATATATTTCTGGAAAGCTCTGGATGTCTACTTTCCAACGCCGTTGAGAGCGCGCCATTTGGAATTCTATAGCTCTAGAAAATCCATTTCGAGTGCAGGGAGGTCAGATTCCAACAGCATCAGTAGTCCTTTGTCAGCCTCCTTCTCAAAGTTTTGCTCAAGTCCCTCAATTTCAACCAGAAATTACCTGAAATTACAGAAAAACACACAAACTCATAGTAAAGTCCAGAAATGTGAATTTAACATAAAAACTAATGAAAACATCCCTAAAAGTAGCTTGAACTTACTAAAAACTACCTAAAAATAATGCCAAAAAGCGTATAAATTATCCGCTAATCAGCCCCCACAGTCAAACTCTAAGTTTGGTGTTGGGAGGCCACAACCAAATTCTAAGTTTGGTGTTGAACCCCCACATTCAAACTCTAAGTTTGGTGTTGGGAGGTTCCAACATTACTCTGAACATCTGTGAGGCTCCATGAGGGCCCACTGTCAAGCTATTGACATTAAAGAAGCGCTTGTTAGGAGGCAACCCAATGTTATATTTATCTATTTTCCATTGTTATTTTATGTTTTCTATAGGTTGATGATCATGTGAAGTCACAAAAACAATTAAAAAAGCAAAAACAGAATGAAAAACAGAAAGAAAAATAGCACACCCTGGAGGAAAAGCTTGCTGGCGTTTAAACGCCAGTAAGGGCAGCAAATGGGCGTTTAACGCCCAGGCTGGCACCATTCTGGGCGTTTAACGCCAGAAAGGGGAACCAGACTGGCATTTAACGCCAGAAAGGGGTACCAGACTGGCGTTTAACGCCAGAAAAGGGCAGTAGCCTGGCGTTTAACGCCAAGATTGGCAAAAAGGGCGTTTTACACGCCACTTGGTGCAGGGATGAGCTATCCTTGACACCTCAGGATCTGTGAACCCCACAGGATCCCCACCTACCCCACCACTCTCTCTCTTCTTCACCCATTCACCAATCACCTCAATACCTCTTCCCCAAAAAAAACCCCTCACCTATCAAATCCCACCATTCTCTTCACCACTCACATCCATCCTTCATAAAACCCCACCTACCCCACCATCCAAATTCAAACCACTTTCCCTCCCAAACCCACCCATAATGGCCGAACCCTACCCCTCTCTCCACCCCTATATAAACCCTTCTTCACTCCTTCATTTTCACACAACCTAAACACTACTTCTCCCCCTTGGCCGAACCACAAAGCCCCCTCCATCTCCTCTATTTTCTTCTTCTTCTACTCTTTTCTTTCTTCTTTTGCTCGAGAACGAGCAAACCTTCTAAGTTTGGTGTGGTAAAAGCGTTGCTTTTTGTTTTTCCATAACCATTTATGGCACCTAAGGCCGGAGAAACCTCTAGAAAGAGGAAAGGAAAGGCAAAAGCTTCCACCTCCGAGTCATGGGAGATGGAGAAATTCATCTCAAGGGTGCATCAAGACCACTTATATGAAGTTGTGGCCATGAAGAAGGTGATTTCCGAGGTCCCTTTCAAACTCAAAAAGAGTGAATATCCGGAGATCCAACATGAGATCTAAAGAAGAGGTTGGGAAGTTCTTACCAACCCCATTCAACAAGTCAGAATCTTAATGGTTCAAGAGTTCTATGCCAATGCATGGATCACCAAGAACCATGATCAAAGTGTGAACCCGGACCCAAAGAATTGGCTTACAATGGTTCGGGGAAAATGCTTAGATTTTAGTCCGAAAAATGTAAGGTTGGCATTCAACTTGCCCATAATGCAAGGAGATGAACACCCCTACACTAGAAGGGTCAACTTTGATCAAAGATTGGACCAAGTCCTCATAGACATTTATGAAGAGGGCGCTCAATGGAAGAGAGATTCAAGAGGGAAGCCAGTTCAACTGAGAAGGCATGACCTCAAGCCCGTGGCTAGGGGATGGTTGGAGTTTATCCAACGCTCAATCATTCCCACTAGCAACCGGTTCGAAGCTACTATAGACCGGGCTATCATGATTCATAGCATCATGATTGGAGAGGAAGTAGAAGTTCATGAGGTTATATCCCAAGAACTTTATAAGGTGCAGACAAGTCCTCTACCTTGGCAAGGTTAGCCTTCCCTCATCTCATTTGTCACCTCTGTAATTCAGTTGGAATTAACATAGAGGGAGACATCCTCATTGATGAGGACAAGCCCATCACTAAGAAGAGGATGGAGCAAACAAGAGATCCCACTCATGGACATGAGGAAATTACTCATCATGAAATCCCTGAGATGCCTCAAGGGATGCACTTTCCTCCACAAAACTATTGGGAGCAAATCAACACCTCCCTAGGAGAATTGAGTTCCAACATGGGACAACAAAGGGTGGATGATGAGCGGATAATTTGTACCCTTTTTGGCATTGTTTTTAGTATGTTTTTAGTATGATCTAGTTAGTTTTTAGTATATTTTTATTAGTTTTTAGTTAAAATTCACTTTTCTGGACTTTACTATGAGTTTGTGTGTTTTTCTGTGATTTCAGGTATTTTCTGGCTGAAATTGAGGGACCTGAGCAAAAATCTGATCCAGAGACTGAAAAGGACTGCAGATGCTGTTGGATTCTGACCTCCCTGCACTCGAAGTGGATTTTCTAGAGCTACAGAAGCCCAATTGGCGCGCTCTCAACGGCGTTGGAAAGTAGACATCCTGGGCTTTCCAGCAATATATGATAGTCCATACTTTGCCCAAGATTTGATGGCCCAAACCGGCGTTCAAAGTCACCCTCAGAAATTCCAGCGTTAAACGCCGGAACTGGCACCTAAATGGGAGTTAAACGCCCAAACTGGCATAAAAGCTGGCGTTTAACTCCAAGAAGAGTCTCTACACGAAAATGCTTCATTGCTCAGCCCAAGCACACACCAAGTGGGCCCGGAAGTGGATTTTTATGTCATTTACTCATCTTTGTACACCTTAGGCTACTAGTTCTCTATATATAGGACCTTTTACTATTGTATTTTCATCTTGGTTCTTCTGGTTCCCTCTCTGAGGCCGAAACCAATGATCACTCTTGTTCTTATGTATTCTCAACGGTGGAGTTTCTACACACCATAGATTAAGGTGTGGAGCTCTGCTGTACCTCGAGTATTAATGCAATTACTATTGTTCTTCTATTCAATTCCGCTTGTTCTTTGTCCAAGATATCACTTGTTATTCAACTTGATGAATGTGATGATCCGTGACACTCATCATCATTCTCACTCAAGAACAAAGTGACTGACAACCACTCTTGTTCTACAAGCATACGAGGCTCTAGTGTTTATCTCTTAGATTCCTGATGCACGATGCATGGTTGATCGCCTGACAACCGAGCGCTCGCCTGACAAACGAGCCAGCCATTTCGTGAGATCAGAGTCTTCGTGGTATAGGCAAGAACTGATGGCGGCATTCAAGAGAATCCGGAAGGTCTAACCTTGTCTGTGGTATTCTGAGTAGGATTCAATGATTGAATGACTGTGACGTGCTTCAAACTCCTAGCAGGCGGGGCGTTAGTGACAGACGCAAAAGAATCAATGGATTCTATTCCGGCCTGACCGAGAACCGACAGCTGATTAGCCATATGCTGTGACAGAGCATAGGAACATTTTCACTGAGAGGATGGGAGGTAGCCACTGACAACGGTGAAACCCTACATGAGCTTGCCATGGAAAGGAGTAAGAAGGATTGGATGAAGACAGTAGGAAAGCAGAGAGACGGAAGGGAAGGCATCTTCATACGCTTATCTGAAGTTCCTACCAATGAATTACATAAGTACCTCTATCTTTATCTGTATGCTTTATTCGTATATCACTATACCCATTTGAGTCTGCCTGACTAAGATTTACAAGGTGACCATAGCTTGCTTCATACCAATAATCTCCGTGGGATCGACCCTTACTCGCGTAAGGTTTATTACTTGGACGACCCAGTGCACTTGCTGGTTAGTTGTGCAAAGTTGTGTAGTGATCACAATTTCGCGCACCAGTGGAGCACCAAGAACATTCCATCCTCCTCTATGAAATTAGGGAAGATCAAAGAATCATGAGAGAGGAGGAACAAAGGCAAGGAAGAGACATTGAGGAGCTCAAGCACTCCATAAGATCTTCAAGAGGAAGAACAAGCTGCCATCACTAACGTGGAGCCGTTCTTTAATCTCCTTGTTCTTTATTTTTTGTTTTTCGAAAATTATGCTTTATGTTTTATTTATGTTTGTGTCTTATGATCATTAGTGTCTTAGTGTCTATGCCTTAAAGTTATGAATGTCCTATGAATCCATCACCTTTCTTAAATGAAAAATGTTCTTAATTGAAAAAGAGAAGAATTGCATGAATTTTGAATTTTATAACAGATTAATTATTTTGATGTGGTGGCAATATTTTTTATTTCTGAATGTATGCTTGAACAGTGTATATGCCTTTTGAATTTGTTATTCATGAATGTTAAAATTGTTGGCTCTTGAAAGAATGATGAAAAAGGAGACATGTTACTGAGGATCTGAAAAATCATAAAAATGATTCTTGAAGCAAGAAAAAGCAGTGAATTCAAAAAAAAAAGAGCAAGCAGAAAAAGCCAATAGCCCTTTAAACCAAAAGGCAAGGATAATAAAAAGGATCCAAGGCTTTGAGCATCAGTGGATAGGAGGGCCTACAGGAATAGCATCCTGGCCTAAGCGGCTAAACTAAGCTGTCCCTAACCATGTGCTTGTGGCGTGAAAGTGTCAAGTGAAAACTTGAGACTGAGCGGTTAAAATCGTGATCCAAAGCAAAAAGAGTGTGCTTAAGAACCCTGGACACCTCTAATTGGGAACTCTAGCAAAGCTGAGTCACAATCTGAAAAGGTTCACCCAGTTATGTGTCTGTGGCATGGATGTATCCGGTGGTAATACTGGAAAACAGAGTGCTTTGGGCCACGACCAAGACTCATAAAGTAGCTGTGTTCAAGAATCATCATACTTAACTAGGAGAATCAATAACACTATCCGGATTCTGAGTTTCTATAGAAGCCAATCATTCTGAACTTCATAGGATAAAGTGAGATGCCAAAACTATTCAGAGGCAAAAAGCTAAAAGTCCCGCTCATCTAATTAATACTGATCTTCATAGATGTTTTTGGAATTCATTGTATAGTCTCTTCTTTTTATCCTATTTGATTTTCAGTTGCTTGGGGACAAGCAACTGAGCGGATAATTTATACACTTTTTGGCATTTTTTTTAGTATGCTTTTAGTATGTTTTAGTTAGTTTTTATTATATTTTTATTAGTTTTTATTTAAAATTCACTTTTCTGGACTTTACTATGAGTTTGTGTGTTTTTCTGTGATTTCAAGTATTTTCTGGCTGAAATTGAGGGACCTGAGCCAAAATTTGATTCAGAGGCTGAAAAGGACTGCAGATGCTGTTGGATTCTGACCTCTTTGCACTCGAAGTGAATTTTCTGGAGCTACAAAAGCCCAATTGGCGCGCTCTCAATTTCGTTGGAAAGTAGACATCCAGGGCTTTTCAGCAATATATAATAGTTCATACTTTGCCCGAGATTTGATGGCCCAAACAGGCGTTCCAAGTCAGCTTCAGAATTCCCGGCTTTAAACGCTGGAACTGGCACAAAAGTGGGAGTGAAACGCCCAAACTGGCACAAAAGCTAGCGTTTAACTCCAAGAAAAGTCTCTACACATGGAAGCTTCAATGCTCAGTCCAAGCACACACCAAGTGGGCCCGGAAGTGGATTTTTACGTCATTTACTCATTTCTGTAAACCCTAGGCTACTAGTTCTCTATAAATAGGACCTTTTGCTATTGTATTAGGAGAATCTTTCAATCTTCGGATCATCTTTTGATCATGTTTTTATGATTGAACCCTCTTTGGGAGGCTGGCCATTCGGCCATGCCTAGACCTTGTTCTTATGTATTTTCAACGGTAGAGTTTCTACACACCATAGATTAAGGTGTGGAGCTCTGCTGTACCTCGAGTATTAGTGCAATTACTATTGTTCTTCTATTCAATTCAGCTTATTCTTGTTCTAAGATATCACTTGTTCCTCAACTTGATGAATGTGATGATCCATGACACTCATCATCATTCTCACCTTTGAACGTGTGCCTGACAACCACCTCCGTTCTACCTTAGATTGAGTGGATATCTCTTGGATTCCTCAATCAGAATCTTCGTGGTATAAGCTAAAATCCATTGGCGGCCATTCTTGAGAATACAGAAGGTCTAAACCTTGTCTGTGGTATTCTGAGTAGGATTCAGAGATTGAATGACTGTGATGAGCTTCAAACTCGCGATTGTGGGGCATTAGTGACAAACGCAAAAGAATCACTGGATTCTATTCCGACATGATCGAGAACCGACAGATGAATAGTCGTGCTGTGACAGAGCGCGTTGAACATTTTCACTGAGAGGACGGGACTGTAGCCATTGACAACGGTGATGCCCAACATACAGCTTGCCATGGAAAGGAGTAAGAAGGATTGGATGAAGACAGTAGGAAAGCAGAGAGACGGAAGGGGACAAAGCATCTCCATACGCTTATCTGAAATTCTCATCAATGAATTACATAATTATCTCTATCTTTATTTTATGTTTTATTCATCTTTTAATTATCAATCCTCCATAACCATTTCAATCCGTCTGACTGAGATTTACAAGATGACCATAGCTTGCTTCATACCAACAATCTCCGTGGGATCGACCCTTACTCGCATAAGGTTTATTACTTGGACGACCCAGTGCACTTGCTGGTTAGTTGTGCGAAGTTGTGATAAAGAGTTGAGATTGCAATTGAGTGTACCATGTTGATGGCGCCATTGATGATCACAATTTCGTGCACCACTGGGTTACGTCGAGAGTGGGTAGAAACCGACAGATGAGCTCATTGCCTGCACTAGGACTAGACATGCATCATTCTTGTTTGCGCATTATTCTCTGTGATATTTCCTGTGCTTTTATTGTGTTCCTTGTTTTGTTTGCTTGTGTTCTATTTGTCTGTTTGTGTTTTACTTGTCTGTTTTTGAATTGCGCTTAGGATTAGGTATTATATGAAAAGTCATACTGGTTCAGCATAGACTTAATGAACCTATGTTTGGAACAGGTTGACTATTCATACCAAATTGATATAAGCTAATATCTAATTCTTTTCCAACGTAATTTCAAAGATTTATATAATTAATGAAAAAGAATATTGTTGAACTAAACTAACTATTTGCGATTTATTCTTTACTTTCACGGCATTCTCGACCTCTACTGAGAACATGTGGTTTGGTTCTCACCCCCAAATTTTCCACCCTTTCAGTGACACAGGTTTGAAGACGCAATTTGAAGCTGCGAGCAATTAGTAGGCTTTCTTTACTGTTTTAATTGATTTCATAGAGTCCCCTCGCTGTTGTCTCTTGATATTTTATTTCATATAGAGGGGTAGGTTTGGTATATTGCATTTGAGTTTCATTTGGTTTCTTTTGTATAAAAATTATTATTAATAATATTTATGTGATTATTATTACTTGTAAATATTTGAATTATGACTTTAATGAATAAAAACAAAATTTTCTGGCATTTTCTTAAAACTAAAACGCGAACTCGATACAAAGGCTCGATAATTAAGTAGTTAATACTAGAAAAGGTTACGTAATGTTCTTTCTAGTAGAAATACCCTGACTTAAGCAAGGTATTTTGCTGGACCGGACGTTACAACAAGAGGTCGGTCATTTTTGTCTTCGTCCAACCCGGACCGTATAGCTCGACCCAGGGTATGAACAGTACTCCTGTTTGAGCTTGGACCTTTCCATGAGATCGTGCTTTCTGAGCCTCGATCACTTTGGGGAAGTTGTGCTCAAGCATCTTGTTTGATCCATTCCTCTGTTCGTGAGTTTGGCGTGGTTTTTTAAATGCGAAGCATTTTTTTACTTTCGCTCCTTTATTGCTGCATTTGTTCCGCGAGGGGGTTACCTTCTTGGGAATACGCAAGTGCTTTTAATGCCTATTAATTGGGCTTTCATTTTGTTTTGCCATTTTTTCTCTCTTTGAACTTTGTTTGAAATCAAAGGAGAGGTTTCGCTTTTTTAGTTTACTTTTCTCTTCTGTTTCCCTGCTCCTTTTGCTTTTTTGCAAAACTTCACTCGTCTAACCCCTTCGATTTTGCCCCCAAGCTCGCTTCTTTGCTGGAGTTTTGCTCTTGAATCGTTCATGCATTTCATTTATTCAGCGAAAGAAGCTTCCTTTCCTTTATCCTCTGTTTGCCCTTGCATCCAAGATTGTCTCTTTCTTGGTTTTTCAGAGTTTCCATCTCTCGGTGGTGGTTGTTCGTGACTTACTGCGCATTTGTCCTCCTACCTTCTTCTCTTTTTCAGGTTAGTTCTTCTATTTCATTCCTTTTTGTATTATTTTACTATTCTGTTTTGCCTCTGATGATTGTTGCATGCTTTGTTTCTCTGAAATCTTTTTATCTTCGTTGCTTCGTTTTTGTGGAAATGTCAATACTTGGGTAAACCGTTTTTCTCTTTTGGGTTTTGGTGACGAGACTAGGTTTTGCTTTTGATTCCCTATATTCCTCCTTTGATGTATCTGTGTTGTTGCCTCCAAGGGATGTTCCTGGGTGTTGGTGATAGTTTTCTTGCTTCTTGCAAACCCTGGGACGCCCTTTTGTTTGCTATGTATTTGCTTGTTGGTTGTTCCCTCCTTTTCTATTGTTGTTCGAGTTGTTTAGTAGTGACCATTTTTATTTTTTTGCTGTAAGTGTTGTTGCTATGTCTTCCCGTAAGAATATTATCGAGATGTCCACAAAGGTCCCTGCTGGTATGGCCAATTGGTTAGACTCTATAGTGTTAATGTGTGTCACTGTGGCCGACCCTGAGTATTGTGAGAAACTTAGGTGATTTTATAGGATCTGTGAACGTAGGGAGGATGAGAAGAATTATGAATTAGTGTCGCCCGACCCTGAGAAGAGAGTTAGTTTCCCTCCTTTAGTTCGGACAGAGCGGCCTTTCTTTTATGCCTATGACTATTTCTTTAGCCAACTAGGCATTACCCTTCCTTTTACTGCCTTTGAAACCAAACTCTTGTGGAACTGTAATGTGGCCCCTTCACAACTTCATCCGAACTCTTGGGACTTCATGAAGATCTTTCAGTTACTGTGCCAAGAGTTGGGTGTTCGACCCACCTTGCCCCTCTTTGTTTACTTGTTTGTGCTGACCAAACCCGGGGTGACCAAGAAAAAGGCTTCTTGGATCTCTTTCCGAGCTACCTAGGGGAAGAAAGTGTTTTCAATGTTTGACGACTCTTTTCGTGACTTTAAGAACTTTTATTTTAAAGTCCGAGCTGTTGAGGGTGTTCACCCTTTCTTTTTGGATGAAAATAAGGAGCCGACCTTCCTTTTATGGTGGCAAAAAGACCCTGTAGTCCTGAAGTATCTTTCGGAAAGTTTAGATGAAGTAGAACAGGCTTTGTGGGTGTTCTTGAGGAGCATTGGGGAGACCTCCTCACCTGGATACTAAGAGATTTTTAGGAGATCCTTCCCTTCTCCGGTCCGAGCTAGGTAGTATTTGACCTCTTTTATTTCCATAGAAAGGTTTTCTTTTATTGTTTGTGATCTTGTCCTTTTTCTGTTGTGTAACTATTCTCCTGGCTTCTTTTCAGAGATGGTGTCTTCTTCAGATTCAATAAAAATATTTCGCAAAGCGAAGAAGGCAGTGGCTGCCCAGAATTTGTCACAGAAGACTTTGGGGGAGGGGTCTTCGGCACAGTTGCCTCCGAAGAAGCCAGCGGTTGAGTCTCAGGGTCTGAGAAAGATTATCCCAACCCTGCGAATTCAGAAAGTTCCATCGGATCCATCTCAGATGACCTCTGGTGCTGCCTCCTCTCCTACTTCTACTGGTCCCCCTCCTAAAAAGCAAAAGACTGTTGGAACTTATAATCTAGATGGCAAAGAGTTTGATGGTGTGGCTTTTGCCACAGAGTTGATTTCTTCTTATGGTCAGGTTTCAACTGACGATGTGTCAATCCTTCACCATCTTGATTTCATATCGAGCAATAGTGTTTGGATGGCTAATCTCAGTGCGGCCTTGTCCCGAGTTATTAGGGAATCCCCCGTTCGTGCCACTAAAGCTTTTCTGGAGGATGCCAAGGCTGATTATAACAGGGTGAAGGGTCTGAAGGACGAGCTGGATGCTAGGGTTATTAAATTGGCGATGGATGTTGAGAAGGAGAAGGCTCGAGCTACTGAGGCGGAGGTGGCTGCTAACTTGGCTGAGGACATGGGCAAGAAAACCAAGGAGAGCTATACCCGCACCTATGCCGAGCTGTTGGAAACGAGAGAAAGGCTTCAATCTTCTCAGGATGATTACGCCGAGCTCCAAGGCCATATGGTGAGCAGTATGACCGATATGTATAAAAATCTGAAAGCCCAAGTCCAGGTTCTTGCTCCAGGTGTAGACCTCTCCCTTTTCAGTATGGACAACGTGGTGGAGGATGGCAAGATTATGCCTGCCCCAGATGATGATGATGAGGGTCCTCCCCTTGTGCCGCCAACTAAAGCTTCTATTACTTCAGCTACTGTAGCTCCTTCTACCGAGGTAGTCCCTCCTGGGTCCGAGCCCGACCTGGAGATTTTGAATGGGGCGGATGGAGTTGTTAGTGCCACCCTGATCTCGACTATCCCACCTTCTTCCTAGGATGCTGCTACTGGGGCGAACTTGGACCCCTTATGATCTTTTTATACCTCTATTTTGATTATGTATTGGTATAGTCCGACTTGTGGACTTGTTGAACTTTTGTTGGTTTCTTGTAAGTTTCTGTGGATGACCTTCTGACACTTTGCTTTAGTTGCTTCTTAGCAACTTTTATTTTAAAAGCAGACACTTTAAACTCTCAAGCTGCCGTTTAGGCTACTTTTGAGTCTTTAATGTTTTAATTTGTGTCGAATGATGTATTGACTTTGCTTATGTCGACATGCTTGTATTTTGAAGGTTGTTTTTTCAACTTTTGTGTAGGTACTTTGGGTTTCCTTGGTTCGACACCCTTTGAGGTGGCGTTTGCCTTACGGGTTTTCCTTTTTGGCCTTCTAAACTATGCCTTTTCATCCTTTCTTTAGTCAGCTATATCGTCTTTGCGACTTGCTGTCCGGGCTTCTTAGTCGAATTCCAAACAACTTTTTTGGGTGTAAAACCTTTTTAGTTTGTTTGGACGACTTTCTCAGCCTTGTTTTGAGATTATCCTTTTTGAATAGTATCTCTTATCAGGAGTTTTGTACCCCCTTTTAGCTAGGCACTTCCTCCCTAGGTTTTTCAACCTTTTGGACCTTTACTTGTTTTCTTTTTTGAGGTTGTATTTGTCTCTTTGGGTCGCGCTTCTTCTTAGCTACCGTCAACCTATATGCCTTCGTTATCCGGGCTTTTAGTCGTTTTCCAACAACTTTTTAGGAAGTGTTCCGATGGGGAACCTTTTCTTTATAGTTTGTTTGGATGACTTTTTAGTTCCGTTTTGAGATCATGCTCTTGCTTTAAGTAAACTCCTTTTCAGGACTTTGTACCTTTTTAGCTGAGCACTTCGGGCCCTGGTTTTTTAACCTTTCTTTGGCCTTTGTGAGATATTTTTGTCCCTTTTTAGTGATCCTTTCATTGGTCCGACTTCTCTGTCGGGCCTTCTTAAGTTATTTTTAGTAATCCCATTTTTAGTTAGACCTCGTCAGGTCACTTTTTCTGGGTTACTTTTTATAACTTCTTGCATTAACTTGCTTCTATCGCTTTACCTTGCCAACCTCTTTTTAATCGGGCGATGAATTGTGCATTTAATGAGCGTAGATTAATGCGTCTTGGTAGGAAACATTTTAGGGAATTGATAACTTTCATTCAACTAATAATAAGATAAAAATATAAAAAGTGTGTACATGTGAGTGCTTACCCTTCTAGGTCGGGTAGTTTTTTAGATCTCGGCCTGGCGCCTCATTAAAAGACCTTTTTAGGAAAAAGAGTGCGTCTTGGCCTAAGATCTTTGCTATTTCCAAGCTATAGTACCTTCTTAGTTTACAGGCATGCCATGACCTTGGTAGCTTCCGCCCTTCGAGGTCGGATACCTTATAGTAGCCTTTTCCTAGTACTTCTGTAACTCAGTATGGCCCTTTCCAGCTAGCTGCTAGCTTCTCTTTTCCTGACCGATCTGCTCCGATATCATTTCAGATTAAGATGAGATCGTTGGTGGCAAAGCTTCGCTGGATTACCTTCCGATTATACCTCAGAGCCATTCGACGCTTTAGCGCTTCCTCTCTAATCTGAACTCTTTCTCGGGCTTCTGTAAGTAGGTCGAGCTCTTCCCTTTGAGCTTGAAAGTTGGTGTCTTCGTTGTAGAGGACCACCCTAAGGGATCCTTCTTCTACTTCCATGGGAATTATTGCCTCCATTCTGTAAGCAAGTCGGAATGGTGATTCTCCGGTGGTGGAGTGTGGTGTTGTCCGGTATGCCTATAGGACTTGCGGGAGCTCTTCGGCCCAAACTCCCTTGACGTTCTGTAGTCTCCATTTTAACGCGGCTAGTATGACTTTATTGGTAGCTTCTGCCTGTCCATTGGCTTGTAGGTGCTCTACAGAGGTGAATTGATGCTTGATTTTCAAATCGGCTACCAAGTTTCTAAATCCCGTGTCGGTGAACTGAGTGCCATTGTCTGTGGTAATGGAGCATGGGACCCCAAACCTTGTGACAATGTTTCTGTACAAGAACTTCCGACTTCTTTGGGCGGTGGTAGTGGCTAAAGGTTCAGCCTCGATCCATTTTGTAAAATAGTTTATTCCTACGATGAGGAACTTGACTTGCCCTGATCCTTGAGGGAATGGTCCAAGAAGGTCGATCCCCACTTTGCAATATGAAAGTTGGTGTGCTTCTGGCATAGGGGGCATATTTTGATGAACTATGTTGCTTCCTTTTGTAAGGTCGGCCAGTAAAAATCAGCTTGGAGTACCTTTTTGGAAAGAGCTCGTGCACCGAGGTGGTTGCTGCACATGCTGTCGTGGACTTCCTCTAGAACTTCCCTCGTAGCGGAGGTCGGGACAATTTTAGGAGGGGTGTAGAGATTCCTCTCCTATATAGGACGTCGTGCACTATGATGTAGTACTGTGCTTCTCGTACTAACCTTATTGCCTCCTTTTTATCTGCGGGGAGCGTTTCAGATTTGAGATAGCTGATTATGGGAGTCATCCACCCTTGGCCCTTGTCTATTATGCTTAAGACCTTTTTTCTTTCGAGGTTGACGGATTTTGTAATGTTTCTTGGATGAGGCTACTATTGTTGCCTGATGAATGGATTTTTGATGGTTTAGAATGTAATAAATGAAATCTTGTTGAAGTATAGTTTCTAAACCAAGCAATAATCCTTTCATACAAAAGATTATTTGTCACTAAAATAAACCCCTAAAATTAATAACCAAAGTATTCAAACCTCGGGTCGTTCTCCCTAGGAATTGCAGTAAAGTGTCTTGTTATTGGTTATGAGTTATATTTTTGGGTTTTTGATAAGAGGCATGAAAGATAAATGACTAGTAAGTAAACTAATAGCTAAAAAGGTCTTGGCAAGGGTTGGTGGTCAAGGATCTCTATCCTAATTACTAACCACAACTTGAGAATTGGTAAGGATCAATCCCATTAAATCATCCTCTAACTAGTAGTAAAGGAAAGTCAAATGAGATATATCAATCCTAGTCCATAAGTCCTAACTATCCACTCATTCAATTAGTGAAAACTAGAGTCAATGTATCCCAATCATCAATTACTTGGACATTAGCAACTCAAGAAGTTGTAAGTTACCTTTCCAAGACAAGAGCATAAAATTCTACTCTAAAATCCAACCAAGTATTTATCAAACACTTGGAAGGCAATAAAAGGAAAGCATAGTAAAATTGCAAAGAAAGTAAATCTACATTATTCAATTGCAAGGAATTAAACAACAACAAATCAAAGAAAACAATAAAGGAATATGAAAACATAAATTGCATTAAAGAGAAATAGAAGAACAAAAGTGCAACAACATAAAAGTAGAGAATTACAAGAATTAAATGCTAAACTAGAGAGAGGAAGGGTAGAAGAGAAAGAATTACAAAGAGAAAAGTAAATCAAAGCATGAAATTAAACTAGATCTAAGAGTTTCTAATCTAGATCTAAAACCTAATCCTAATCCTAGAGAGAAGTGAGAGCTTCTCTCTCTAAAACTAACTAATCCTAATCCAAATGTGAATGAATGATGGAATCCCCCTTTGCTCTTCAATCCTTGGATTTAAATAGCATTTTGGCGCCAAACTTGGTTGGGATTGGGTCCCACAACCCTTCTGAATTCGCTGGCCATGTTTTCATTAAAAAATTATATACTAGCACCGACGCGTACGCGCACAGCACTCGTACGCGTCCATAGGGTAATTCGCAAGGTGCGCGTAAGCGCCTGGTGCGCGCGCGTCCATGGGTGAGTTCAATTCTTTGGCTTTTCATGATATTCTCCACTTTGTATGCTTTCCTTTCACTCCTTTGATCCTTCCCTAGCCCTTTTCAACCTGAAATCACTTAACAAATAAATCAAGGCATCTAGTGGTATCAAAGGTGAATTAAAATTAACTAATTTAAGGTCTAGAAAGTATGTTTTCACACTTAAGCACAAATTGGGAGACAATCATGAAACCATCCTATTTCATTGAATAAATGTGGATAAAAGGTCATAAAATCCCTTAAATGAAGCATAAGATAAACCCTACAAATGGGGTTTATCAACCTCCCCACACTTAAACCAAGCATGTTCTCATGCTTAAACCAAGAATGAAGTAAAGGGCATGGCATTTATTCAATGGAAACTAACTATGTGCAACCTATCTAAATGCAACTATCTACATGAATGCAATTGCTCGGTCGAAATAAATCAATTCCTCAAGAATACATATATAAGCACAAGGGCCAAAGGTATTAACAACCATGCCAAACCACAATTGAATTGAGCTATTAAATATTTTTACAAACTTGCATGAAAAGTGATACTTATTGGTGGAAACATGTAATCGAGCAATCGAACCCTCACCGGTAGTGTTTGCACTCTATTCGCTCAAGTGTTTAGGGTTGATTCACTTAATTCTCCCCATATTTGTTTTTCATCTAACAATCAACATTTATTTCATGCATGCATACAATTATCATGAGGTCTTTTCATTAGTTGTAATGGGGCTAGGGTCAAGGTAGGATGCATATATGGTTAAGTGAGCTTGGAATTTGAATCTTTGATAAGCTTAAACTTCCCACCTAACCTATGACAACCTATACAATTAAGTTCTAATCTAACTACCCATTCTTCACTTCTTCACATACTCATGCATTTTCTTTTCATTTCACAACACATATGCATTGATTTTATTGAGCTTCACTTTGCTTTGGGGCATTTTGTCCCCTTTTTATTTCTTTCTTTTTCTTTTTTTCTTTCTCTTTCTATTTTTTTCTTTTCTTTCCATATTAGTTTTTTTTCTTTTTCTTTTCTTTTTTCTTTTGTTTTTCTCATTTTTTTTCTTTTTGCAAAAAAGTATATACAAAAGTATAAATGCATAAGGTCTATACATTCATTACACATGAGCATGTACCCAATTCCCAATATTTAGAACAAAAGTACAAAACTACCCTTTTATTCACCCAATATCCCAAGGTTCCCACACTTGAATGATACACACACACTAGCCTAAGCTAATCAAAGATCCAAATAAGGACATTTATTGTTTTCCGCTTTAAGGCTTGTAATGTGCTAAATTAAGAACAAGTGGGTTAATCGTAGGCACAAATTGGCTAACAAAGGTTGATAAAAGGTAAGGCTTATTTGGGTAAGTTAGCTAATGAAATGATGGCCTCAATCATATAAATGCATGAATACAAGGAATAATGGACATAAAGAATCAAACAAATTAAATATTACAATTATAGAAAGAGAATAATGCACACAAGAAAGGAAAATAAGTGGTTATAAGATGTAACCATACCATTAGGCTCAAATCTCACTTGCTTGTATTCTTAGCTCAAAAACATGATCCACAATATATATATAATTCAAGCAAGTTCAATGAAAAAGTTTTTCACTCAAATCAATTGAGGTGCCCTATAGATAATTTTCTCGAAAAATTTCATTATTTTGACTAAGCTTATTGTGTGTATGTGTGTCTATATATATATATATATGTAAAATAAGAAAATACAACTAAAAATCCTAAAAGACCAAAAAAAATGAAATGCAAAAGTGTTGGAGTTAGAAATTTGTCACCCAAAATTGCCGAACGATCGGACGACCTCCCCACACTTAAAAGTTTGCACCGTCCTCGGTGCACTCAAAGATGAGCAAGGGGGTACGGTGACCTTCCGGATTGCTACCTTCAGATGGTAGATCAATCGGTTGCTGCGCGTTCTTAGTCTTGCTTCCGTTATCGCTTGTGGTGCATCCATCATGAAAAACAAAAATATAACACCATAAGATGAGAAGATATAAAAATAAGGAAGCATACATTGTTGGAATGAGGTAAATCACTAGGATTGAGTGAGTGAATTAATGTGACATTAATAAAAGTGAGTGTGCATTCTAAGTTGCGTGGTTTAGAGCACACACTAACATGAAAGGCTAAGTCACAATAGAAGCAAGCTCTTTACTCATTCTAGTGTGCTTGAAATGCTTTAAGTAAACTTGTAAGGTAAAACAAGCATTAAAGAAGCATGAAAGCATTCAAGCTAAAAGCATTTGGATGCATAAGATCATGAAATACAATGCATTAAAGTAAAAGCAAAACATCCAATATCAAGAGTTTGCCTAACCAAAGAATAAGGTTCAAATAACATGATGGCCAAATCATGCAATTCAAGAAGAGTTACAAGCTCGAAGGCAATTCTCATCACTTGGTATTCTTAAAAGGTAAGCATGAAAAACTCAAAACCAAGTAGCAAAATATAACCTCAACACTAGAATCCAACAAATATTATAAACATAATGATGTTAATACTCAGCAGCAATTAATGGTAAAAAAGAATTGCAATCCAACACTTACAATGAAAAAGAGAAAATGAAACGAAAACTAACTAAAACTAACTAATCAACTAACTAACTAACTAATTAGTTAACTAAAATAAATGGTTATCAATGGTGTTTGGGAGTGTTGGATGAGGGGTAGAAGAGGGGAAGAAGAAAGGAGAAGGAAAGAAATGGAAAGAAGAGCGGAAAAAAAATGTAGTGAAAGAGAGTCCTCCACGCGTACGTGCGCATGCCGCGCGCGCATGGATGGTAGTGGAATGGGCGCGACGCGTACGCGCAAGGCACGCATACGCGTGCATGGTAAATTAGAGATGGGGCGCGCACGCGTCCATCGCGCTTACGCGCGGGTTGATGTTTGTGCCTCAGGCACAAAGTTCGCACAGCGCAGGCGCAACTCTCGGGTCATTGGCTGGGGGTGGAACTTCTGCATCCACGCGGATGCATCATGTGCGCGTGCGCGTGGAATGGCCTGAAAAGCTTGGGCACGTATACGCGCACCGTACACGTACGCGTGGTTGGTGCTCTGTTTTTCAAAAATTTTTCTATGTTTTTGCACCAATCCAAGCATTCCAAACCTCCAAACAGCTACCAAAACACCATAAAACCTTATTTAACATACTAAACTACCAAATAAACTCAACAAACTAAACTAAACATGAATTTAAACTAATTACCAATATGTACAAAAAGAGAAAATGAAAAGAGGTTACCATGGTGGGGTGTCTCCCACCTAGCACTTTTGTTTATTGTCCTTAAGTTGGACTTATGGGGAGCTATTCTCAAGGTGGCTTGTGCTTGAAGCTATCTTGGAACTCCCACCAATGCTTGGTTCTCCATTGTGCCCCAAGATTTCTTATGGATTGAGCCAAGTGTTGATGGAGTTCTTCACAAGTTTGGGGCTTCCAAAGCTAATCCTCTTCTTGTAATCCGGGATCCCACACTTTATTTTCACACCCGTCTTGAAGTTGATCATCATTATTAGTCCATCCGGGTGGTATGGCCTTAGAATTCTCATGTAAGTGACCAAACATCCTCCTAGACCCAAGCGATCTAACTCTATACCCACCCTTACAATGCCAACCACTACCCATCTCCCTCTTGCTCTTAAAGCCACATATATTTCTAAGTTGACCATCCGTCTGAAGCAAACCATATTCAAGGGGAATTATGAAGCTTAAGTATAAGGAATTTACCCACTTGAATGAAAGAATGGATGGCGGTGGCTTGGGGAGAGGTATCTCCAATGTGCTAGCAAGCTTTACTCCCTTGTGTTCTTCTTTGGTTACCTCCACCTCTTTACAAATTTCTTCAACTTCAATTCTTTGTTCATCAATTTCATCTAACTCTTCTCCATCACTCAAATCATAAATGGGAGGTTGAGAGAAATCTACCTCCACATCGCTCTCTTCTTCATCGGGAGAAGGTTCTTCAATTTCAAAGGATTCACCACCACTAGGATTTGATGTTTGATCTTCAATTCTATGGGAACTCAATTCTTGCTCTATCCCATCCAAGTCTTCATATGGAATATGCCTTGAAGGTTGTGCACATTCCTCTTTAACATCAACTTCAATCTTTTTGGAGGAACTTTCTATAACTTTAGGTTCCCATTGAGGTTCTACATCTCCTAAGTCTTCAACCACTTCTTCCTCTTCTTCAATGATCATAGGTTCCTCTAATTGTTCTAACACAAAGTAGCATTCCTCATTCTCTACCAGAGTTTCCAATCTCTCCTTCATGCTATGCTCTTCCTTGGATTCTTCACATGTAGCTATGGGGGTTACTTTAATATTCAAGCATTGGGAGACTAATCGGCTCACTACCTTGGTCAAGGTAGCCACAAATTGTTACACATCCCTTTTCATTTCATTTTGCCCTTGAAGAAGACACCAAGGGTTTCATCCATTAGAGATCGGTGTGGATAGGAGGGTTCATTGTCTTGGAGAAAGGGTTCATGATAGGGAAGTGGTTCTTCTTGATAAGGTGGTGGAGGTGGTGGTTCTTGGGAGTAATTACATTGGAATTCGGGTGGTTCTATGTACGGCTCATATGGTTCGAAAGGTGGTTGGTATGGTGGATATGGATTACGGTCATATGGAGGTGTTTGGTGAAAAGAGGCTTATGAGTATGGTTGAAGATTATGTTGAAGATGGGGTTCATAGGCATATGGTGGTGGTTCTTGAAAGTCACAAGGAGATTCACCATAGCCATTTGATTGGTATGCATCATAGAATGGCTCTTCTTCAAAGTGCAATGATGGAGGTTGTTGCCATGAGGATTGGTCATATGCATGTGGCTCCTCCCACCTTTGATTGTCCCATCCTTGATACATCTCTTCATTGTAATCTTTACTTTCTACAACATAGTTATAATCACACTCATAGCCAAAGTGAGAATTCATAATGGAAAGAGAAAATAAAAACAAAAGCTAACAAGAAACAATGAAACAAAGTCCTAAGACTAGAAAAAACTAACAAGCAATCCAAAAATCAAGCTATTCACAATATTCGCATATATACAATAACCAATAACACAACACCATTGCAACTCCTCGGCAACGGTGCCATTTTGATGATTGGATTTTTGATGGTTTAGAATTTCACAAATGAAATCTCGTCAAAGTATAGTTTCTAAACCAAACAATAATCCTTTCATACAAAAGATTGTTTGTCACTAAAATAAACCCCTAAAATTAATAACCGAAGTATTCAAACCTCATATTGTTCTCCCTAGGAATTGCAATAAAGTGTCTTGTTATTGGTTATGAGTTATGTTTTGGGATTTTTGATAAGAGGCATGAAAGATAAATGACTAGGAAGTAAACTAATAGCTAAAAAGGTCTTGGCAAGGGTTGGTGGTCAAGGATCTCTATCCTAATCACTAACCACAACTTGAGAATTGGCAATGATCAATCCCATTAAATCATCCTCTAACTAGTAGTAAAAGAAAGTCAAATGAGCTATATCAATCCTAGTCCATAAGTCCTAACTCTCCACTAATTCAATTAGTGAGAACTAGAGTCAATGGATCCCAATCATCAATTACTTGGACATCAGCAACTCAAGAAGTCCTAAGTTACCTTTCCAAGCCAAAAGCATAAAATTCTACTCTAAAATCCAACCAAGCATTTTATCAAACACTTGGAAGGCAATAAAAGGAAAGCATAGTAAAATTAAAGTAAATCTACACTACTCAATTGCAAGGATTAAATAACAACAAATCAAAGAAAACAATAAAGGAATATGAAAACATAAATTGCATTAAAGAGAAATAGAAGAACAAAAGTGCAACAACATAAAAGTATAGAATTACAAGAATTAAATGCTAAACTAGAGAGAGGAAGGGTAGAAGAGAAAGAATTACAAAGAGAAAGGTAAATCAAAGCATGAAATTAAACTAGATCTAAGAGTTTCTAATCTAGATCTAAAACCTAATCCTAATCCTAGAGAAAAGTGAGAGCTTCTCTCTCTAAAACTAACTAATGCTAATCCTAATGTGAATGAATGATGGAATTCCCCTTTGCTCTTCAATCCTTGGCTTTAAATAGCATTTTTGGCGCCAAAGTTGGTTAGCATTGGGCCCCACAATCCTTCTGAATTCGCTGACCACGTTTTCATTAAAAAAATCATATAACCAGCACCGACGCGTATGCGCACAGCACGCGTACGCGTCCATGGGATAATTCGCAAGGTGCGCGTAAGAGCCTGGTGCGCACGCCGTCCATGGACAATTTAATTCTTTGGCTTTTCATGATCTTCTCCACTTTGTATGCCTTCCTTTCACTCCTTTGATCCTTCCCTAGCCCTTTTCAACCTGAAATCACTTAACAAACAAATCAAGGCATCTAGTGGAATCAAAGATGAATTAAAATTAACTAATTTAAGGTCTAGAAAGTATGTTTTCACACATAAGCACAAATTGGGAGACAATCATGAAACCATGCTATTTCATTGAATAAATGTGGATAAAAGGTCATAGAATTCCTTAAATGAAGCATAAGATAAACCCTACAAGTGGGGTTTATCATTGCCCCCGGGCTTGGTGCTGGGTAGTTTCAAAAGTGCATCAGCTCGGGCATTTTGTTCCTGAGGTATATGTCGGATCTCATATCCCATGAATTTTCCGAGCTGTTCTCTAGTCTTGTCTAGGTATTTCTTCATCGTGGGATCCTTAGCCTGGTAGCTCCCTTCTATTTGTGAGGTGACTACCTGTGAGTCGCTGAAAATTGTAAGCTTTTGAGCGCTGACCTCCCTAGCCAGCTTCAAACCTGCCAATAAGGCTTCGTACTCGTCTTGGTTATTTAAGGCGGGAAACTCGAACTTTAAGGAGAGCTCGAGTTGAGTTCCTTGATTACTTTCTAGGATTACTCCGGCTCAGCTTTCAGCTTTGTTTGATGAACCATCAACGTAAAGGTTCCAGCCAGTAGGGGTGTCTGGGGTGTCGGTGTATTCTGCAACGAAGTCGGCCAGATATTGGGACTTGATGGCTGTCCGAGCTTCATACTTGAGGTCAAACTTGGACAACTCGACTGCCCATTGTAGAATTCTCCAGCTAAGTCTGTTTTCTGTAAAATACTTTTTATAGGTTGGTTAGTCCGTATTCTGATAGTATGGGCCTGAAAGTATGGTCGGAGTCATCGAGAAGTAAGTATAAGAGTGTAGGTAAACTTTTCTATCTTTTGATAGTTTAGTTCAGCCCTTTGCAGAGCCTTGCTGATGAAGTAGATAGGTTACTGCCCATTTTCGTCTTCTTTGACTAGTGCTGAAGCTATTGCCCGACTTCCTACAGCGAGGTATAGGATTAGCTCCTCACCTTCCCTGGGTCGGGTTAGGATAGGTGGTTGCCCCAGGAATGTTTTAAAGTCTTGGAAGGCTTGTTCACATTCTGGGGTCCATTCAAACCTCTTTCCTTTCTTTAGTATTGCGTAGAAAGGGAGAGATCTTAAGGCCAATCCAACTAGGAATCTAGATAGAGCTGTTAGTCTTCCGTTGAGCTGTTGGACATCTTTAACACAGGTCGGGCTTGTCATGCTAAGTATGGCTTGGCACTAATCCAAGTTTGCTTCAATGTCCCTTTGGATGAGCATGAAGCCCAAGAATTTGCCAGCTTCTACCGCAAAAGTGCATTTTGCAAGGTTAAGTCCCATCCCATGCTTTCTTATAGTGCTGAACACTCCAATAAGGTCGGATAACAGCGTTTCCTCTTTTTGTGTTTTTACCAGTATGTCATCTACATAAACCTCCATCAGCTTCCCAATGTGATTGGCAAAAACTTTGTTCATCAGTCTCTGGTATGTAGCCCCTGCGTTCTTGAGTCTGAAGGGCATGACTATGTAGCAGTAGTTTGCTCTTGGAGTTAAGAATGAAGTTTTCTCCTGGTCGGGTTGATACATCGGGATTTGATTGTATCCTGAGTAAGTGTCCATGAAGGAGAGGTACTTATACCCCTATGAAGCATAGACTAGTGTGTCTATGTTCGGGAGTGGGTAGGGATCTTTTGGGCAGGCTTTGTTGAAATCAGTGTAATCAGTGTACATCCATCACTTCCCATTTGACTTCTTGACCAATACTACATTGGCTAGCCATAATGGGTAATTTACCCCCTTATGAACCCTGCCTCCAGCAAAGCCTGTACCTATTCCTCTACTGCTTGTGAACTCTCTAGGCCGAGCTTCCTGCACTTTTGTTGTACTGGTCAAGAACTGGGATATACTGCCAGTTTATGGCACATTAGTCCAGGGTCGATGCCAGGCATGTCCGCGGCCTTCCATGCAAAGAGGTCGAAATTATTCTTTAGGAGCTTTGTTAGCAGCTCCTTTAGGTCTCCTTTTAGATTCGCCCTTACGTTTGTTGTTTTGTCTTGAGTGTCTCCGATTTGAACTTCTTCGGTTTCACCTTCCGGTTGAGGGTGGAGTTCTTCGCGAGCTCGGATTCTCCCTAGTTCTATAGTATTGGTTTCTTTTCCTCTGGGTCACCTTTAAGGTTCAGACTTTCATTGTAACAGTGCCGCCCGAGTTTTTGGTCCCCCTTTACGGTAGCGATCCCTTCTATAGTTGGGAACTTCATGCATAGGTGTGGAGTGGAGACCATCACGACGAGTTGATTTAACGTTGTCCGACCTATGAGGGCATTGTATGCAAAGCTCACGTCGACTACGATGTAGTCTATGCTCAGCTTTCTAGACCGTGTTCCTTTTTCAAATCTTGTGTGCAGTGGGATGTAACCAAGTGGCTGGATTGGGGCGTCTCTGAGCCTGAACAAGCTATTTGGATATGCTTGATGATTAGATTTTTGATGGTTTAGAATTTCATAAATGAATTCTCGTTGCAAGTATAGTTCCTAAACCAAACAATAATCTTTTCATACAAAAAGTTGTTTGTCACTAAAACAAACCCCTAAATTTATAAACCGAAGTATTGGAACCTCGGGTCGTTCTCCCTAGGATTTACAATAAAGTGTCTTATTACTGGTTATGAGTTATTTTTGGGGTTTTGGTAAGAAACATGGAAGTTAAATGCTAAAAAGTAAACTAATGGCTAAAAAGGTCTTGGCAAGGGTTGGTGGTCAAGAATCTCTATCCTAATTACTAACCACAATATGAGAATTGGCAAGGATTAATCTCACTAAGTCATCCTCTAACTAGTAGTAAAGGAAAGTCAAATGAGCTATATCAATCCTAGTCCATAAGTCCTAACTCTCCACTAATTCAGTTAGTGAGAACTAGAGTCAATGGATCCCAATCATCAATTACTTGGACATTAGTAACTCAAGAGTTCCTAAGTTACCTTTCCAAGCCAATAGTATAAAATTCTACTCTAAAATCCAACCAAGCATTTCATCAAACACTTGGAATGCATAAAAGGAAAGCATAGTAAATCAACAACAAGAATAAAATCTAACAACAATTATTGCAAAGAATTAATGATGAGCGGATAATTTATACGCTTTTTGGCATTGTTTTTAGGTAGTTTTTAGTAAGTTCAAGCTACTTTTAGGGATGTTTTCAATAGTTTTTATGATAAATTCACATTTCTGGACTTTACTATGAGTTTGTGAGTTTTTCTGTAATTTCAGGTAATTTCTGGCTGAAATTGAGGGACTTGAGCAAAACTCTGAAAAAGGCTGACAAAAGGACTGCTGATGCTGTTGCAATCTGACCTCCCTGCACTCAAAATGGATTTTCTGGAGCTACAGAACTCCAAATCGCGCGCTCTCAACGGCGTTGAAAAGTAGACATCCAGAGCTTTCCAGCAATATATAATAGTCCATACTTTATTTTGAAATTGACGACGTAACTTGGCATTGAACGCCAAGTACATGCTGCTGTCTGGAGTTAAACGCCAGAAACACGTCATGATCCAGAGTTGAACGCCCAAAACACGTTATAACTTGGAGTTCAACTCCAAGAAAAGCCTCAGCTCGTGGATAGACCAAGCTCAGCCCAAACATACACCAAGTGGGCCCTGGAAGTGGATTTATGCATCAATTACTTACTCATGTAAACCCTAGGAGCTAGTTTATTATAAATAGAACTTTTTACTATCATAATCTCATCCTGGATCCTGGATTGTATTTTGAATCCTGTGATCACGTTTTGGGGGCTGGCCATTCGGCCATGCCTGAACCTTTCACTTATGTATTTTCAACAGTGGAGTTTCTGCACACCATAGATTAAGGGTGTGGAGCTCTGCTGTACCTCAAGTTTCAATACAATTACTATTACTTTCTATTCAATTCTCTTTTATTCTTATTCCAAGATATACGTTACACTTAACTTTGATGAATGTGATGATCCGTGACACTCATCATCATTCTCACCTATGAACGCGCGTGATTGACAACCACTTCCGTTCTACTCTAGGCCGGGCGCATATCTCTTAGATTCCCCAACAGAATCTTCGTGGTATAAGCTAGATAGATGGCGGCATTCATGAGGATCCGGAAAGTCTAAACCTTGTCTGTGGTATTCCGAGTAGGATTCTGGGATTGAATGACTGTGACGAGCTTCAAACTCGCGATTGCTGGGCGTGATGACAAACGCAAAAGGATCAATGGATCCTATTCCAACATGATCGAGAACCAACAGCTGATTAGCCGTGCTGTGACAGAGCATAGGAACGTTTTCACTGAGAGGATGGGATGTAGCCACTGACAACGGTGATGCCCTACATACAGCTTGCCATGAAAAGGAATAAGGAGGACTGGAAGAGTGAGTAGTGAAGTAGAGTTTCAAGAGGAGCACATCATCTCCATACGCCTATCTAAAATTCTCACTATTGATTTACATAAGTATTTCTATCCTATTTTATTTTCTGTTTATTTTTATTAATCATATTTGATTTTCTAAATTCCATAATTTTATCCTCCTGACTGGGATTTACAAGATGACCATAGCTTGCTTCATACCAACAATCTCTGTGGGATCGACCCTTACTCACGTAAGGTATTACTTGGACGACCCAGTGCACTTGCTGGTTAGTTGAATGGAGTTGTGATCATAAATTCCAATAGAGCCAATATTTAAATTTCATACAAGTACAAAGAGACCAACTTTTTGGTGATCACAATTTCGTCCACCAAGTTTTTGGCGCCGTTGCCGGGGATTGTTCGAGTATGGACAACTAACGGTTCATCTTGTTGCTCAGATTAGGTAATTTTCTTTTTTATTTTCTTTTCAAAAAGTTTTCAAAAATATTTTTCAAAAATTTCTCATCTATTTTCAAAAATTATTCTAAATTTTTAAGAATGAATTCTAGAGCTTCATGAAAAATGTTGAAGCCTGGCTGGTTGTAAAGCCATGTCTAATTCTTTTGGACTGAGGCTTCCAATAATAAGTATATGAAGTTGGATGAAGTATCAACTACTGTATGCTTGATTTGTCACTTAAAGCTTGGCTGGCCATTGGCCATGTCTAGTGTTTTGGACTGGAGCTTTCATTGAAAGCTTGGCTGGCTATTAAGCCATGTCAAATTCCTGGATCGAAGCTTTAGACTAACATTGCATGATTCCTGGAATTCATATTAAAAATTTTGAATTTCTTATTTTCTTTTTCTTATATGTTTTTCGAAAAAAATCAAATAAAATACAAAAAAAATTAGAAAATCATAAAAATCAAAAATATTTTGTGTTTCTTGTTTGAGTCTTGTGTCAAGTCATAAGTTTGGTGTCAATTGCATGTTCATCTTTTTCTTGCATAAAATTTTCGAAAAATTCATGCATTCATAGTGTTCATCATGATCTTCAAGTTGTTCTTGATGAACTTTCTTGTTTGATCTTCATATTTTCTTGTTTTGTGTTGTATGGTGTTTTTCATATGCATTCTTGCATTCATAGAGTCTAAACATGAAAAATTTCTAAGTTTGGTATCTTGCATGTTTTCTTTGCATAAAAAATTTTTCAAAAAGATGTTCTTGATGTTCATCATGATCTTCAAAGTGTTCTTGGTGTTCATCTTGACATTCATATTATTCTTGCATGCATCATGTGTTTAGATCCAAAATTTTCATGTTTTGGGTCATTTTTATGTTTTTCTCTCTCATCATTAAAAATTCAAAAAATTCAAAAAAATATCTTTTCCTTAATTTTCTCCAAATTTTCGAAATTTTGGGTTGACTTGGTCAAAAAATTTTAAAAATTAGCTGTTTCTTACAAGTCAAGTCAAATTTTCAATTTTAAAAATCTTATCTTTTCAAAATCTTTTTCAAAAATCATATCTTTTTCATTTTTTTCTATTTTTCGAAAATTTTAAAAATTATTTTTCAAAAATCTTTTTCTTATCTTTTATATCTAATTTTCGAAAATTAGCTAACAATTAATGTGATTGGTTCAAAAATTTGAAGTTTGTTACTTTCTTGATAAGAAAGGTTCAATCTTTAAATTCTAGAATCTTATCTTGTAGTTTCTTGTTAGTTAAGTCATTTTAAAAATTAAATCTTTTTCAAAATATCTTTTTCTTAAAAATCTTATCTTTTTATCTTATCTTTTTCAAAATTTTATCTTTTTCAAAAATTTGATTTCAAAAAAAAATATCTTATCTATCTTCTTATCTTCTTATCTTTTTAAAATTAAAATTTCGAATCTTTTTCAATCAACTAACTAACTTTTTGTTTATTTCTTATCTTTTTCAAAACCAACTAACTACTTCTCCCTCTCCAAATTCGAAAATATCTCATCCTTTTTCAAAATTCTTTTTAATTAATTTAATTATTTTTAATTTAAATTTAATCTTATTTCTTATCCAATTTTCGAAATTACTAACTCCTTTTTTAAAAAAAATTCGAAATTCACTATCCCTTCTCCTCTTCTATTTATTTAATTATTTACTAACACTTCTCTTCACCTCTCTTCATCTAAATATCCGAACCCATTCTTCTTCACTCTCCTCCCCTTTCTTCTTCTACTAACATAAAGGAATCTCTATACTGTGACATAGAGGATTCCTCTTTCTTTTCTTGTTTTCTTCTCTTTCATATGAGCAGGAATAAGGACAAAAGCACTCCATCATTCTCCATGAAATAAGAGAAGATCAAAAAGCAATGAGAGAGGAGCAACAAAGGCAAGGAAGGGACATAGAAGAGCTTAAGAACATCATTGGTCCTTCAAGAAGAAGACGCCACTAAGGTGGACTTATTTCTTGTTCTTATTTCTTTCTGCTTTTCGGTTTTTTATGTTGTGTTTATCTATGTTTTCTGTCTTTATTTCATGATCATTAGTATGTAGTAACCATGTCTTAAAGCTACGAATAAATTCCATTAATCCTTCACCTCTCTTAAAAGAAAAATGTTTTAATTCAAAAGAACAAGAAGTATATGAATTTCGAATTTATCCTTGAATTTAGTTTAATTATATTGATGTGGTGACAATACTTTTGTTTTCTAAATGAATGCTTGAACAGTGCATATTTTTGATCTTGTTGTTTATGAATGTTAAAATTGTTGGCTCTTGAAATAATGATGAACAAAGAGAAATGTTATTGATGATCTGAAAAATCATGAAATGGATTCTTGAAGCAAGAAAAAGCAGTGAAAAAGAAGAAGCTTGCGGAAAAAAAAAAAGAAAAAAAGTGGCGAAAAAAATAGAAAGAAAAAGAAAAAGCAAGCAGAAAAAGCCAATAGCCCTTAAAAACAAAAGGCAAGGGTAAAAAGGATCCAAGGCTTTGAGCATCAATGGATAGGAGGGCCCAAGGAAATTAAATCCAGGCCTAAGCGGCTAAATCAAGCTGTCCCTAACCATGTGCTTGTGTCATGAAGGTCCAAGTGAAAAGCTTGAGACTGAGTGGTTAAAGTCGTGATCCAAAGCAAAAAGAGTGTGCTTAAGAGCTCTGGACACCACTAACTGGGGACTCTAGCAAAGCTGAGTCACAATCTGAAAAGGTTCACCCAGTTATGTGTCTGTGGCATTTATGTATCCGGTGGCAATACTGGAAAACAAAATGCTTAGGGCCACGGCCAAGACTCATAAAAGTAGCTGTATTCAAGAATCAACATGCTTAACTAAGAGAATCAATAACACTATCTAAACTTCTAAGTTCGTAGAGAAGCAAATCATTCTAAGCTTCAAAGGAAAAAGTGAGATGCCAAAACTGTTCAGAGGCAAAAAGCTACAAGTCCCGCTCATCTAATTAGAACTAATATTCATTGATATTCCGAATTTATAGTATATTCTCTTCTTTTTATCCTATTTGATTTTCAGTTGCTTGGGGACAAGCAACAATTTAAGTTTGGTGTTGTGATGAGCGGATAATTTATACGCTTTTTGGCATTGTTTTTAGGTAGTTTTTAGTAAGTTCAAGCTACTTTTAGGGATGTTTTCAATAGTTTTTATGATAAATTCACATTTCTGGACTTTACTATGAGTTTGTGAGTTTTTCTGTAATTTCAGGTAATTTCTGGCTGAAATTGAGGGACTTGAGCAAAACTCTGAAAAAGACTGACAAAAGGACTGCTGATGCTGTTGGAATCTGACCTCCCTGCACTCAAAATGGATTTTCTGGAGCTACAGAACTCCAAATCGCGTGCTCTCAACGGCGTTGAAAAGTAGACATCCAGAGCTTTCCAGCAATATATAATAGTCCATACTTTATTCGGAAATTGACGACGTAACTTGGCGTTGAACGCCAAGTACATGCTGCTGTCTGGAGTTAAACGCCAGAAACACGTCATGATCCGGAGTTGAACGCCCAAAACACGTTATAACTTGGAGTTCAACTCCAAGAAAAGCCTCAGCTCGTGGATAGACCAAGCTCAGCCCAAACATACACCAAGTGGGCCCCGGAAGTGGATTTATGCATCAATTACTTACTCATGTAAACCCTAGGAGCTAGTTTATTATAAATAGAACTTTTTACTATCATAATCTCATCCTGGATCCTGGATTGTATTTTGAATCCTGTGATCACGTTTTGGGGGCTGGCCATCCGGCCATGCCTGAACCTTTCACTTATGTATTTTTAACAGTGGAGTTTCTGCACACCATAGATTAAGGGTGTGGAGCTCTGCTGTACCTCAAGTTTCAATACAATTACTATTACTTTCTATTCAATTCTCTTTTATTCTTATTCCAAGATATACGTTACACTTAACTTTGATGAATGTGATGATCCGTGACACTCATCATCATTCTCACCTATGAACGCGCGTGATTGACAACCACTTCCGTTCTACTCTAGGCCGGGCGCATATCTCTTAGATTCCCCAACAGAATCTTCGTGGTATAAGCTAGATAGATGGCGGCATTCATGAGGATCCGGAAAGTCTAAACCTTGTCTGTGGTATTCCGAGTAGGATTCTGGGATTGAATGACTGTGACGAGCTTCAAACTCGCGATTGCTGGGCGTGATGACAAACGCAAAAGGATCAATGGATCCTATTCCAACATGATCGAGAACCAACAGCTGATTAGCCGTGCTGTGACAGAGCATAGGAACGTTTTCACTGAGAGGATGGGATGTAGCCACTGACAACGGTGATGCCCTACATACAGCTTGCCATGAAAAAGAATAAGGAGGACTGGAAGAGTGAGTAGTGAAGTAGAGTTTCAAGAGGAGCACAGCATCTCCATACGCCTATCTAAAATTCTCACTATTGATTTACATAAGTATTTCTATCCTATTTTATTTTCTGTTTATTTTTATTAATCATATTTGATTTTTTAAATTCCATAATTTTATCCTCCTGACTGGGATTTACAAGATGACCATAGCTTGCTTCATACCAACAATCTCTGTGGGATCGACCCTTACTCACGTAAGGTATTACTTGGACGACCCAGTGCACTTGCTGGTTAGTTGAATGGAGTTGTGATCATAAATTCCAATAGAGCCAATATTTAAATTTCATACAAGTACAAAGAGACCAACTTTTTGGTGATCACAATTTCGTCCACCAATTAACAACAACAAATCAAAAGGAACACGATTATTATGATTTACCTTGAATTGAATTGAAAGAGAAAGGAAGGAACAAAAGTAGATCTACAACAAAATACAAGAACAATATGAAAGAGATTACAACAAAAGAATAGAGGAAGATGAATGTAACAACAAGGAATTGAAAGGTAGAAGTAGAAGAAAGCAAAGATTAAAACCTAGATCTAAGAACTAATCCTAATCCTAATCCTAGAGAGAAGTGAGAGATTCTCTCTCTAGAAACTAACTCTAACTACCAAACTAAGCTAAACTAAACTATGACTAATGATGACAAGTATGTTGATTCCTCTTCAATCCTTGGCTTAAATAGCATCAGAAATGAGTTGGATTGGGCCCACAAGGCTTCTAAAATCGCTGGCCACGTGTTGCATTAAGTGGGTCATGTGCCACCATCGGCGCGTCCGCGTACCATGCACGCACGCGCCCCTATGTGCGATGCAACTATGGTAAATCTTATATCGTTTCGAAGCCCCGGATGTTAACTTTCCAACTCAACTGGAACCGCATCATTTGGACCTCTGTAGCTCAAGTTATGGTCAATTAAGTACAAAGAGGTCGGCTTGACAGCTTTTGCGATTCTTTCATTTCTTCATGAGTTCTCCATTTCTACATGCTTTTTCTCCATTCCCTTTGATCCAATCTTTGCCTCCTAATTCTGAAATTACTTAACAAACATATCAAGGCATCTAATAGAATCAAGGTGAATTAAATTTAGCTATTTTAAGACCTAAAAAGCATGTTTTCACATTCAAGCACAATTAAAGGAGAATATACAAAACCATGCTATTTCGTTGAATAAATGTGGGTAAAAGGTGATAAAATCTCCAAAAATCAATACAAGATAAACCCTACAAATGGGGTTTATCAATGCTCTGAGCTCTTTGATAAACTACTATTTTATGGTTTATATTGTATTTAATTGAGTAGTTTTATCAAGCTTTTCACCCACTTATTCATATGATTTGCATGATTTTACAATTCCTTCCTAGTTTAGTTCTATGATTGAAAACATGCTTCTTTGGTCTTAATTTAGCTAATCTTAATCCTCTCTTATTACCATTCGATGCCTTGATCTGTGTGTTAAGTGTTTCAGGCTTCATAGGGCAGGAATGGCTTAGAGAATGAAGAGGAAGCGTGCAAAAATGGAAGGAACACAAGGAATTGAGGAGATGACCAGCGAGAAGTCACACGGTCGCATGCTCACGCGACCGCGCAAAATGAAAGAAATCAGAGTGACGCGTTCGCGTGCCTGACGCGACCGTGCGGATTGGAAGCTGCACGAACAACGCGAATGCGTGGACGACGCGCACGCGTGGTACGAAAAACGCTGAGTGATGCGATCGCGTGGACGACGCGGACGCGTGACGTGCGCGATCTACAGAATTACAAAAGTCACTGGCAGAGATTTTGGGCCGCATTTCAACCCAGTTTTTGGCCCAGAAACACAGATTAAAGTCAGGGAACATGCAGAGACTCAACATGCTTTTCATTATTCACAATTTTAGGTTTTAAATGTAGTTTTTAGAGAGAGAGGTTCTCTCCTCTCTCTTAGGTTTTAGGATTAGGATTCCTCTTAAAGGATTTAGGATTTCAACTCTTCATCAGGTTCAATATCTCTTTTACTTTATATTTTTCTTTTACTTTCAGATACTTTAAATGCTCTCATTTAATTACTTATGTTGCCAGATTGACTTATGAATTCTTTATGTTTAGATTGATTTTCTCTTATTAATGCAATTGAGGTATTTCAGATCTAAGATTCTTATTTAGCTTTTTATATTATTGGCTTTAATTGATTAACTAGAAGCTCTTGAGTTATCAACTATTCAGGATTGATTATTATGTCGGCTGATTAATTGGAATTCCACTAACTCTAGTATTTCCTTAGGAGTTGGCTAGGACTTGGAAAATCTAACCAATTGGTTCACTTGACTTTCCCTTGCTTACGCAAACGTTAACTAAGCGGGATTAACTTCCATTCTCATAGGAGTAACTAGGATAAGACTTCCGAATTTTCATATCTTGCCAAGAGTTTATTTTATAGTTACTTATTTATTTTATTTGTCATTTAATTTACTTGTTCCTCACTTTCAAAACCCCAATTTACAAAACCTATAACCAATAATAAGAACATACCTCCCTACAATTCCTTGAGAAGACGACCCGAGGTTTGAATACTCGGTTATCAATTTTAAAAAGGGTTTGTTACTTGTGACAACCAAAACGTTTGTACGAAGAGATTTCTGTTGGTTCAGAATCTATACTTACAACGCGACTTTATAAAATTCTTTACTAGCAAAAATCCCAACGTCACTCTTTCTCTTGTAGGCCGAGCTTGTCGAAGGCAGATTTGAACAGGATATCCGCAGAGCTTCCTTGGTCTACCAATGACCACAGGGTCATCATGCCCCAGGATGATGCCTGTGGCGTCCTCTTAAGTGAAGGTAATAGTGGGGAGGTCGGATGACCTGTCCTTTTCTCCGACATGATACACCTCTTTAAGATGTCTTTTGCGGGATGACTTAGAGATCCCTCCTCTTGTGAATCCTCCATTTATCATGTGAACATGCCTCTCAAGGGTGTGAGGGGGACGTTCAACTCGTCCGACCTCTTCATCTGCTCTATTGGCTAAGAACCGATCTACTCTCCCTTCTCGTGCCAATTTTTCTATGACATTCTTTAGGTCATAGCACTCGTTGGTAGTATGCCCGTAGATTCGGTGGTATTTGTAATACTCTGTCTGACTTCTTCCTCTCTTGTGTTTAATCGGGCGAGGCAGTGGGATCTTCTTAGTGTTGCATATCTCTCGGTAAAAGGGGTGTGGTTGTGGTACTTTTTGGATTTCTCAGTAGGTTGGTCTTCTTTCTTCCTGGACTCTTTATCCTTGTCCCGAAGTGGAAAGGAGAATCCAGTCTTGGAGGTTTCTCCTAATCGAGAGTTCTCCTCCATATGAATGTATTTTTTTGCCCGTTCTTGAACCTAGTTGAGATATGTTGGGTGCTTTTTAGATATGGAGTGACTAAAGGGTCCTTGTCGTAGGCCATTGATGAGACCCATGATGGCTGCTTCTGTTGGAAGATTTTGTATGTCCAGACATGCTTTATTGAATCTTTCCATGTAATTACGAAGGCTTTCCTGATCTCCTTGTTTAATCCCTAGCAAGCTTGGAGTGTATTTGGTTTTGTCCTTCTGGATGGAGAACCTGGCTAGGAACTTCTTGGCGAGGTCATTGAAGCTTGTGATCGATCTTGATGGCAAGCTGTTGAACCACTTTATTGCCGTCTTGGTCAAGGTGGTCAAGAAGCCTTTGCAATGAATTGCATCTGAGGCATCAGTGAGATACATCCAACTTCTGAAATTACTGAGATGATGGCTTGGATCAGAAGTATTATTGTATGGGGTGATGTCGGGAGCTTTAAAGTCTTTTGGGACTTTAGCTTTCATGATCTCCTTTGTGAACGGGTCTTGGTTCTTGTGAGGGCTATCCTTGCGACTGAGTCGGGTGGTTTTAGTTTTGAGGTCGGCTTCGAGCTTTAGGAGCTTGTCCTCCAGCTCTCGACGCCGTCTTGTTCCCCTCTGGAGGTCTCTCTCGGCCTCTCACTGACGTTCAGCCTCTTGTTCGAGTTGTTTGAGGTGATCCTGCTGTTCACGGATGGCATCTAAGATTTCTGTGTTTTGAGGTTGTTTTTCTCCCTTGGATTGGTGTGTGTCCTTTGAGGAGGTTGGTGTGGCATCTATGTTCTTGAGTGGCGTTCTTTCTTCCAATCCGGAGTTAAGGTCGTTGGCAGGATTGTTTGCCATGTTGATGGGATGACTTCCAGAGTCCCCGGCAACGGCGCCAATGTTCCAAGGGTTACCTGAAACATTGAGGTCGATCTCAGACGAAATCTTCTAGGGCGATCGGAGCTGCCGTGTCTGACTTGTTAGAGCTTGAGGTGCTGCTAGTCTTCGATCACCGGAGGGTGGTGGTACCTACAAGAGACTCCGATGCTTAAGTCAGTACGGACTTTTATGCAGGTTTTTTGTAGAGTTGGAGTATGAGTTATACCTGGGTGCTCCAGTGTATTTATAGTAGTCTTTTGGTGATCTTCCTTCGAGATAAGTTTGTCATCTTATCTTATCTTTCGTGGGGGAGATCCTTATCTTTGGGTCAACCGCCTTCTGAGGGGCGGTGTCCTTTATTTTGGGCTTGCTTGGGCCTCTATGGCGATATGGCCGAGCTCTTTTGAAAGAGGTCGGTGACAAGCCAACCTTACAAGAGGTCGGTCGTTTTTGTCTTCGTCCAACCCGGACCGTATAGCTCGGCCCAGGGTATGAATAATATTCAAACAAATGTGTATAAAAGTTATAGCAAACATAGAAGAATTTAAACTCTATTTAGAAAAAAAATTTGAGGTAATTTTTGTAAACACACTTTCAGCAAAAACAGGATTTCGCGTACGCGAACACCCTTCCGCATATGTGAGTGTGCAAGTATCTGAAAATTTTCATCTTCGCATACGCATGCCAGTGTTGCGTACGCATGATAAGGTTTTTAGAGTTTCATATAAAGAAGTGCATGCTAAAGTTAAAACAACTTTATCAAAATTTAAAGAATGGTTTCAATTACAATCAAGCAAGAGAAAAATTTGATTTAAAATTTCTTTAAAGAGAACTCAAAACTTCTTTTAGAAAAAAAAAGGTTCAAAACAAAACTCCGAGAGTATACTTGAACTCACCACCTCACAAGAATATTCAAGAAGATTAAGATGCGCTAAAAAAAGAATTCAACTCATCAATAGTAAACTTGCAACAAGGACTCTTCGACTAAAGAACTCTAGTAGAAACAATAAGAGGATAAATGACGCACTAAATTAGAACAAATTCAAGCTGACTCAGATAAGAGTGAGATTCACAAGAGAAGAAAAACTGAGATTAATGGTAATGCTCACAAGATGTAAAAGAATAATTAAGAACAAGATCAAGTATGACATCCATAGAAACAAAAGCTTAAGGAATTAGCCCAATATTTTCAAAAGAATAACAAATGCCTAAATAATGTGTTATACTAAACCAAATTCAATTTAAAATAAATTAGGTAAAGTTTGTCAAACGAAGATCAACTGAAATAACGGCAAAAATCCTTTCTTTCAAGAATTTTGAAAAATACCTAAGTATA
The DNA here is from genome assembly GCF_014773155.1 of Arachis stenosperma. NCBI lineage: Eukaryota > Viridiplantae > Streptophyta > Magnoliopsida > Fabales > Fabaceae > Arachis > Arachis stenosperma. The sequence goes on along the minus strand of NC_080379.1, from coordinate 48,036,773 downwards.
TAATCAAGTAAAAATATGCATAAAAACCGTAGTAAAGTTGTTAGAAAAGTCAAGTTGTATTTAAAGTAAGTATATTTCCATAAACCAGTAAAAGAATAAGTAAGGTGTTGGAAATAAATAGTTTTTAACTATATCAGGGATTTTCAAAGTTTTATATAGAGAAGTGCATATCGAATCAAAAGCGATTTTATAAAAATTTGAAAGATGGTTGTAAATATAGTTAAATAAAAGAAAAACCTGAATCACAATTTCTTTAAAAGGGACTCGGAATAAGAACTTAAAAAGGTACACTGCATCAAAACAAGTTCAAAGTTATATTGAAGAATACATGAATCAAGAAGAAGAATTTAAACAGGAAAAGGCAGATACACCAAAGATTTCAAGTAGGCATATGCAATTAGGATCAAACAAGAATGCATATGAAAGTGGAATAGGGTTGGCATAATCAAACTACTTTTCAAAAGAAATAGCAAACAAGAACTTCAAGATAAACTATGAAAGAACAAGTCACATGACTCCAACAGAATTTCAAGAAACATAACTGAGTAACCTCGAGAAATAGTTTCTATCGTTCCCAAAACCCACGATAAACGTTACCTATTATTCGTATCTCGTCTATGATAACCCATTAGTGCTTCCATATACATAATCCACAAGTTTTAAGCCAGCCAAACTTAATACCAGGAAGTATGCAATGCAAGGCTAACAACATTAATCAATAGACCGTCATGTGCATAAAACTCTAATTCTCGTTATTTGAACAAGACTACTACATTACAGATGCTCGGAATATACAATTGACGCATAGTCAGTCCATTTCTCATGTTCTGCAAGAAAGACTGCTCTGATACCACAAATGTAACACCCTCAGTATCAGAATATCATGCTTCTAGCTGCGCCACTCTGATAGCTTGGATATTACGACGACTCTAATCATATTTAATATTAAAATTGCAGCCTGTTTAAAACTTAAAATGTGTAATCTTTCAATACAAACTTTTTAGGTTAAAAAACATAAATACGTACATACATACTAGATACAATACTTAAAATTATATATATACATAGTAATAACTTACAAACATTCATATCACAAATTCCTATCCCTCTCAAAAAATTGGTAAAGATAAAGGCCAGGGAAAAATAATAATAACTAATATAATACAAAGATATCAAAAAAACCTAAAATGAAATAAACTCCTCTAAAACTTCGTCGCCCATATCCTGAAAAGAAAAAACCTGTAGGGGAGTGAGAACATCATCTTCGCTGGTTCTCACTATAGGGTTACAGAAATTTCTATAATAAGATATGTAAAATAAAACTATTTTTAAAGCACAATAATCATTGCTCGTCTTATGTGCCTTTTCAAAAACCAAAGGTTCACTTTCAAAAATCAAAAAATCCTTTTTAAAGAGAACTTGGTTAATTCCTCAAAATTCAAAATCATTTTTCCTTTTTTGTAAAATCTTAAAATTTTTTCTAGGTTCATTAAGTCTATGCTGAACAAGTTTGATTTTTCATACCTTACTAGACCATAAACATAAAGGAGGTTACCTAAACTGTATAAATGATCATCCTGTTCCAAGCATATCTTCATTAAGTCTATGCTAAACCAGTCAGATATTTTATACAGAACTAGACCTCAAACACATACCAGCCACGGCCTCAGGCCCATCACATAATCAAACACGGCCTCAGGTCCAAACAACTCAATCAACATCTAAATCACCACAATCCAAACAATTTTAGTCACAAAATCAAGTAAAGAGATTCAAACACAATCAAAGTAATTACATCAAGTATAGCAATTAACAGTTAAATATAATTATTCACATAGACAAACCAATTACAATACGCACAGCCAAACAATGTCACATAGATGCATATAATGAATGTCTGTCCTACTGGCTGTGATATCACATTGTCGGTTCAACTAGCAACCCGATACATTCCCATGGGAACGTCGCCTTTCGGTCATGAATAAACGGGAACCCCCCATGGATATAGTGTCGGGCACACTACCCACGGATATAGTGCCGGGCAAACTCTTATGATTTGAAAGGATGTGAGTGGGATAATCTGCCTCCGACCTCACAAAACCCACGGATATAGTACCGAGCACACTCTTGTGATAGAAAAATTTGCCACGCCAGGGATATAGTGTCCTGCACACTCTTGCGATAGAAAATCTGCCACGCCAAGGATATAGTGCCTTGCACACTCTCTATATCCAACAAGTTCATCGTTCCTTACCAAGTTCCAAACTCGTCATCAGTTTCCAATTTCTCAAATCAATTTTCTTTAAAACCAGAATCCATTTATTTGACAACATTTTTCGAAAACTCCAAACACTTCAAAATCATATCAATTGTAAATCTCTTCTAAAATTCATCAAAAATCATTCATTCTAAATCAGAATTTGGTGATAAAATTCCTCAGTAGAGTCTCAAGGCTTTAGGGAAGAATAACCTATCTCATTTTCTTAAATTCATTGAAAATCTCTAAAACCTTAGCTTCTTGATTTGAATAAATAAAAATAGAATTTAAACCAAAACCAAGTTATTTAAACCGAAAACCAAATTTTCAATCTCATTCTTAAATCTGAAGTTTTTCCAAAGGCTCGAAAATTGTTTTAGTTTTGCTAAATCAGAATTTAAAGAATACTTTAAACTTTTCCTAAAACGTTGTAAAGTGAGATTTGTCAATCGAAATTCAAGTTCTTTCAAAGCCACTAAAACTCCTCCAAATGTGCTTATTTAAATCAAATTTCAAAACATAAGTATTTTTATCTTTAAATCGACTTTAAAATATAATTCTTTTCTTAAATAAATTACACTCAAAATATAATAATTTCTTAATAAAATAAATTCAAACTTAATTCTTTTATCAATAATTCAATTCAAAGCATAATTCATTATTTCCTAACTAACGTTTTAAACAAGTCTCCGTTTTTATAGAAATTTCGGCAGCACCCCCCCCCCCCAAAACTTGGACTTTGCCATCCTTTTCGGGTTCAAACCAAACCAATCATTAACCCTTTCCAATGGGTTCAAAACCAAATCAGTTTCCAACAAAATAAAATTCATACTTTCAAATATTAAAATCATTTCAAAATCAAACCAATTTCAGCAACCTCCATTTTAACAAAATCAGGCAATAATTCAATCAATAAACAAGCATATTCATCCAAGACAAACCAGACAATTCATAAAACTTACATAATCACTAAAAATACTTTTTGCACATCCATATCAATTTATAACAATTTCAATTACAAAAGTAAGTTTTTAGAAAAAGCCCCTACCTTGATAAGCGAACCCGTAAACCAAACGCATCACAGAAAAACTTTTCTCTCAGTTCGAGGTTAGTGGAAGCCGCAACCTCAGCTCAAACCATTTTTGCAGTAACCACAACAACATTAAAGTGATATGCAACATTTAGAGCACGACCCTACATTACCAGAACCTCAAAGTTTATAACCAAACATAACAGAAAACTCTTATATGCTAGCGATGAGGGTTTCAGAACAGAGATACATACTGCAACAAGGAAGAACAGCTAAACTGAATGGTAGCGACTCTTAGTAGAGGTGACAGTAGCGGGTGGTGACTTTAATGGTGACGTACAACAGAAAACTCGCGGTGACCATAAACCTAGCACAAACAACCTCATCAACATGCTCACGGTAATAATGGACGTAACAAACAGGGAGATTTAGAAGCAAAGTTAGAGCTTACCAAGCAAACATAGGCTTTAGTGACGGTTTTTGGCGACAGCAGCGACGGCATAGAGCTCTGGCGACACAGCAGCAATGCGAGCGTAACGACGGCGAGCCCAGCGACGCGGCGGCGACGACAGCTCTACGACGGCTCCCTCTTACGCGTCCTCTGTTTGCGACTCCAATGGCTGCAGCAACAGGCATAAACATCGGCAGACTGGTCGGTGAGGGTGGCTTCCGTCCAGTAGCGATGGTGCGACGCAAACGACCTCCCTCTCCCCACAAACTCTCTCTCTCCCCACAGGTCTGCTTCGACGGCAGCTCTAGTGGCGACAGCGACGAGGCTCGGCAACAGTGACGCGATGGTGGCGGCACGAACAGCTCTTCCCCCTCCACTGGCGCCCTCTCCCCTTTTGGATCTCCGTTCTCCCTTCCCCCTTTCTTTCTTTCTCCTGCGGCTCCCCTAACCTTTCTTCCCTTTTCTTCTTTCTTTCCTTCATTCTTTTTCTTTCTTTCTTTCTTTTGACCATAGGTATGTGGCTAGGTTTGGGTTGGGAAGTTTGTGTGTGGGAGTGTTGTGTTGTGTTAGGGTTAGGGTTTCAATTTGGAAATTTTGAATTTAATTAGAATAGGATAATTTTAATAAAATTAGGGTGGCCCGTTTATTTTTTTTACATTCTTTTCAAAAAAGTAATACTGTTAGCCGATATTTCTCCCGATCTGACCCGAAAATCCGACCCATCAACTAAAAAATATATTATTTTTAAAAGATTTTTTTTTATCTAAAAGTGGTATTTTTTGTCAAAATATTTTTCAAAAAATAAAATAAAATGATAAACGAGCTGCCCCATTTAACCCATCGGACTGACCATAAACGGTCTGGACTAGAAAATTTTAGCCCGCGAATAAAGCGGGTTTAAACGGGCCTACCCATTTAACCTACGGGCTTAGTGGGACGGACTTAAATGGACTGGCTAGCCCATTTGACAGCCCTATTTCCGGGTTACCCCACATGCCTAGGATAGCATTCTTGCTAGCTTTGAATATAATCTCTTTCTCAGTCAAGATTTTTCCAACCAAATTTAGACAATTTAGAACATATCCTATACTCTTGCTAGGTTGAATGCTGATAATTTTACCCTTAATGGGTTCTATTCCATAGTTGGCCATGATTTAAAATGTGTGTTTAACTAGGATTTATATTTTAGAACTGATGAAGGTGTTGGTGTTGTATGGTGATTCTATTGAGTTGTGTTTGACAAGATGGATACTTCTTTTTTCTCTAACAACATACAAATTTATGTACTATTGGTAGGTGTGATTATTTAAAGAATCTAAGAGATGAAAGAGGGTGAGGGTGTATGTGCTGAGTATGTTCAAGGTAGTGACGCAAAAGTTTGAATACCACAAACTAACCGGCAAGTACACCAGGTCGTACCAAGTAATAACTCAGGTGAGTAAGTATCGATCTCATGAGGATTAATAGATTAAGCAACAATAGTTGGGTGATTAGGCTAGTTAGACAAGCTAAAGTGAGTGGTTTTAAGTTCAAATAGCATAAAACACTAAATCAAAAAGGGCAAGAAAACAAACAGTGAATGATTGGTGAAAATAATATGAGAAAATAGTTAAGGCTTTGGAGATGTTTAAATTTTCGGATTAACAATTCTTGTCAACTACTTTGATCATGCAAAGATCTAATTCAAAGCAAACCTTAAGTGATTAAACCTTAATTCCTTAGTAATTTAATCTCTTCTAAACCAATCAACCGCCAATTCCTTGGTTACTTAATTTAAATTAGAAGGTTAAGTCTGATTCTAGTTTATGAGTCGCACAAATCCTAAGTACCCAAAAATGAGGCGATTATATGTCACGTATCGCATTAAATCTAGATAATTAGAGAGTTGTAAGAAATTAATTTCAAGCTGTAATTCTAGTGATATAAATTCTTCAAAATCCAACAAGAATTCAAATAAAAAAAGAGTTATCTTCCAATATACTCTAATTCCTAGGATGAAAAACGAAATTAATCCTTGAATCTAAATCAATGCATTGGTTAAGAGTAGAATGACAATAGTATTAATCCATTAAAATAAATAGAGCTTCTAACCTTAACAATTAACGTTTAGTTGCTCATGACTCAGAGAAAAGCCTAGAGTTATAAAAAGTGTAAAAGTGCAGAATGAGGCCGAAGAAGCGAAAAGAACCAGAAGGGCTGAATCTTTTCTCCTTTTATAGCTAATCCTAATCGATACAAAATTAAAATTCTAAAACCTAATGATATCTTTTCTTAATTCAAAAATTAATTTTAAAAACTAAAGAGCCTTTCGTGGAACTTAATGACACGGGCCTGGCGCTAAACGCCGAGTAGTGGCATTTAGCGCCACTAAGCAAAATGTCTTTCACACTTTTCAAGGCACCTGGCACTAAACGTCGAGTAGTGGCATTTAGCGCCACCTTTGTTGAGTTGTTACACGCTTTACGAGGCCTTCGATGCTAAACACCTGAATTTTAGCAACAATTTGATCCATTTTCTTCTGCACGAACTCTGTCAAACTCGTCCAAATTATTACCTGTAATCAACAAGATGGCAATACAACTCAAAGTAGCATTCATGATGGTCTAAAACACTAAAATCTCATAATAATTCATCGAATCCACATCTAAATTACTAGAAAAAGATAGGAAAGATGATCACGCATCACAATACCAAACTTAAATTGTTACTTGTCCTGAAGCAACTGAAAACAATGGATACCTGAGATATAGGTTTTCCTAAGAGTCAAGTTTTCAATTAAGCACCTGTCTATCTTCTGGATGGGGTTTATGACACTGTGATTATGAATAGTTTTAGCATCTCACTGTTCCTTGGAAACTCAGGAACGCCAATATCATTCAAAACTAGAATTTGGATAATGTCATGAATTCTCTCTCTTTTAACATCCAATTAATCCTTGAACACGGCATTCTCTTTTCTTTTCTTTGGTACTTTGTACCTTGAGCCTAGTCGTGACTCTAAATATTTTGTCTCAAGCTTTACTTGACACAAAAATACCACAAACACTTAATTGGGGAACCCTTTGAGCACTGATTTTTCTATTAATTCTTTCTAGTCAAAGGTGCTTAGAGCCTTTAGCTTCTCTTTATTTGTACTTGGCTTTGACTTTAGGTGCTCTATCTCAAAAGTTTCTTGACACATTCACGCCACAAGCCTATAGCTAAGAAAATAACTCTTTGAGCTTTGATTATCTTTTTTAACCTTCCTAGCCATTGATGCTCAGAGTTTTGGGTCTTATTTTTTTATTTCTTTTTTTCTTGTTGTTTCTTTTGTTTCAGGGATCAACTTCTTGTCTAATTTTAGAGAATTCATAATATTGCTCTAAATTCCTATTCTTCATGAATTAACATCCTTTGTTCCAAGATCAAATACGCAATGTTCTTTTTCATGCATTCAAAATCACAAATAAATACCATCACATTTAATTAAATAGGACAATTCTAAATATAAACTCAACTGCTCATGTATTACACCATTTTTTTCTTCTTCTATTTTTTTAAATATATTTTAAGCTCAGTGAGCTATACATGAGACATCTTTTTAAAATAAAAATAAAAATAACTAAAATAAACTAAACAAATTGAAAACACTAAAGATCATGCAAAGGGTAGAAAAAATTAACAGAAAATAGGAAAATAACAAAATAAGAACGGAAAGGGAAACAAAATGAAAGGAAGCTCAACTACCTCAGTCATCCTGGTGGCCATCTCCATCCTCAGGTTTTGATCCTCTGTGAGAAAAGATTCACCTCCCTTTGGTGCTATTGATGATAAGGTAAACAGAGAGAACAGAGAGCTCGCTTGACCCAACAACAAACTTAAAAGTTTGTTTGTTCCCAAGCAAAAGAAAACTGAAAATGAATAGGGACATAAAAAAAAGCGCACGGATGAGGAATTGAAAAAGAAGAGGGAAGTGAGATAAGAAAAACAAAATAAATTTTTTTTTTCACGAGACCCTGGCGTTAAATGCCCAGGGCCTGTGCCAAACGCCACCAAGTCAGTAGCTAAATAAAAAATTGGAACACTCCTAGCGCTAAACACCAAATACCGGTGTTTAACGCTATTAAGACAGTAGCATATCCTTAAAGTAAGTAGCTTTATCTTGAAATACTTGCCTTTTGATGCCAAATGCTAGGTCACGGCGTTTAGCACAGAGGCACCTGAATTGAGACTCTTCCAAAATGTTCTGAACTCCTTTCTAATTGCACCTGTTCCTATTATAAACACTTTGTATGACTCAGATACATGTAAAAAGAAGGAAAACTAGGGACAACTAAATAAAATAACGAAAAATAAAAAACAAATAAAAATCAAAGGATACTAAATATTGGGTTACCTCCTAACAAGCACTTCTTTAACGTTACTAGCTTGACGGTTGATTGTTACTAAAGTGAAGGTTGATCATAATGCCCTTCCTTCTCACTGTGAATCTTCTCCATGTGTTCTCATGGAGTAACTCAATATACTCATGAGAAAGAATTTTGTTTACTGTATATGGCAATGAAGGATTGTGAGTCAGCACCACTTTCAACCCTGGTGAGAAAGCTTCAGTGGAGATCTTTTTGTTTCTCCATCCCCTGGGTACTTTTTTCTTACATGCCTCCTCCTTTCTTGATATTACATTCCCAACACCAAACTTAGATTTGATGTCAAAAAGATTTTGTTGATTGTCACTAAAGGAGGCTTGAGCTGTAGACACGGTTGTGCATCATCAGAGGATTCTTGAAGGTTCGGATCAATAAACTCAGTCTGCATGCACCTCTCCTCTTCACCTGACGAATGCATACTTTTGATGACATGAAAGACCAGTTGATCCTCATGCACTCTAAGCACTATTTCACCCTCTTCTACATCAATTAGAGCTCTCCCAGTAGCTAAAAATGGTCTTTCTAGGATTATGGAGGCGTTGTCATCCTCTCCCATGTCAAGAATAATAAAGTCGGTTGAGATGAAAAACTTATCTACTTTGACCAAGAGATTCTTCACTATTCCATGTGCATATTTCAAAGATTTGTCTACCATTTGTAATGCTATCCTTGTTGGTTGTGTCTCTTTGATTTGCAGCTTCTTCATCACAGACAAGGGCATTAAATTGATGCTTGCTCCTAGATCACACAAGACTTTTTCAAAGGTTGTGCTCCCGATGGTACATGGTATTTGAAAGCTTCCCGGATCCTGCATCTTTCTTGGCAAATTACTCTGAATGATGGTACTACATTCCTTGGTCATGATCACTGTCTCATCTTCTTTTAAAATCCTCTTCTTGGATAGCAATTCCTTCATGAATTTAACATAGAGAGGCATTTGCTCCAAGATCTCAGTGAAAGGAATGTTAATTTGTAACTTCTTGAAAACTTCCAAGAACTTTGAAAACTGCTTGTCCTTGATTTTCTTTTGAAGCCTCTGACGATAAGAAATTTTGGGCTTGTACTCAGGCACTGGAGACTTTACCTTGTACTATTCAACATCATCCAGAAAAGGGTTGTTAGGATGCCTTTTAGGGACGTGCTTCTCCTTGGCTTGTAACTCCTTCAGAGCTTCTTTTTCAACCGGCTCCTCAGTAATCTGTGTCTCCGTACCTACCACTTGTCCATTTACCAAGGTGATAGCCTTGCATTCCTCTCTTGGATTTGGAATTGTGTTACTAGGAAAGGTACTGGCGGACCTCTTTTCAATTTTAGTAACTTGTGTGGCTAATTGACCCATTTGAACCTCCAAGTTTCTAATTAAAACTCTGATTTTCTGCATAAAACTATTTGTATTCTTGAAAAGTTCAGCAACTAAGATTCCAAGTAAGGGTCTTCTGAGAAACAGAGGGTGGATTGTGTTGTTGAGGAGACTAAAACAGGCAGTTATTGTTGTTGGAATTATGCTAATTGAGATTGCCCTAATGAGAGTTGTTGTTGTTGTTGAAATTTGGTTGTCTCTGTGGTTGATTTCTCCATCTAAAATTTAAGTGATTCCTCCACCCCAGATTTTAAGTCTTAGAGAAAGGATCATTGTAGGGGGGTCTGGAGGAATTGTCCATGTAATTAACCTGTTCAGTGGAAAATTGACCATAATCAAAATTCTCACTTTGAAGGGTTCCACCACTCATGTCATAAGGAACATCTTGGGTATTAACAGCTGAAACTTGAAGTCCTTCCAAGTGTTGAGTGATAGCATTTATTTGTTGAGACTTGGTCTTATTCTGAGCAAGAATGGCATCTAAAGCATCTAGTTCCATGACTCTTTTTCTCGTGGTGGTTCTCTCAAAAAAGTATAAATATTGGTTATTGGAAACCATCTCAATCAACTCTAAAGTCTCTTAAGTGGTTTTCTTCATGTGAAGAGATCCTCCTGTAGGATTATCCAAAGAAGTCCCGGCGGTCTGAGTAATCCCATCATAAAAAATTTGAAATTGTATCCAATCTGAAAATATGTCTGGAGGGTACTTCTGAGCATACCCTTATATCTCTTCTAAGTTTCATAGAGAGATTCACCCTCTTGTTACCTGAAAGTCTGAACAGTAGTCCTTAGCTTGGTCAGTCTTTAAGGTGAAAAGAATTTAGTCAAGAATCTGTTGACCATATTGACCCATGTATCCAGGCTCACCTTGGGTTGTGTATCAAGCCATTGCTTGGCTCGATCCCGTATAACAAATGGAAAAAGAAACAACCGATAAACATCAGGATGGACTCTATTAGTCTTGACTGTATCACAAATCTGTAGGAAATTAGAGATAAACAAGTTTGGGTCTTCCTGCAGGAGTCTATGAAACTTACAATTTTGTTGCACCAAAGTGATAGGTTGAGACTTCAATTTAAAGTCATTAACAGCCGCAGGAGGCACAACAATGCTACTACCATAGAAAGTAGGATTTAGAGCAGTGTAAGAACCAAGAGATTTTCTAGGTTGCTCAGGAGAATTAGGAGCAACGACATTGTTGTTGTTAGGCTCCATAGTGATGTCTTCAATTTCCTTGTCAGAATCGTCCTTGAGACTTTCAGCAGATCTATAAGCTCTGGCCTGCTGTTGGCATCTTCTAACAGTCTTTTCAATCTCAGGATCGAAATTAAGAAGAGGTTCATTGTCTCTATTTCTACTCATAAACAAATAGAAAACAATAAAAAGTGGGAATCTCTACGTCAGAATGAAGAGAATTCTTAGTGAGGTAAACAGACAAAAGAAATAAAATTAACTAATTAAATAAAAAGAGGTGTGCAAAAATTAAAGAAAAAATTTTCAAAAAAAAGTAGCTAAGGAAATCAAAATTTACGAAAGAAAAATAAATAATTTTTTTCGAAAATTAAAAGAAAAATAAAAAAGTAATTAAAAAATTGAAATTAAGAAAGGAAAATTGAGAAATTTAAATGAAGAAAACGTCTAATCTAGGTAATCAAACAACGGGTAGTTGTCAATCATAATTAATCCTCGGCAACGGTGTCATAAACTGATACGGAATTTTGAATGCCACAAACTAACCGGCAAGTGCACCGGCTCGTACCAAATAATAACTCATGTGAGTGAGTGTCAATCTCATGAGAATTAATGGATTAAGTAACAATAGTTGAGTGATTAGGCTAGTTAGACAAGCTAAAGTGAGAGGTTTCAAGTTCAAATAACATAAAACAGTAAATCAGAGAGTGCAAGAAAGCAAACAGTGAATGGTTGGTAAAAATAATATGAGAAAATAGTTAAGACTTTGGAGATGTTTAAATTTTCGGATTAACAATTCTTATCAACTACTTTAATCATGCAAAGATCCAATTCATAGCAAACCTTAAGTAATTAAACACTAATTCCTTAGTAATTTAATCTCCTCTAACCCAATCAACCACTAATTCCTTGGTTACTTAATTTAAATTAGAAGGTTAAGTCCAATTCTAGTTTATGAGCCACACAAACCTTAAGTACCAAAAAATGAGGCGATTATATATCACGTATCGCGTTAAATCCAGATAATTAGAGAGTTGTGAGGAATTGATTTCAAGCTGTAATTCTAGTGATATAACTTTTCCAAGATTCAACAAGAATTCAAATAAAAAAAGAGTTATCTTCCAATATACTCTAATTCCTAGGATGTAGAACGAAATCAATCATTTGAATTTAAATATGTGCATTGATTAAGAGTAGAATGGCAATAGTATTAATCCATTAAAATAAATAGAGCTCCTAACCTTAATCACGGAAGTTTTGTTGCTCATGGCTTAGAGAAAAATCTAGAGTCGTAAAAAGTGTAAAAGTGTGGAATGAGGCCAATGAAGCGAAAAGAGCCCGAATGGCTGAATCTTTTCTCCTTTTATAGATAATCCTAATTGATACAAAATTAAAATTCTAAAACCTAATGATATATTTTCTTAATTAAAAAATTAATTTTAAAAACTAAAGAACCTTCCGTGGAACTTGATGACACGGGCCTAGTGGCGTTTAGCGCCACCAAACAGAATACTTTTCATACTTTTCAAGGCACCTGGTGCTAAACGCCGAGTAATGGCATTTAGAGCCACCTCTGTCGAGTTGTTGCATACTTTACGAGGCCTTCGACGCAAAATGCCAAGTTGTGCTGTTTAGCGCTAGCTTGATAGCAACAATTTGATCTCTTTTTTTCTGTACGAACTCTGTCAAATTAGTCCAAATTTTACATGTAATCAATAAGATGGTAATACAATTCAAAATAACATTCATGATGGTCTAAAATACCAAAATCTCATAATAATTCATCAAATCTACGTCTAAATTACTCAGAAAAGATAGAAAAGATGTTCACGCATAAGATAACTTATGCAGAATGAGATGAGGGAGGTTACTGTTATATTGGGTGAATAAGTTGATCACTAATGAAATAAGCCCGACACAAGCTCATGAGGGCATGACTTGTTGTAAAACTAGAGCTTCTCCTAGCAAGTTAGAACCACTGTTCTCTATTGCTCCCCAGTGGAAGAAAGTTTTCTCCTCGAGAGAGCCTTAGACGAAAGTAATAGCGTTTGTTAGAGTCACAGTGATGGACCTAGAAAAATTTTGTAGTAAGGGCAAAAATATAATAAAATTTAGGTATAGATATATTTTTTTTGGCTTCCTACAATACCCAACATGTTAAGAATTATTCCATTATGAATTTGAATTTCATTTAAGAGTTTGCAATTGGCTAATGAGTTACTACACATACAAGATGGAATTCGAACTCTCAACACTTACTTAAGCGGACGACGACTAAGTTGATCACTCGACCAACCCAAATTGGTTTAGATATATTTAAAATTTTAAATTATAACTATCTATATATATTGATAAAAACTAAAAATATACACGCAATCACTTATTATAACATTTAAAATAATAAAAAATAATTTCACACCCACAATATAATATTTAGAATAATAAAAACAATAATTATAATGACTTTCTTTTTATTTTTAATATGATAATATTATTTTTCTATATATTTTCTTAAAAAATATTTTATTTTTTATTATCTCATATTTAAGTATTTAATTGTTAGGTCTATTTATTATAATTTTTATAGTATAAATAAATTTTTTAACTAAAGTAATTACTATAATCAAGACTAAAATAATAAATATTAATACAGTATATTAATATATAGATAATATATTTTTTATCTTAAATAATCTTGTAAAAAATAACTAATAATTTAAGTTGTATTTAATTAAAAAATTAAATTTTAATTTAATTATCAACTAATTAACTAATATAATAAAATTAATTATCATTATTTTTTGAGTTTATTTATTTATTTTTTATTGTTATACTAACTCAAATTTAATAATATAATTATTATTATACTTAACAAAAAAATTAACATAAAATAAAAGAAAATTATTTATATTTTCTTTTGGAGTAAACATAATACATATATATATATATATATATATATATATATATATATATATATATATATATATAAGTATTATTTTTTTTTTATTTTGTGGAAACAAATTTCTCCTCTACATTGCATGTAGGTCCGTCCTTGGTTAGAGAGATAAAGATTGAAAGATTGAAATTGAGAGATAAAAATTCAGAGATAGAGATTGAAATAAATTTTAATATTTTGTTTAGTGTAAAATGGAAGATAAAAATTGAAATAAGAATAAAATTCTAATTTAATTTGTACAAAGAATAAATTAAAATTAATTAATTAAAATGAGGATATTTTAAATATAAAATATTATTAAAATTTTAGTCTTTATCTCTAAAAATTTCAATCTCATGTATTCTTATTTTTTAAAAATACTAAAATACTAAAATTTTAAAAACAAAAACAAAAATTTTAATATCACTGAACTAACAAATATGATATTAAATTTTAATTTTTTTTAATTTCTATCCGAAGAGTACCAACAAACACTACCAAGAAAAAATGTGTTGCTTTTAATCGAATGGCATAGCACGCGTTACTTCTATCGATATTACGAAGAGTAAACTAGACTTTATACTTAGCGTATGTATGCCTATTTTAGTTGGCAGTTGACAAAAAGCAATATTTTGTTAGTAAAATATTATTTTCTTATATTATATTATACTTATATTTAATATCTCTTTGATTTAATTTTTATTTTGTAATATTTATTTGATTTAATTTCTGTTTTATTTTTATCATATATTATACTTATGTTTAAAATATTAATATAAATAAATTATAATACATATAATTTAAAATAAATATATATTAGAAGATATATTTGTGTTTTAAAAAAATAACTTTGGAATGAACAAAAATTTTAATTCTGAATAAATTTAATCTGAATTAAATTATTGTAAACTCTCAAAATATTATACTCAAATAATTATAATCATAATATAATACTAATATAGAATTTTTAGTCATTTCAATTAGATTATAATTAAATTGATTAAATTTCTAAATCAATACATCTATAACTAAAAGAGTTTAATAATCATTTGGATTTTCAAAACCTTGGATAGCAATCATAAATTCATAATAATGTCAATATCAATAAAATTAGCAATAACATAACATAATGGATAAAAGTCACGTGATGAGTACCTGACCACACCACTGACACAGCCGCGAAACCTTCCTTCTCTTTCTCCCTCTCTCCCCATTTACCCACATTCACGTAACGCATCGCACATCGGCACATATGCTTCTCCATCCTTCGTTACGCTACAAATTCATTAGTTAATTACTTACTTAATTAATTAATAATATTATTCTACCAACCAAAAAAAAAAATTCAAAATCCTTGCATGAATGTTCATGCTTCCAATCCACTGTATCTTCTTCTTCATCATCGAAAAAGAAAAAGAACCAAAACCAAAAGCAAGCGCCCATAACAATAACATTAATGCAACTCAACACAGAGAAAAACAAAGAGAGAGAATAACCTAATTCCTCTCTTCTATCGTAATTACGAATCCCATTTTTTTTCTCCTATTTGTAATCACCATTTTATCTTATCTTCTTTGACCCCACACTAACATTGCCTAGATCTCACACCTAAGGGAGAAAAGAAAATTCAATTCATTCTTTTGTTTTTGGAAAACACTAATTATCTTAAATATTTGTGTTTTCATATTCTTCCGTTATTTCGAGTTCCTTTTTTTCTTTTTCTTTTTCTTTTTTTTTTTAAATCCGATCTGTGAATACTGGTTCCTGAAATTAGACGCTGGGATTAGCTTTAGGTTAGCTTAGGGTTCCAAAAGAAAACCTCAATTCTTCATTTTATTTATTTGTTTTTGCCTTTTTTAAGAATTCTTTTTTTTTTTTTGTAAAGAGTTTTTGTGTGTTGAACTTTAATGGAACCTCGCGTTGCGAATAAGTTTCGGCTTGGCAGGAAGATCGGTGCCGGTTCTTTCGGCGAGATTTATTTAGGTTCATATCTTTTTCTCTCTTTCATTTCTTTTTATTTTCTTAACTCATATTCGTAATTTCAGTATATATGTTGTTTCTGTTGTTGATGACGATGATACATTGATGATGTTGATGATCGTTTTTGTTATTTATTTATCTTTTCAGGTACTAATGTTCAAACTAACGAGGAAGTTGCAATTAAGCTTGTAAGTTATGCTACTTACCAATTGGTGTGTATATATATATATTGGATGAATTTGAGTAACTTTTTTTTTGTTGTTGTTTGTTTATTGGTCAGCTTTGTATTGTCAATTGACAATTTTTGAGCCATGAAAAATATAAAACTAGTTTTGGGAGAGACATGGTTTCATGTGAAGTCAGTTTCTTGCTGCTATGTATTGGGGGGTTTGTGAAATTTGGGTTTGGGACTAATTTGCTCTTGCTACCCTGCATTCTTAATGTCAATCATGAGGGAGCTTTTGTGCAACTGTAACGTGCCTGCTAGGTCACAGGTTTGAATCCTAGAAATAACCCTTTTGCTTGTGGAGGTATGTCTTCATATATCTACTTGCTGCGAACCCCAGCAGTTGGGAGCCTTATGCATTGGATCCAACCTTTTTTCTTGAAGTCATCGTCTGTGACTGCATCTATGCTGAGATTTTTGGGAAGGTGACAGGATGGACACTTAAAGGCATTTTTCTACTGCAGACCTTTTAATTTAAGCCTTCAATGAACAATTTAGGACCATCAGTATCTTTTTATCCTTCATAAGAGTTTAGCCTTCAACAACGGATGCTTCTAGTTTAAAACATTATTATGGTGGCAGTGAGAATTTTTCTGGTATGCACTATGCAGTAGGTTTATTAGTTATCAAGTGATTCAACTGCTAAAGCACAGCTAAAACGGTGTAGTGTGTTGTCCTGCTTGTTATAATTTAACATATCAGGACTACTTAGAGTCCATATTCAACTCATGTGGAAAAAGAGAGGACTACACATTCTACTAAAAAAAGGATAGGACTATGCTAAAATTTTTAATATAGTAATGAAGATGCTTTTTGTTGGTGCAACATTTGGAGCATGTGCTTATTATAAAAAAGATAACATATAGAGTGTTTGTTTATGAACATTGCATTATATTCAAACTAGGAAATTGACTTTTATTCTAGGGAAATAACTTTATTCTATATCTGCATATTACATGTGAAATAACTTTGGCATTTTAGTTTGGATCCATTAAGATCCCATGATTTGTATGTCTACACTTTCTGTCCCCTTGATAAGATCTAAATTTGGACAATCTTGAATGAGGAAATGATGTTAGGATGAAAGTGAGAGCAAAGGATTTGAACTAGATGGGAAGAATTGTATAGAGTCTTGGTTGGTGACAGAGTGTGATTCTTTTAGTAGTCTCTATTAAGGCATTTCCTCCTTTTCTTCTCTGTTCTGTAATCTGCACTACTCGTCTCTCACTTGAACTACGCTTGGCACTGTTGACATGTTTATGTTGAATATATATGAGTGCTGCCGATATGTTTCTCTTGGTCTTTTATATATGTTACTTGTTGCTCTATGCCCTTCTAAATCAGGAAAATGTCAACACAAGACATCCTCAGTTGCTGTATGAGTCCAAGTTGTACAGGATTCTCCAGGGAGGAAGTAAGGAATGCTGTCTTACATCTTTATTTCATTAGTGCATTTTTCTGAGCCTCTCTCTTTTATTAACTATTTTTACTTGTAATTTGTAAATGGTTCTAAAAAACATTTTGTCTTGGCAGCTGGTATTCCTAATATCAAATGGTTTGGAGTAGAGGGAGAATACAATGTTCTAGTGATGGATCTCCTTGGACCTAGTCTAGAAGATCTATTCAACTTCTGTAGTAGAAAGCTCTCGCTAAAGACAGTTCTCATGCTTGCTGATCAAATGGTAGGGCCCTATTTGGTGACAATGATTCTCCTATGTTTGAGTCAAGAAAACTTCATTGAACTATTTCATCCAAGTGATACAATAAGCAAATTATGCATCTAGGACTTCTAGATCCTATTTTTACATTGGTAACTAATGAGCTGATTGTAATTGCTAACCATTTAAATTCCTATAACATGGATGAGTGGTTGATATTTTGTTAAAATGCTGTATTGATAAATATTCTTATCAAATCCTATTTGTCCTTGTCTTTTGTTTTATGCCAGATCAACCGTGTTGAGTTTATTCATTCTAAATCATTTCTACATCGGGATCTCAAACCAGATAATTTCCTCATGGGATTGGGAAGGCGGGCTAACCAGGTAGCTTAATGTTGATTACATGTGGACTTTTAATGTAGTGCATGCTCAATTCTTAAAATCTTCGATGCACATTCATCTTATGTAGGTTTACTGTATTGATTTTGGATTGGCAAAGAAATACAGAGATAGTACAACTCACCAACACATTCCTTACAGGTAAGGATTCAGTTGGTTTTAGTGAATGTGATAGTAATATAGGTTACTGGTATTGTTAAGCCTTGATGACATGTGGAGTTTATATGATTTAATTTTAACTGCTAATTAATGGCACATGTAAATTGCCGGTTTTCATATATGATTCATCTTCGTATGAGGAAAAGATTAGGGCATGCATATAAATATGGATGTAAAAGCTGATTTGTTCAACTCTCAGCAAGAATTATGTTTTCTGCTATCTTGACTTTCCTATCAAATACAACCGCTGTCAAATTTGTTTGAATCACCAATGCAAACCCTCTTATGCCTTGTTATTATTACGCATTGTGAGTGAAAATTACAGGTCTTCCTTGGTAAGACCCTATAAAGAGAGCTAGAAATAGTCTATGACTACTGTATGGCTGTAAGCACCAACACACAATAAGTGTAAATAGTAATTTCAAATTAAGAATAAAACAAAATCAAGATTGGGTATGGCAGGTCTAAATGGCTCACCTGAAAGGGATCTACTCTGTATTTGTGTTTAACTTGACTATGAATCGTATCTGTTTCTGTTCTGAAAGGTAATGCTAAGCCTTTTTCCCCTTTTTGGCTAGGACCAGTACACATATGGTAAGAGTTGGTAATTAATCTCTGCTACTAAAGGGTACCCCCCCCCCCCCCCCCCACCACAAAAACAAAAAAAACCACACACAACAATAGAATGATTAGTTGGAATTCTGCGACCATAAAAAGTAGGTGCATGGCCTATGCTGGAAATATTATTCTTGCTTCATGAGCTGAATATCAGGTTTCTGAAGTTTGGATTGTATAATGTATGTATCCCTGTTCTTGCTTAAACAGTAAATTTGCATAGAAGCATTTATTTTGCATTTATAACATTGTTTGATTTTTTATTCTTAGAAGTAATTTATTAACCTGGTGGGGAGTGATTAGATTTAACATTGCTTTGTTACCTATACTAGACCAGGCTGGTACTGATGATATTGATGTATTGTGGTTGTGTCGTGTAATCTATTTGATCATTATACTGTAGGGAAAACAAGAATTTGACCGGAACAGCAAGATATGCTAGCATGAATACTCACCTTGGCATTGGTATGTATGGTCATTTTATTCTTCCATGGCATTTGTTTAATATGTGGCAAGGTTTTACCTAACAGACATTGTTGCTTGTTACTTCTTGGGTGATTGATGGATAGAGCAAAGTCGAAGAGATGATTTAGAATCTCTTGGTTTTGTCTTGATGTACTTCCTGAGAGGAAGGTGATTATTGTGCTCTGTCCTACCTTGTTATCTTTCAGTATTGTGTAGAAAGCCTTTCGCTTGATTTTCATTTTCTGTGTAGTCTCCCTTGGCAAGGACTTAGAGCAGGAACCAAGAAACAGAAGTATGAGAAAATCAGTGAAAAAAAAGTCACTACCTCAATAGAGGTGTGTTTACTTTTTACTAGCCTCCTTCAAAGCATGTCCATTATCTCGTGAATTGCTGTGATAGTTTATTGGTTATTCCAGGCCTTGTGTCGAGGTTATCCAACAGAATTTGCATCATACTTCCATTACTGCCGCTCTTTAAGGTTTGATGATAGGCCAGATTATGCTTACCTGAAGAGAATATTCCGTGACCTGTTTATTCGTGAAGGTTTGAAATTTTCATTTTGCAAGCATTACTTTTGTTATGCTTGTTATGTTTATCTTGAGGGTCTAATACAATTCGCCATTTCAATATAAGGACAATATTGTGTATTAATTTTCTTATATCTCGGCATTTTAACAGGATTTCAGTTTGATTATGTGTTTGACTGGACCATCTTGAAGTATCAGCAATCACAACTAGCCACTCCACCAGCGCGTGCTTCTGTAAGTAGTTTTTCTTTGTCATATTTTTCTTTGGGATATTTTTCATCATCAACAGATTAAACTTTGATATGCTGCTTTTTAAGGCTCCTAATGCTGGAACTAGTTCTGGAATGCCTCCGCCTGTGACCAGCACTGCTGATAGGCAGACAGGTAGCCTTTGAAATTCTCTTTAGGGTTTGAATGATCTCTCTGACTCTCACTTTTGTTTATGTTTCTTTTTGACATTCGATTTCAGATAGTATTTCATAAGTATTTGTCTTTTGTAACATATTCAGGTGATCAAATTTTTAGAAGCTAGACCTAGCTTACTGTTTACTGTTTTCAACTTACATAAATTTATTTAATTGTTCTCTAAAAATTGATATACTTTAGCTATCTCCTTATTATTAAGGGTTTTGAAATAGCTTCTCTGTCTTATTTCTCCAAGCTCAACTTATTTGCTTGCTTTCTGTTTTCTATTGGATTTGTGTGTTTGGGTCTCACAGGAGGGGAAGAAGGAAGACCCCCTGGCCTGGTTTCTGTGGATTCAAGGCGAATAATATCAGGGCCCATTTTAAATTCTGTAACTTCTTTAAAGCAGAAAAATGCGGTCATCCCTGATTCTGCTGTTAGTAAGGATGCTATGGTGAGTGTTTCACATTCATGGTTTCATTCGGATTACTTTTCAATAATTAGATCTTTTTCCTTTTGTAACTCACTTATTATGAACGTCATTTGTGACATCAAAATGCAGAACCACCCCTTGTTTTGTTCCTGTAAACTTAATATTTATCATCTGTGATCATGCAGTTATCTAGCACCAATATCTTGGGCCAGTCAAGTGGATCAAGGCGAGTTGCTGCTGGCAGCCGTGAGACTTTTGCTGGTGTCGAATTGGATCCTCGTACGCGAATGGCAGAGGCTAGCCCCGGAGCAGCAAACAGAGTTTCAAGTGTGCGAAAAAGTTCACCTATTAGGTCTTTAGACCCCAAGAAAGTAGTATCATCAGCTAAAGGTGCTTCCCATGTCAAGAATTATGAAAGTACAGTTAAGGGTATGGAGCGTTTGCAGTTAGAAGATGATGAGAGGGCCCCTTAATTTCTCACATTTTTCACAATTGTGTAAATGTAAAATTGAGTTTAACAGGTATAAAGCAACAGTTACTTATGTCGGCAAGGTGAGCTGTGAAGAGGTTGTAGGTCTGAACTCAGAAATATGACTTTTTCACTGTTATTTCATCTTATAACGATAAAGCTGAGATGAAAGAGTTTCAGCTAAAGCAGGGATCGTTCTTGCTATAAAGCTTAGGTCCTGGCACTTATGTTCTAGTGGGAAACCCATAAATTTTGTAACCTTTTCCTGTAAGATTTTTTGATTTACCATATATGCTTACAGCTTACTGTCGTGGGTCACATGGTTCAAACTATTAATTACCAACCAAAACCAGTGTAATTAGCCATTGTACTTAAGTTTTGGATGAGAGTTGATGTTTCTAAATTTTAAGGGTTCATGGAGATTACCGTGCGACGTCTCTACCTGACATTAGTCATTTCATATTTTCATTTGTCTTTTTCCTTACTCATTAGTATCTCTTTGTTGTGATAAGATCAAAATGGTCAAAGTGGCTGTCTATTAATATAGGCGGCTGTTTTGGTTTTCGATACTAAATTACTCATCTTCTCAGGGCAAACCAAAGTTAATGAAATTAAAAATGTAAAACTTCCTTTGCCTATAAACAGAGAAGTAATCTTCTCAAGGCAAACCAAAGTTAATAAAATTAAAAATGTAAAACTTATTTTGTCTATAAATAGAGAAGCAATTGAGAAGCAAGACATAATAAAATATAAAAACATTTTTTCTTTCTCTACGTGTAATATATAAAAAGTTCTTTTTTCTCTTTTCTCTTCATATACTATAACATATAATATTAGTAAATATATTAATCATCCTTGTTAATAATGAGATAGTAATCGTGGTGAATATTATTATTAGAGCTATCTAATTAGATTTCATTATTTTATATTATTACCTTTTCCTTATTTATTTATTTTACAACACGTTATCAGCACGAGACTCTAATCAAATTTTAGAAAGATTCCATGTAATAAATTTTTATTATGTCAAAACTTTCTCATCTTGAATTTAATGCTCTTAATATATCTGGAAACAACTATTTATCATGGATACTAAATGCTAAAATCCATCTTGATTCAATGGATTTTTGAGATAACATTAAGGGTGAAAATAATACATCCCAGAAGGATAAAGTCAAAGCTATGATTTTCCTTCGTCGTCATCTTGACGAAGGATTGAAAAATGAATATCTCACATTAAAAGATCTTGCAGCTATGTGGAAAGACCTTAAGAAAGGTACAATCATCAAAAGACGATGATACTTCTACAAGCCCGATATGTTAGAGAAAACTTTCTCGACCTTCCAAGCCTCAAATGTGCTCCTGTAGCAGCAGTATCGAGAAAAATGATTTAAAAAATATTCTTAGTTAATTTTTTGTCTTCTTGTTGCTGAACGCAACAATGAGTTACTTTTAAGAAATCATGAAGCGCGCCCAGCTGGTGCCGCCCCATTTCCTGAAGTAAATGCGGCAAATCATTACCCCAGAAGAGGTAAATGGCAAGATTTTAGTAGCAAGAAAAATTATGGAAGGAAGAAGAATTATGTTCACAAGAAAGGATCTCACTAGAAGTGGGATAAAGAAAGAAACAATGGGCAAAATAAATCAATTGAGGATAAAGAAAGAAACAAAGGGTCATTGGTCGCATACTTGTCGTACCACAAGGCACCTAGTCGATCTTTATCAAGCATCTTTGAAAAAAGACGACAAAGAAAAGGAAACAAATTTTGTTGTAAATGATGCTGAAAATTACACCACTCATTATGATGTATCTGATTTCTTCGAGGATCCTGAAGGAAATATTGGTCATTTGATCAATGATGGAATAGTTTAATATGTGAGATTGTTAAGTATTTATGTAAATAAATAATGTAAAGAGCTCCTTGTCAAGTTTTATTTTTTATACATCTGAATTTCAAATATAATGTATAAAAATGTTTAATAAAATATTTATAAATTTCAAATTATTGAATGTGTCAAGATAATAACAATAAAATTTTTAGTATATACTATACTTCTTAGAAAAATATTTTCAGTCAAGGAAATAATTTTACTGTGTAAATATTCTACTCATTTTATTATTATTTGTCTTTGAAGAGAATGGAAACGACATATAGTAAAGATGTTTGCCTTGTGGATAATGCAATTTCGCACACCATTCTCAAAAGTAATATATATATATATATATATATATATATATATATATATATATATATATATATATATATATATATATATATATATTACCCATCTTGTGTCAAAAGAAGAATATGTTAATACTAATATTGGCTTAGGCAATGTGATAGAAGGCTCCAGAAGAGCTATAATTTTGTTTCCTGGAGGAACAAAATTCATAATTAGTAATGCACTATTATCTACCAAGTCTATGAGGAACTTATTGAGTTTCAAATATATTCGCCGAAATGGATATCATATTGAAACAATGAATGAGGGAAATCATAAGTACTTATGTATCACAGCTCATGATTTAAATAAAAAAGTTATATTAGAAAAGTTACCCTCACTCTTATCTGGATTATTATACTAAGATTAGTACAATTGAATCACATGTCATTGTAAACCAGAAGTTTACTAGCCCAAATGAATTCATAATTTGACATGACCGATTGGGTCATCTGGAAACAACCATGATGTGGAGAATTATTCAAAACTCCCATGGACATTCACTAAAGAACTAGAAGATTCTTAAATCTAGTGAATTTTATTGTGCTGCATGTTCTCAGGGAAAGTTAATTTTAAAATCATCGGCAGTAAAGGTTAGATTTGAATCTCCTGAATTCTTAAAAAGGAATCAAGGCGATATATGTGGACCTATTCATCCACCATGTGAATCTTTTAGATATTTTATGGTCCTAATAGACGCATTTTTGAGATGGTCACATGTGTACTTATTGTCTTCTCGCAACTTGGCATTTGCGATATTACTTGCTCAAATTATTCGATTAAAAACACAATTTTCAAAAGATCTAATCAAATCAATTCGTCTTGATAATGCTGGTGAATTTATTTTCCAAGCCTTTGATGCTTATTGTATGGTTAATGGAATAAGTGTTGAACATCCAGTAGCTTATGTTCACACACAAAATGGGTTAGCATAATCACTTATTAAACGACTTCAATTAATTGCTAGACCCTTATTTATGAGAACAAATCTCCCAACTTCAGCTTGGGGCATGCTATTTTACATGCCGCAGAACTTATTCGTTTGAGGCCAACGAATTACCATTAATTCTCTCCTGTGCAATTAGCTTTTGGCCAGCAGCCAAATATTTTCCATTTAAGAATATTCGAGTGTGTGATATATGTTCCCATTGTCTCACCTTCTTGCACCAAAATGGGACCCCAAACAAAATTGGGGATATATGTTGGATATGATTCTCCCTCTATAGTGAGGTATCTAGAGATACAAACTAGAGATGTATTTAAAGCCCGGTTTGCGGATTGTCATTTTGATGAATCAAAATTTCCAACATTAGAAGGAGGGAATAATCTTCCTGAAAAGGAACTTTGGATCCTCGATTAGGGCAATGTGAACTAGAAGTTCAAAAGATTATACATTTGCAAAGAATAGCAAATGAATTGCCTGATGCATTTTTTGATACAAAGAGGACAACCAAATCCTTTGTACCAGCTAAAAATGCTCCAATTCGAATTGATGTCCCAGTCGGACAAATTGCCACCAAAGCAAATTCACACCAGAAGCGTGGCAGGCCTGTCGGTTCCAAAGACAAAAATTTTCAAAAAAGAAAAAGAGGTAAATACTATTCCTGTTGAAAAAGACATAGTAAAGACACCTGCAGTTGTCTAAAATTATGATATAATTTTAACGCCAGAAAATGTTAAGGTACCTGAAAATTATGAAAATGATGAGATCTCGATAAATTATGTTTTTACAGGAGAGAAATGGGACCCTAATAAGACAATTTTCAATGAAATATTTGCATATAATGTGGCATTAAATATCATGCATGAAAGTAAGGATCTTGAGCCAAGATCAGTCGAAGAATATCGACAAAGAAATGATTGGCCAAAATGGGAAGAAGCCATGAAGGCTAAGTTAGACTCACTTGCAAAACGTGAAGTCTTTGGACTTGTAGTCCGTACACCAAAAGATGTAAAACCTATTGGATACAGATGGGTATTTGTGAGAAAATAAAATGAGAAAAATAAAGTTTTATGCTACAAAGCTCGACTTGTAGCACAAGGATTTTCACAAAGGCCCAATATAGATTATGAAGAAACATATTCCCCTGTAGTGGATGCAATAACGTTGGGTTATTTGGTCAGTTTATCCGCATATCATAAACTACATATGTATTTAATGGATGTGGTAACAGCCTACTTATATGGCTCATTAGATCGTGATATCTATATAAAAGTCCCTGAAGGACTAAAGATATTTAAACCATCCAATGATTATTCGCAAGGATTATACATAGTTAAATTGCAAAGATCTTTATATGGTCTAAAGCAATATGGACGAATGTGGTATAATCGTATTACTGAGTATCTGGCCAAAAATGGATTCAAGAATGATGATATCTGCCCGTGTGTTTTCATAAAGAAATCTGCATTTGGATTCATTATAATTGCTGTGTACGTTGATGATTTAAATATCATTGGAACTCCTAAAGAGATTCCAACAATTATAAAAACTCTAAAAGAAGAGTTTGAGATGAAAAATCTTGGAAAGACTAAATTTTGTCTCGACCTGCAGATCAAGCATAAAAAAATGGGATCTTTATTCATCAAACAACATACACAGAAAAGATCTTAAAAAGATTTTATATGGATAAGTCACATCCATTAAGTACCCCAATGATCGTAAGATCTTTGGATGTGAAAAATGATCAATTCCGTCCTAAGAAAGAAAATGAAGATATCCTTGGTTCTGAAGTACCATATCTTAGTGCCATTGGAGCGTTAATGTATCTTGCTAATAATACAAGACTCGATATATCATTTGCTGTGAAATTACTAGCAAGATATAGTTCCTCTCCAACCAAAAGATATTAGAATGGAATCAAACAAATTTTTTGATATCCTCATGGAACGGTTGATATGAGATTGTTTTATCCCTATGGATCCATGTCACAACTAGTTGGCTATGCAGATGAAGGATACTTGTCTGATCCACACAAAGGGAGATCTCAAATAGGATACCTGTTTACATATGGTGGTACAACTAAATGATGGAGGTCCACAAAACAGATAAAAGCAGTAACCTCCTCTACTCATGCTAAAATACTAGTGATTCATGAAGCAAGTCACGAGTGTTTTTGCCTCAGAAGTTTGATCCAATATATTTTGTCATCATGTGGACTAATTGATCATAAGATAGCTCCAACTATCCTGTTTGAAGATAATACAGCATGCATTGCTCAACTTAAGGGTGGATACATCAAAGGTGACAGAACAAAGCATATTTCTCTCAAATTCTTTTTCACTCATGATCTTCAAAATCAAGGGATAATTGATATCCAACAGATCCACTCAAGTGATAATCTGGCAGATTTATTCACAAATTCACTTCCAAAATCCTCCTTTGAAAGATTGATACATGAGATTGGGATGCGCCGATTTCGAGACATTAAATGATGTCGACAAGAGGGGGAGACTGTACTTTTTTTTCCTTGGTCAGATTTTTTTCCATTGGATTTTTCTTGACAAAGTTTTTAATGAGGCAGTCCCATCAAAGGATATTGGACTCTTTTTCCTTCACTAAAGTTTTTTCCCATTGGGTTTCTTTAGTAAAGTTTTAACGAGGCATAATCCTAATGGGTATCCAAGGGGGAGTGCTGTGATAAGATCAAAATGCCTGATTTGGTTCTCGATACTAAATTACTCATCTTCTCAAGGCAAACCAAAGTTAATAAAATTGAAAATGTAAAACTTCCTTTGTCTATAAATAGAGAAGTAACTGAGGAACAAAACACACAATAAAATACAAAAACATTTTCTCTCTCTCTCTACGTGCAATATATAAAGTTCTTCTTTCTCTTTTCTCTTCATATACTACAACATATAATATTAGTAAATATATTAATCATCATTATTATATTGAGAAAGTAATCGTGGTGAATATTATTATTAGAGCTATCTAATTATATTTCGTTATTTTATATTATTACCTCTTCCTTATTTATTTATTTTACAACACATTTTTTTAATACTCTATTATATATTACTAGTTTTACAACTAAAATGTGTCACATTACTTTTTTCATTGAAATTAAAAACAAATTTTTGCCTTTAAAATTAGGGTTTTCTTCTCTCTCTCTCTCTTTTTCTATCTTTTTTATTTTTTACTCACTCTATTTTTCTTATATATCATTATCAATTATTAATTATAAATTTGACAATTAAAATATATTAACATGATATTTTTAAATAACAATTAAATTAAAATTAAAATTAAAATTAAAATTTTAAAATTGAAATATAGCTATATTATATTACTAATTTAATAACCAAAATATGTTACATGACAGTCTCTTATTAAAATTGAGATGAAATATTTTTCAAAATTAATAAACTTTCTTCCTTCATCTTTTTATCTACTCTCTTCCCTTCTCTATTTTTCTTTAACTTTCCTCTCTATATATAACTTATAAGTTATACTATTAATTTGACAAACTAAAATGTTATCAGATATTCCTTTATTACAATTAAAATAATTTTTTTCTCTCTCCTTTGTCTTTTCTCTTTCATTCTTTATCTCTCTTTATCTTTCTATTCTATAGAAAATAAAATTAGTAAAATAATATATTTAAAAAAATTCATAAAATTATAAGGAATACATTAAATTTATAATTAAATATAACTAAAAAATAATTCTATAATATTATTCACAAAAAATATATTATTATTATTATATATATATTTTTTTAGCTTTTTTATTTAGTTTCAAATTTTCACCGCTTATCTTTCTAATTTATATTTTTACCTCTTTTTGTAACACCCTACCACATAGAGCTTTATGCTTAAGTCGTAAAACAAAGGTAGTTTGGTGCTATGACACAAATTTGAGATATAAATACTTATGTATAGAAGAATATATTAAACTAGAAGCCTGTAAGAGGATTTAAACCTCGGATATAAGACATTTCGCAAGTTGTTTACACTCGATAGATGCATAAGCGCATCAGAAAAAAGGTAGATAATTAAAAAACATAAAGGAAGAATATGAGTAAATATGCTAGTCTCACCCTGTGAAGATTAAGACGTTAGAGTTACAACAGTAAAACAATTTGATATACATAACCTATCTCTCCAGAAATACATTAGCAGCCTCTAAAGGCAAGTCTTTAAAAAACAAGTACATCATATAAGTTTTTCCAAAAGAATGAGAGAGTCTAGAATCAAAATAGAATAAAAGGTCTTCTTCGCTGTCTTTCAGATAAACCTTCTGCTCACTGAGGAGAGCCAGGACCTGCATCTGAAAAGTAATACTTTTCACAACGGGTGAGAACATCATCCTTTACAAGGTTCTCAGTAGGATAATAATTCCAAATAGAGACTATGTAAAACTATATGAACCCGTTAGGCAATCCTAATCTCTAATCCCACAAGGTTTAAGTCTAGAGTTCATACTAACCAGAACATGGCAACTTATCTAAGGGATTTTAATCTATCTCTTTATCTCAATTTCACACAAACCTATAATCACCACATCTCATCTGGAACAACCCTCAGCGTCACCATCGTCAGCATAAGTGATCTCTCAATTATGCAAACATATACAAAATAATACAAAGAATACACAAATAGAGAGAACAAATAAAGCAATTAGATCAAATAGCAGGTGGATACAATCATTAAGGCAAACCAAATACAAGATGCACATCCAAATAATACATACAAATGCAAATGATGCATGTCTTCCCTATGGTCAATGAGCTCATCTGTCGGTTATATAGGCAAAACCAGACATGTTTAGTAGCGAACCCTGGACAGTCCCTTAGCTTGGTGTGCGCAACCCCAAAGGGAATTCACTTTTCTTGGAGGAATTATCCAGAAAGGTCTAAGTGTCCGGTCACATCTTGTGATGGAGGGTCAACAAATACCAACCCGGAGCAAGCGAGACAAAACCACAATCCTTACGTCTACCCAAGAAGCTCAATCTCAATTCGTAGCAAGTGAGGCAAACCACTACATATATTCAGGGAGCTCAAATCTTCTCAACCCGGAGCATGTGGCGTGAACCACACCCTTGCATCTACCCAAGGAGCTCAAATCATCTCAATCAAACTCATCATTATCATCTAATCATACCAACTCATCCTCTTCAATCACTTTCAATTCATTCCAATCTCAACCCATAACAAGTGGGGCGAACCACTACATCCATTCGAGGAGCTCAAACACATATCAATTGATTTTTAATCACAATTCATCATAATTATTATCGCTCTCAATCATATCTCGATATCTCAAGTATTCATAGATATACATATATACATAATCTTCGTCATCATCATCTCATTTCAATCATATCAACTCATCATTGGTATAAATCCTCCATTCCACAATCTCCAATATCAATTTAACTCATTTAATGTGCTCGCACTCATTTCAAAGCCTAAGAACTAGCAATCAAACCTTAATTGAGGTTTAAGAGGGTTAAAAGTGGATTGGATAGGCTAAAATAGTTAAAAATACATTTTTCTGAAAACAGAGTGGTCGTGCGTACGCATGCTTCATGCGTACACATGCATTCACTTTTACGCGTACGCATGGTACTCGCACAGTACTCGCATGAAATCTTTAAATTTTTGAAATTCCCATCATGCGTATACATGGGTACGCATGACCTCAAAATTTTGCAACTTCGGCAAAATTCAATTTTGAAACCAGATTTTCAAATGTTCATAACTTTTTCGTTAAAAATCATTTTTCGTCCGTTCTTCGAATGTCACAAAATAGACAAACCAAATTTTATTTGAAACAAGTTTCACAAAATATAGAGGTCTGAGGGTCAAGCCATGACCCGTCGAATTTCATCAAAAATCCATTTTCACCTAAACATTTCTGCATAATAATTTTCACCAATTCCAATTTCAATTCAGCTCAAAAACTATTTCACTATCACTTCTAAGCTCCCTCAACATACGTTTATCAATTCTCTAGCAGTGGCAAAGCAGGCCGGCCCACCCCAACCTGCCCCACCCCGTTTAGGCCCGCATCATAAACGAGGCGGGCCAACCCATTCCGCCAACAAAAGTGGGTTCAAAATAGTAGCCCGTCTCACTTTATGACGGATTAGCGGCTGGCGGACTAGCCCGCTTGACTTTTTTTTTTGAAAAATAAAATTTATTAAAATAAACCAAAAAATAATAATTAAAAAATTAAATACAAATAAGAAATAGTCAAATTATAATATATTTTTTTCACTATCTTTTTTTAATTTTTAACTTCAATAAAATTGTTCAAAATAATATTTGTTAGTAGAACCATCTTTATTTTAAAAAATAAATCACATAATTTGAGCATATATACAAAATTGTAAAATAAAATAAATAAAGTTAATAACTAAAAGAAGAATAAAAATAAAAAATAAAAAAGTGTGTAAAAATTATATAATTATTAATTTTGTAGTAGTAATCACTCTTTTATTTAATAAAAAAATCTTTGACCCGGCCAGCTGGCCCCGCCAAAATTCACAAATTTTGTGGTGCGAGTTTGGCAGTTTTTTTTAATTTGGTGGGTTCCAAATCCTAGCCCAACCTGCCATTTTTAGCGAGTTCGGCGGGTCGGTCCGACGGGTTCGACCCGTTTTGTCACCCCTACAATTCTCTACCCTTTCTAATCATTCAACACCCATTTAATCAATTTCTCAAGACAACCTCAACATACACACTCATACAAACAAATTTCACAACCAATCATCATCAAATATCTCATTCTCATACAACATTTCATACCACTTATCTCAATTTGCCACAGAGAATTCATCACCCTATCACGGCCTCCGACCCAATTCCACATCCATCACCATTATAAAAATTCAAACCACATTTTATTTCAACACAATTTTAATCATACCAACATATATTACAATGTCCAATTGCAACAACAATATATAACACTTCTCAATTCATCCCAAAATTCATTATTACCATTCTCAATTTCATACCAAAACACATCAATCAACACAACACTCATACTAATCATTATTCAAACATATCAACAACGAAATTCCATTCAATCTATCCTAGGGGCAAGTAATCTAGGTCTTCACATAACCTTACATAATACCTCCTCGAAACTACAACTCATACCTTAATATCGCAATTACAAGCTTCCAAGCTTTTCTTTTCAAAGTTTCACCAAGCCTCAATTTGCTCACACTAGTGTCCAAGTTTAAGTTCCACAATTTCACCAAGCTAAGATCCCAAATACTCAATCTAACACTAATTCATACAATTTGGTACAATATCAAAAACTAGGGTTTACATAAATTGATTAATCAAGAGAAAAAAATAAATCTTTATCTTTTTCACTAAAATTGGTTATGAAAACCACCAAGAACACAAGTTAGAGAACTCCTATAACATCAAAATTACCAAAAATCCTCAATATCCAAACTCAAACATTAAATTATCTTTGAATAGAAAACTGGAGCTGTGATTTTGAGCTCCTCACCAAACTATTTAGATAGAATTGAAAAGGGTTTCGAGACAAACACATGGCCACAAACGACTCGTCAATCAGAACTCCAGATAAAAGTTATGAGTGATTGAAGTTAGAGGGGAATAGTGAGTTAGGGTTTTTGCTCTCTTCTCTCTTCTCTCTTCTCTCTTCTCTCTTCCTATCCATGGAACATGCTAAGAAGGGGGTGGGGAGGGTTTGAGTGCTGAAACTTGGCTAAGTTAGGGAGTTATACATGTGGTCTTGGGCCCGGTTCACTTGTTTAGTCCATTAGCCTAATTTTAGACCAAAATCTTTAAGATTCGCGTTTTAATTCGTATCCTAATTATTTTTACTCTCCAAATTATAAATTTTAGTTTCTTAACCTTCCTCACTCATAATTAATTATCTCACTCGCAGTACGAGTCTGTTTTAAGCTGGTATAGTTATTTTAACGCTGGTACGCATTTTTTTTCCAAAATCATTATATCTTCGTGCTCAATTTAACTTTCTTAATTCAAATTTTACCTTTAAATCTTTAAATTATAGATTCTAATATTTTTACATATTTCGGGCGTTTTAATCCCAATTAACGTAATTTTAATTAATTAATTTACTTAATCTAATTTTTTCGGATTTTACATTCTTCCTTCAAATATTTATTACATATAATTTGAAGAAAAAACTAATGTTGTGATTAGTAATTAGAATCAAGATTCAATTATTTCAAAAAATAATTGATTTTGAGCTAATTTCATAGCTATTAATATCATTTTTTATACTAATATCTAATTATTATTATTATTATTATTAGAGAGAGAGAGAGATAGATAGATATTATTTTCAAATAACAAACATGAAAATTAATTTTTTTTAACTTGTATAACAGACCTAACACCTAATCAAATATAAAAATATACACATTAAATTCTTTCAAGTTTTAGATAAGAGAAAGTATGAGGAGACAATGAATTTAGTGTATAATGTATGCAATAGAGATAAAATTGAAATTATAATAATTTAATAATTAATTTAATTAGTTCCTAATAATTTTAAATTTTAAATTTTAAAAATATAAGAATTTGGTTATAGGAAAGTTACATATTCTCCCATTTTACGTGTATGAAGAACGTGCTACAGTTTCTTCCTCTCCGGCAGTCTCTTCCATTCTCTCTAAACTAGCGCCACAAAGATCACCACCGTCCGCCGCCCAAGAGAAAAACTAAATCCGAAAGAGCTGTGATCTTCATCTACTAACACTCTTGAATCTGGTTTAAGTAAATGATGGCGATGCAAGTGTATTCGGTGTGGGCATTTTCACCGCTTGACGTGGTGGCAAGGTTAGGGAACCTCATGGTGGGACTTCGATCAAAGTCCAGTGGTCCGCATTTCGAGCCGCACATCATGGTGGTCGGCGCCATCAGATTGACCGCCGATGAGGCTCAGAACAAGCTCCGATCGGCATGTGAAGGATTAGAGGCCTACAATGGCACCGTTAACCGTTGTACTTTGCTTCGAGTGGGTTGAAGAGTGACGAATTTAGATACTGGATGTTCAATTTACTAGGTATGTAGATGGTTATTTTAATTCTTAATTGGATGGTTATTTTGTTTGATTCAATTTAAGTATATACAATTAACAAATAGTAGATGGTCATTTCACTAGGTAGTCGGATGATTATTTTAATAACTATGTGGATGGTTGTTTGATGGCCGGTAAGGGAGCTTCTAACGCCGGAGAGGTGAGATAATTGATGAGGATGGGATTACAAACGGTTGTGGGGGTGGAAGAGGGTGTTTGGGTAAATTTCATTGGTAAATTAGGATTGGGATAGTTAATTTTTTGAAATAACTGTTTGAGTTTTTTTTCCTTATATTGGATCAAATTAAAAACCCATTGTATACATTGTCAAGATTTCTCATTGTCTCCCTAGCAGACTGAATGTTAAAATTAATTATTAGTAAAAAAATA
Organism: Arachis stenosperma; assembly: GCF_014773155.1. Taxonomy (NCBI): domain Eukaryota; kingdom Viridiplantae; phylum Streptophyta; class Magnoliopsida; order Fabales; family Fabaceae; genus Arachis; species Arachis stenosperma. The sequence goes on along the minus strand of NC_080379.1, from coordinate 48,003,146 downwards.
ACCTCTTTCACATGAAAATAATAACTAAAAGACTTATTATTGATTTTTTTTATTTATAGAGACATTGATTTTCTTAGCCAATGGAGACTTTTGTCTCCTATGATCTTTTTGTAAAAGTAATTTGATATTTTTTTTGCCATAATCTATAATGTCAGGACAAAGACGACGTAGTTTTAAAAAATCTATATTCCTGTAATGTTATAAACTACTAGTTTCATTTCAATCTATAAAAGTATCGGAAATTGAATTGATCTTGTACTCATGTCCGGAACTGTAAGATATGCTTTGAAACATTACATATTTCATCTCAAAATGTATTCATTCACCTCACAACGTCTCTGTAACTCGGATATAATATAACGATTTGAATTTCATTGTCATGTAAATATTGTAAACTCTGAACTAAGTACTAAAATAAGTGTGATTTCTTGAACCTATGACCCAAAAAGCTGGTTAAGCAACTCCTGCCATGTAAAGGATGTCCTTCAGAGTTCAGACACTCCAAGCTCTACCATTAAATCTTTCATTTTGGTCAGATGGGGAAGTTAAGTATGATTGAACTTTTTACTGCTGATGTTGAATTGTGGTAGGTGTCCTCTAAAACGAGAAAGGTATTTATTATAAGAATTTACATAACTAATATCCTATTTGTTAAGGTTACCATTTGTCACTATCCTTAATTTCTAGTATGATATATAGAAAACTATTGTGATAAAATAGCCTGAGGTGATGCCCATTTTCCACAAGGCTCAAGTTTTCAAGAAGAATCTTATTTAATGTAGTTTTAAAAACTACTATCATATAAGCATATAAATAGAGGCTTTTGGCTCTGAGAAAAACACAACAAGCAATAAAACAATTCTCTCTCCTTCCTTACGTTACAAATATTCCTCTCTCTCTCTCTCTCTCTCTCTCTCTCTCTCTCTCTCTCTCTCATCTCTGTGTGATTTTAAACTACAATCATTATAATATTTATACATATATAGATTACTTATATTATAGTGAGATAAGAACATATTTATATTTCTCTATTTTATATTTATCTTCCTTATTTATTTTACAACACGTTATCAGTACGATGCTCTAATCAAATTTTTACGAAGACTCAGGTAACAAATTTTCATTATGTCGAAACTCTCTCATCTTGAATTCAATGCTCTTGATATATCTGGAAACAATTATTTATCATGGATATTAGATGCTGAAATCCATCTTGATTCAATGGATCTTGGAGATACCATTAAGACTGAAAATAATGCATCCCAGAAGGATAAAGCCAAAGTTGTAATTTTTCTTCGTCGTCATCTTGATGAAGGATTGAAAAATGAATATCTCACATTAAAAGATCCTGCAGATCTTTGGAAAGACCTCGAAAAAAGTTACAATCATAAAAAAAATGGTGATACTTCCTCAAGCCCGATATGAATGGACGCACTTGCGTCTACAGGATTTTAAATCCATAAATGAATATAATTCGACAATGTTTCGAATCACCTCACGAATGAAATTATGTGGGAAAAAGATATCTGATAATGATATGTTAGATAAAAATTTCTCGACCTTCCATGCCCCGAATGTGCTTATGCAGCAGTAGTATCGAGAAAAAGGATTTAAAAAATATTCTGAGTTAATTTCTTTCCTTCTTGTTGCTGAATGCAACAATGAATTACTTTTAAAGAATCATGAAGTGCGCCCAGCTAGCGCCGTCCCATTTCCTGAAGTAAATACCGCAAATCATTACCCCAGAAGAGGTAAATAGCAAGGTTTTAATAATAAGAAAAATTATGGAAGAAAAAGGAATTATGTTCAAAAGAGAGGATCTCACTAGAAGTGGGATAAAGAAAGAAATATTGGGCAAAATAAATCAACATAGGATATGTGTTTCCGTTGTGGTGGAAAGGCCCATTGGTCGCATACCTGTCGTTCACCAAGGCACCTAGTCGATCTTTATTAAGCATCTTTGAAAAAAGATGACAAAGGAAAGGAGACGAATTTCGTTTCAAATGATGTTGTTAAAAATTCCACCACTCATTATGATGTATCTGATTTCTTTGAGGACTCTGAAGGAAATATTGGTCTTTTGATTAATGATGGAATAGTTTAATATGTGATATTGTTAAGCATCCATGTTAATAAATAATGTAAGAAACTTATTGTAAAGTTTTATTTCCTATGTATTTAAAGTTCCAAATGTGATGTATATAAATAATGCAATATTAATGTTTATGCTTTGAAATCATTAAATGTGTCAAGTTTTAAAATAAAATTCTAGTATATGACATTATGTACAGTGTTTCTTAGAAAAATAATTCCGATTAAGTATTCAATTTAACTGTGCATACTACTCATTTTATTATTATTATTTGTCTTTGAAGAAAATGGCAAGAATATATAATGAAGATGTATGCCTTGCGGATAGTGCAAATTCACACACCATTCTAAAAAGTGATATATATTTTACCCATCTTGTGCCAAAAGAAGAATATATTAATACTATTATTGGCTCAAGCAATGTGATTGAAGGCTCCGCAAGAGCTATAATTTTGTTTTTCGGAGGAACAAAATTCATAATAAATATACACTATTACCTATCAAGTCTCTAAAAAACTTGTTGAGTTTTAAAGATATTCGCCGAAATGGATATCATATTGAAACTATGAATGAGAAAAATCATGAGTACTTATGTATCACAACTCATGATTCAAATAAGAAAGTTATATTAGAAAAATTACCCTCACTTTTATCTGGGTTATATTATTCCAAGATTAGTGCAATTGAATCACATGCTATTGTAAACCAGAAGTTTATTAGCGCAAATGAGTTCATAACTTGGCACGACTGATTGGGTCATCCGGGAACAACCATGATGCAGAGAATTATTGAAAACTCTCATGGACATTCACTAAAAAACCAGAAGATTCTTAAATCTAGTAAATTTTGTTGTGCTGCATGTTCTCAAGGAAAGTTAATTTTAAAGCCATCACCAATAAAGATTGGATTTGAGTCCCCTGAATTTCTAGAAAGGATTCAAGGTGATATATGTAGACCTATTCATCTACCATGTGGATCTTTTAGATATTTTATGATCCTAATAGACGCATCTTTGAGATGGTCACATGTGTGCTTATTGTCTTCTCGCAACCTGGTGTTTGCGAGATTACTGGCTCAAATTATTCGATTAAAAGCACAATTTCCAGAAAATCCAATCAAAGCAATTCATCTTGATAATGCTGGTGAATTTACTTCCTAAGCTTTTGATGCTTATCATATGGCTAATGGAATAAGTGTTGAACATCCAGTAGCTTATGTTCACACACAAAATGGGTTAGCAGAATCACTTATTAAATGCCTCCAATTAATTGCTAAACCCTTACTTATAGAACAACTATCCCAACCTTGGTTTGGGGGTATGCTATTTTACATTCTGTAGCACTTATTCGTTTGAGGCCAACGAGTTACCATCAATTCTCTCCTATGCAATTAGCTTTTGGCCAGTAGCCAAATGTTTCCCATTTAAGAATATTTAGATGTGCAATATATGTTCCCATTGCACCATCTAATCGCACCAAATGGGACCCCAAAGAAAATTGGGAATATATGTTGGATATGATTCTCCCACTATAGTGAGGTATCTTGAGATACAAACCGGAGATGTATTTAAATCCTGGTTTGCATATTGTCATTTTGATGAATCAAAATTTTCAACATTAGGGAGAGAGAATAAGCTTCCTGAAAAAGAACTTAATTGAAATGCATCATCCTTTATGCATTTAAATCCTTGATCAGGGCAATATGAACTAGAAATTCAAAAGATTATACATTTACAAAGAATAGCAAATGAATTGCCTAATGCATTTTTCAATACAAAGAGGATAACCAAATCTTATATACCAGCGAAAAATGCTCCAATTTGAATTGATGTCCCAGTTAGACAAATTGCCACCAAAGCAAATACACGCCAGAAGCTTGGCAGGCCTGTCGGTTCCAAAGACAAAAATCCTCGAAAGAGAAAAGAGGTAAATACTATTCCTGTTGAAAAAGACATATTAAAGACATCTGCAGTTGTCCAAAATTATGATGTAATTTTAACGCCAGAAGACGTTCAGGTACTTGAAAATTATGAAAATAACGAGATTTTGATAAATTATGTCTTTACAGGAGAGAAATAGGACCGAAATAAGATAATTATCAATGAAATATTTGCATATAATGTGGCATTAAATATCATGCATGAAAATAAGGATCTTAAGCCAAGATCAGTCGAAGAATGTCGACAAAGAAATTATTAGCCAAAATGGGAAGAAGCCATGAAGGATAAATTAGACTCACTTGCAAAACATGAAGTCTTTAGACCTGTAGTCCGTACACCTGAAGATGTAAAACCTGTTGGATACCGATGGGTATTTTTGAGAAAACGAAATGAGAAAAATGAAGTTGTGTGCTACAAAGCCCGACTTGTGACACAAGGTTTTTCACAAAGGCCTGGTATAGATTATGAAGAAACGTATTCCCCTGTAGTGGATGCGATAACATTGCATTATTCGGTCAGTTTATCTGCATATCATAAACTGCATATGCATTTAATGGATGTGGTAACAGCCTATTTATACGGCTCATTAGATCGGGATATCTATATGAAAGTCCCTGAAGGACTAAAGATATCTAAACCATCCAATGAATACTCGCAAGGGTTATACTCAGTCAAATTACAAAGATTTTTATATGGTCTGAAGCAATCTGGACGAATGTGGTATAATCGTCTTACTGAGTATCTGGCCAAAAATGGATTCAAGAATGATGATATCTGTCCACGTGTTTTCATAAAAAAATCTGCATTTAGATTTATTATAATTGTTGTGTACGTTAATGATTTAAATATCATTGGAACTCCTGAAGAGATTCCAACAATTATAAAAACTCTAAAAGAAGAGTTTGAGATGAAAGATCTTGAAATGACTAAATTTTGTCTCGGCCTGCAGATCGAGCATATAAAAAATGGGATATTTATTCATCAAACAACATATACAGAGAAGATCTTGAAGAGATTTTATATGGATAAGTCACATCCCTTGAGTACTCCAATGATCCTAAGATCTTTGGATTTGGAAAATGATCAATACCGTCCTGAAGAAGAGAATGAAGATATCCTTGGTCCTGAAGTATCATATCTTAGTGCTATTGGAGCGCTAATGTATCTTGCTAATAATACACGACATGATATATCATTTGCTGTGAATTTACTAGCAAGATATAGTTTCTCTCCAACCAGAAGACATTGGAGTGGATTCAAACAAATTTTTCGATATCTTCATGGAACGGTTGATATGGGAATGTTTTATCCCTATGGATCCAAGTCACAACTGGTTGGTTATGCAGATGCTGGCTATTGTCTGATCTACATAAAGGGAGATCTCAAACAGGATACCTGTTTACATATGGTGGAACAGCTATATCATGGAGATCCACGAAACAGACGATTGCTACAACATCCTCTAATCATGCCAAAATACTAGCGATTCATGAAGCAAGTCGCGAGTGTTTTTGGCTCAAGAGTTTGATCCAATATATTCTGTCATCATGTGGACTGATTGATCATAAGATAGCCCCAACTGTCTTGTTTGAAGATAATACAGCATATATTGCTCAACTTAAAGGTGGATACATTAAAGGTGATAGAACAAATCATATTTCTCCCAAATTCTTCTTCACTCATGATCTTCAAAATCAAGGGACTATTGATGTCCAACAGATCCGCTCAAGTGATAATCTGGCAGATTTATTTATAAAGTCACTCACAAAATCCTCCTTTGAAAGATTGGTACATGAGATTGGGATGCACCGATTTTGAGACATCAACTGATGTTGACAAAAGCGGAAGACTATACTCTTTTTTCCTTGGTCAAGTTTTTTTCTCATTGGATTTTTCTTGACAAGGTTTTTAATGAGGCAGTCTCCATCACAAAGGACATTGTACTCTTTTTCCTTCACTAAGATTTTTTTCTACTGGATTTTTTTTAATGAGGTTTTAATGAAGCATAATTCTAAATGGTCATCCAATGGAGAATGTTGTGATAAGATAGCCTGAAGTGAATGCCCATTTTTCACAAGGCTCAAGTTTTCAAGGAGAATCTTATTTAATGTAGTTTGAAAAACTACTATCATATAAGCATATAAATAGAGACCTTTACTTCTGAAAAAAACACAACAAGCAATAAAACAATTCTCTCTCCTTCCTTACGTTAGAAATATTCCTCTCTCTCTTATCTCTGTGTGGTTTTAAACTACAATAATTATAATATTTATATATATATAGATTACTTATATTATAGTAAGATAAGAGCATATTTATATTTCTCTATTTTATATTTATCTTCTTTATTTATTTTACAACAAAAACTGCTATTTGTATCAACACTTTCGGTGTCTATATAAATAAATAACAAATAAATTAGTTCTTCTCGTTTCCTTTTTTCTTTCCACTCTGTTCTATTTGGTCATCATCAAAAGCAATGACTAATTCTTATTGGTTCATAAACACCTCGATGGGTGGGACAATTGGCTTGGAGTATGTGCCCCAAAGGAATTAAGTGTTGACATTCCCTACTGGCCTGATTCACCCCATTTCATGTTTCAAGAGTCAGCAACAACAAATTGTAATCTTGCTCTAACTGTTGTTAGTAACGTAAGCAACAAGGTACTCTGGTCCAACTTCCTAAAGAAAATCACAGTTGAAATTAGCATCTTGTCGCAGTAACATAAGTTTCATACTGAATACAGTGTTCGTTAGCACTTGGGATGTTAGTGCTAGCTTTCAAAATTGCTTGCATATTGATATCACTACCCAATATAGTTATTCAAGATTTCAAGTAGAGAGATCAAGATGAACGAACACCTCATAGGACTACTGTGAAGGTACAATTCCCACATGAAACAGCCAGGAACATATCTACACCAAATTTACGCCAAAAATGGGGAGGATGACTCCTAAGAACGGCTAATGATGCAACTCTAGTTTAGTTATGTTCCCTGTGCCTGTTCATCCAGTCATGGTAGTATAGTAGTACGCACATAGGCTGACCCAGAATACAAAATGTGAACCAAAACACCATGTTTCCAACCTGGAATGAAAAAACTAACAATTAAAAACCAATAGATAAAACCAATTTGAAGACAACTAAGCTAATTTTTAAATATGACACATGAGAGACATACCATTGAGCTTTTGCATTTCTCGTGTAGGAAGTTAGTGACAATGGATAGAGGAACCTAGAAAAAAGGGAAGACAATCATCATCAAATTTGGCCCAGCGGGTGGGGGGACTGAAATTTTTTTTTTATTATTATTTTGTTGGGGTTTGGGAGAAGGGTTCGGCAAAGTGTGAATAATATACTGAAATAGCCAAAGCCAGATGGAAAATAAGTCCTTACCTGAAACATAATTCCAATAAAAGCCCACAACTTGAACTTGTGGCAGGGAACAGCAATGCAAAGCTACATTCAGACGAATGAGAATTATAAACAAAGGTGTTAACTTCAGGCAACTTTGGCAATTAACTTGAAAAGCTGTTGTCTCCGTATCCTATTTTTACTACGGAGAAACAAATGAAAGGCTTTATTGAAGACATAGTTCAGATGCCACAGATGGTTTCTAATTTCAGCTCCGTCACAATGAAAACACTTGTTGGAAATTAGTAAGCAGAACATTATTTGTTTGTGTGTCACATGAGAATTCATTTAGAAACTGCCAGGTACTTGAGATTCTTGGTAACTAGAAACCTAGAAGTCAGTCACAAATTTGTGTCTTATATATCAATCCTTCCCCAATAGTCACACCACTTGTTAAGGGTAAAACGAAAAATAATACTTCAGAGGTAATGACTACGACTGGGGCAACATCACCTTCCTTCAACTTCTCAAACCAGAGAAAAGAAAATAACGCAAGCTTCTTTCATTAGATAAAATAGCATTAGAGAGAGAGAGACACACACCTCATGGAACACGGCAGAAATCAGGAAAGCAATTAATACAGCAGCATTCTGTATGAAATTGTGAAGATCAAACACAGAAATGTGCAACTAAGAAATCAATATATCCATCTTTAATTAAAGAAGTTTCAATCCACATAGCAGTGAAGGAGAAACAACTAAGTTGACAACAAACAGCTGAAATGAAGGACAACAAGGATTATTATTTCCTGTAACATTCTTTTTAATTATGTCAGTTGACATGTAGATATATGCCTGTACTATGCAAAAGAGAAATACTAAGTGACAAGAGAAAATGATGTGTTTGAGTAATATCTATCATTTGAAAACCTTCCACCAATATTAGTCTTTAATTTTTGTGGTGGTAAAACTCAGCAGAGATAAATGTCATATTTTCCAGAGATAAAGAAGTCAGGAATGTTTACAATTTACTTGATCAATATTAAAAAGATGTCCAAACGTGTTATTTCTTAATGGAAACATATGAAAACATACCAATAGTGCAAGTATAAATGCTTCATTTATTTTTATACCAATTATGTAGCATTTATTTTTTTAATATTATTATACTATAGACTACACATCAAAGAAAAATTACAATACTACACTAATATCCTAAAGGCAAAATATTCTTAAGACAGTTTCCATCATCTGCATATAAAATGTTCTTTTATATATAGCAAGAGGGAACTTTACCTTAGACATACCATGCCTAATGCATGGAAAATATATATGACGAACCATCCATTTGTGCACGGGCTGCATTATGAAAGAATCAATCCAGCAGTATATTAATGGATTACAAAAAAGATACGAAGTAATAAACAATGGCTGGTGTGTTCTAGCATAAGATATATTCAGTAATGGTGAAAGGTAGACCGCCAAAAAAAAAAAAAAACAACACAAGTTCTTTTTCTTTCTAGTCCTTCTCCGTAAGCATATATCCAGACACCTTTGTAGCCTATGTATATGTGTGTGGGGGGGAAGGCTAAAAAGGAAACATACCATATTCCAGTTTCTCCAATACTGTTTACAGCAGCAGCAGCAGCAGGAATGCATTCAACAAAGAAAAGTCACAAGTTCTATTCATAAAAGAATTATAACTAATTACAACGACCTATGAATCTGCAAGCACAAAGACCTACCTCATCAACAGTTTTAGCATTCCACCAATCCTTGTAGAACTCACGATCACCAAACTGAACAAGTTCTGCAAGTATATTTAACCTACATTGCAGCAATGGCTCTAAGGATAAGCTACCTCTTTCAGTAAGAAACAAAGCGAAAATAAGGCAGTTCAGCACTCTGTATTTAACCAATTCTGCATGAGAACATGGAAAACATGGATTTACTTTTTTAAAAAGATAAGAACTCCACTGAAGTGAAAAAAACAGGGAAAGAGTAAGAGAACAATAAGGGTGCATTTGGTTTGCTTTTTCATTTTCTGTTTTCATTTTCAATATTTCCTTTTTTCATGATATTGTGATTTGTGAAGAGAAAAGTGACAACAGAAAGTGAAAACGGAAAACAAGATTTTTGTCAAGCTATCCGCTCTGTCACATAAATCCCTATAATCCTGTCGCATATCTTTAGATAAGACTCACATAAGATGGCCCAAGAGCAACAACAGTAATAAAACTAACTTTACATCTTATAGAGCCTATACTTCAAAAGTAAAACAAAAAGATTATCCGCATTTAGACATCTTTAAATCAGCTACCAAAAATGCTGCAATTGCTTTCAAGTGTATAAAGGTGGACACCAATGAATAACAAAAGACATATAACCAATCATCATGAGAATATTGCTAGTGAGCAAAGACTATCATGCCACTTTTTAAGTGGGGAAAGGGCATAAAAAAAAGTAAATACTTTGAAGTTTGAACAAAAAAGAAAGAAGAAAAAAGAAAAATACGCACCAAAGGTGAAAGAAGCAATAGAACATGCAAAGCCACACATATACATTGGGAACAGAAAGCTTTAGAGTTCTCTCGAAGCCATATAGAAGGTTTCCCTTAAAAGGATGTTGTGAATTTTGGACAATAGGATGCATATACTGCAAATTACCAGCAAAATGTCAGACTATGGGAAAATAAAGATAGACACTAGTTTTAGTGTTTTACTAAGAGTTACTGCTTACTTGTTCTATTATAAATCCCATAAGTCCAGTAAATATTACCAACTTGATAAGTTGACGAAACACCCAGCCCTTACGAACGGAAGGTGTGCGAGGATAGCTTGGCTATAACAGCAGTTACAAAGGAAATGTAAGTGGCAAAATAAAATCAAGCATAAACAATGTCAGAACTATAACTCAGAACAAATATTCACAAATACAAAAGTACAAAACAAGCGACCTGCATAGCAACCCAGGAAGATTTTGCACATTAGTATCCATTATCCAATCATGATTAACGTAATACAATTGCTTTCTTCTTTCCCTGTGCCTTTTGTTTAAGTCCTGAATGTCAACAACTAATTTACATGGAAGGACAATATGATAGAAGATGGTGAACTCAACCCAGAACGCTCATTAAATGCAAAAAGCCAAAAGGTGTATGCTAAACTATATTTTCAAGCCACTGACTGCTGTAATACTATGTCCTCTAGAAGACCTTCATCAACTATGTGCAAAAAATGAGAAACAACCAGATGGATCCAATACAACCAATCAAATAGTCCGGGTTTAACCCCTTCAAACTTAGTGAGATAGTGCATTGAGGACGATGCAACTACAATAATTTGGATTAGAAACTAGCACAATACAATGAGGTTGTATGTTGGGGATTTAGTACAAATAGAAGGTACAAGGGAACCGAGAGAGTGAATTCTGGAAGTTATTTTACAGATATTACACGTTTCTCAATGATGAACTGTTGCAGTCTAATTAAGTAATGTACAATAGAATGAGCGAAAAAGGATTGAATCTGAAAAGAATGAAGTCGACTAGCCAATTTTGGTGACAAAAAGGGGAAAAGTAGGATCAGAAATGAATGAATTCTCCAAAAAGTACGGCACCTAAAAATGACAGCGACAAGATAATCCATGGACAAATCCCTCTGCCTTTGATCTAGCAATCAAGGCAATATTCTTATTAATGAGAGTTGACTTCTTAGTTGTGTAAATGTGTTGCACAAATTATGAATTCAACATCGAGTGATTAAATCAAGGGCAAAAAAGTGCACTCAGTAAAAGAGAATTTAAATAAGGAAACAATGAAAAAAAAATAAAAAAATAAAAAACAAACAAACAAACAAATGGTTTACTAACAGTGCTGCAACCTGGTAACATAATGTAGGAGCAACCATGAAGTATGCCATACTCCTGAAGCTCACTCTGTAAGGGTGCTCCATGTTCAAATTATTGGGCAATGTTTCTCCCTGTAACATAGGGAACATGATTGAAGAGGGGTAGAAAATAGAACTTTCATATAACATTATTTGAATAGATTTTTTAGAAGATAGGCATTTGGAGGAAAGGAAGGAATGGGCAAATAAGTAGGATAGATATTGTTTTAATGAAGATGAAACCCAAGACTGTATTTTTCCATGTAACTAATAGAACCTATTCTTGTAAGACGACTAGGAACAACCCTCTGAAACCGTGGTCTACACATTTAAAATTGATAGTAATGATATTTGTACATCCATGTTGGTGTCTATTTCAGACCAACTTAAATCCAACAGTAGAGAAAACTGAATAAGTAAAAGTGAGTGGGGATTACAATCTAATCAAGGGTTGTGGATTGAGTATCCACAAATAGAACACCAATTTGGATGTCCAAGTGGAAGTTTTCCAAAATGGTTCTAGATTGAGTGTCTAAAAATAGGATAGCAATTTGGATGTCAAAGCAAAGTTTTTCCAAATTGAAAATAAACATCACCTTTTCAATTGACAAGCTAAGTGATCTCAGATCATGACTTGTATGTGCATATGACACCAATTTTAACCATATAATGCATGCAACCATCATCAATGTGAGGCCTGATAAAAACGTAGAATCACAGCTGGACAAAAAAGCAACATATCCGTAAGATACAATTGGAATATCAATATCTATGAAATGACACTTACCTGAGTTAGTTTATGCACCAAGTATATTTCTCTATCATATCACTTCTAAGAGAAACTACTATCACAAATCTGGTAAACCTTTCTCATTAAAACAGGGAATTTACCATAATCTTATATTCGGTTAAGGCTTGTATCGGTTACATTGAATAGTTAAATGCGTGATAGCTAAACTTCAACATTATCTGAATCAAAACTTAAGATGATGCTCAGCAGAAGAATTTTAAAACGCATCTCAAATAAAGCCCAAATTATTACATAATCTCATAGCTAAAACATCTTTATCAACTTAAACTCAAGCACACGAACTTTCACACACATAAATCCATAGAAACTTTCATGATTGCAGTGTCACGAGAGTTTGTATTGGAAGACCCAGAAACAATTTTGAATTAACTCTATACTGACCTGAGAATTACTAGAACTGGGAACAAAATTTCTCCTGTCATAATGATTGTATGAAGTAGAAAAATGACCTGCAACATTCAAGTCAACACTACCAATTATTCAAATGTGGAAGATTTCCTAACTGAAAATATGACACCACAAATAACCATACTCTGAAACTACTATTATTCTTATGACAATCAAAAAATTCATAAGATTAACAAACATTTTTCTCCGTGACAATAAAAGCTTACCTGGGAGGATCACTTACCGGTTCACTAATGCGCTTTTTCTGTGCCAACTTTTCCACCATAAAAGCAGCAAGTGGAAATAAATTAAGACTAATACTGCAAGAGAATCATTAATATTGTTAAGCAATGTCTTAAGAACAAACCCTCGAAAAAGCTACACCAAATCAGTCTATTCTTCAAGGATTCTCCAAGCTCATTACCAACACATTAAGAGGGGCCAATCTCTCAACGATTTTGAACTAAACCAAAAGCCAGAATTTATCAACCAGCCATACTGCAAAAACATAATACAGGAAAGAGATTTTAGAAAGGGAAAAGATTTTACTGGCAAATCAAAGACCACAGAATTAAAGCTGTGTGTCTTGCAGATGAATGCACATTCATATGTTGGAATTTCAAATCCTACAAGATAGACACTGAGAATAAATGGAAGTGGAAAACCTTCATTATATTCTCAATGATAAGTCTGCTATTCACCGCAATAAGCACTACTACACAGAGATTGAACAATCCTGCATGGCTCTGCAATTCAATTGAACTACACTTGTTAGTAACCAAAAGAAAAACTTACACGAGACAGCAAAAGGAGAAACAAACAAGTTAAGCAAAACAATAAGTTTGAAAAACCTGTTTCTCTCATTTATTTAATTAAACACACAAATAGGTTTTTGCTTGCAACAAATACCCATAGGCTGAGATGAGGATGCTTTAGTGGTGGATGAGTGGCCATAGTCGAATGGACAAAATAAAGAACGAGGACATGAGAGATAAAGTTTGAGTGGTGCCTACCGTTGAAAATACTGAGGAATCTCACCTTAAATGGTCTAGACATGTTGGGGGAAAACCGGAACATCCGGCCAGGAGGGTAGATTACATGTGTGAGATAGCCCAATGATTAGCAATAGAAGGAGAGTGGCAGAAGAATTGTTGTTATAGCAATACGTATTCACAAAGAGACGAGTAGCATGCAAAACTTCAAAATATGAAGAAATTTAAATTTCACCATTTATGAAATTATATCCTGATGGCACGATCTTCTCAACTGCTAAACTTTAGTGAAAATTTTTGTCACCATTACAATGCGACGTGTTACCATTACAATTACTGAACACATTCCAATTTTTTTGTTCCTATTCTTCTTATGTCAATTCACTGGATCAAGAGTAACAGAACTTCACATGCAGAACATAGATAAACCAAATCAGCGCCAAAAAAATGAAAAAGTAAAAACCTGTTTGAAAATGTTGCGGGAACTGAGCGGGCTGTCCTTGATTCTCCGGTGAACCGGAACTGAAGCCCGGTAAGTGAAGTTATCTCCGGCGGCAGCTCGTTCACCGTCTTGGACCTCATTTCGGGAAGCATGATCCGGCGGCTTCCGGTCCTCCTCCTTCTGCTTCTGCTTCTCCTTCACCTTCTCCTCCCTGGCGGCACCTATCTTCTCGTTCAGCGAATCGTCGGACCCCGACGAAGCTATCATCACAGCCTCAGCGGAAGCCTCAGCTTCGTCGAACATGTTGCCGCCGCTGGAAGCTACGCGGCTGTGCCTCCGCCGCAGAGAAGAGTGGTTGGCTCCGTCGCCGGCGACAGAAGTCTCATGCACATCGGAAATCGCCATCCGAAGGGACTAACCGCTTTGTTTCTTCACTGTTTCAGCGAAATACAATACTCGCCGAAACGGTGCGCGAAAAACAACTTATTCTTCAGATGCAGAAGACTGCGATTTTGCTTTATTTGTTTATTCGAATTTATACAAATCACTTTTATTTACGTAATTCTTTAGAAAATTTATTCTTGAATTGGAAAGTTAATTCAAAATCGTTTATTATCATTTACATATGACAATTAGCAAGTCACAAAAAAAATGACAATTAGCACAATATGTCAATATGTATATGTATATTTGTTTAAAATATACATAAATAAAAAGTTTTTCAATTATATATTTATTCATGTCTTATTTTAATAAAATTTAGTAATTATTTATACAATTAATATAAAAAATAGTTATTTTTATTAATATATTATTATATAATTAAATATACATATAAATTTAATAATACATCAAAATTAAATTCATAAATATATTATTACATCCCATTATAAATAATTAATTAGTATCCGCGTAAGTGTATACAAATTTATCATTTATTATTATAGATTATAGATAGTCAGTATCATATAATGATCAAATATAATAATTCCTACCAAAATAATTATAACAATAATCGTGTGTAGAAAGGGCAGGAATCGGAATCAATTAAGGAAAGGATTATTCGACTCAGAGGGAAACTTCGTGGCTTACCTAGGTTCCTAACATTTTCCGTATAATAAATAATACAATAAAATTCTATTTTCAAGTTATTTAATCAATTAAATCCAATCAAATTATTATAATTTAATTCAGTTTTACACACTATTATCTATCTATCTCTAAAAATGATAATCTATACTCTACTTACAGATATTCAATCCAAACCAACTCATTCAATTAGAGTTGTCTACTCTATCCACTGCGAGTAGAATAGAGTGCGGTACAAATTCACCTGCGAGTAGGATAGGATACGGATTCAACGTATATCCTATCCTATCCTACCCTACCCGCACTTCTAATATTATATATATATAGTGAAAAAAGTGAGTGTTGAACCCACACCTTAAAATAATCATTAAACTAATTGATATATATATATATATATATATATATATATTTTGAAAAAAGTGAGTGTTGAACCCACACCTTAAAATAATCATTAAACTAATTGATAATTATATTATTTGTAATTTTATGTTAGATTTCTTAAAAATTGTATTATTCTTAATTTTAATTTGAACTTAGTTTTTTATTTTCTATTTTATTCATATGTATGAAATTTGGAATGGTTGAATTTTATATTTGTTTGAAATTTTTTTATTTTTCTGCGAATAGAAAAGGGTTTAGAACTTTAGAATGCGGGTAGGGTTAGGGTTGAGAAATTCTCAACCCGGAAGTAGAGTTAGGATATAGTCTAAACCCTACTCTACCCTATCCATTGTCACCCTTATCTATCTCTAACCTTTTGACTTAATACGTAACTATATATAACTATCTTTTTTATACAGATTTTTTTTTATTTTTTCATCTTTTTCTGCGTTTTCTTCTTTTTCTACATTCTCTTATTTCTCTATGTTTTTTTTGTTCACGATCAATATTCTTTGATCTGATTTAAAAATTTGGATCAATTATTTTTAAATTAAGCTGTGAAATCAGATTTGAACAGGTATTTCGTTTTCGAAGGCCATGAATAATGCAAGTTCACACTATGAGTTGAATCATAACGAATTAAATTATTGTTTTAAAATGAATCAAATGGATGAGGCTTGGTTCGAACCTCGTTAATGTAGTTAGTTAGTATTTGATGCTCTGATAGTTGGATAATTTCGTTTTTGTTTGTGAAAATTGGTATTCATGGTTGAAGGTTTGAATTTGAATGTAATGTAGGACTTTTTATAATTTTTTTCATTGAATCTGTATTTGTTCCTAATTTCGGTGCATTCTGGATTTAATTTCGGTGCTTCTGAATTTAATTTTGGTGCATTCTGGTATGAGCTTGTTTTAAACTGAATTTGTTTGTGTGTCGTCATCATTAAGGAATTTCGGTGCATTCTAGATTTAAACAATGTGTACACAATTCAAAACTCTTCTTCCTCCTCCTTCTCTGGTGTTCTTTTTTATCTTTCTTTTTCTTCATTTTCTCCTTCTTATTTTATTTTCTCATAATTATTCTTGTTTTACTTTTTTGAGAGGAATAAAACCAAGAAAAAGAGAAAAAAAAAAGAAGAATAATCAATTTCGGTCTATTTCTACTAAGAATTTAATCCAATAAGTGTGAATCTACATTCATTCAACTAAATAATATTGTAATATAGTACAAATATATTCATTCAAGTCTAATATGAGAAGTAGTGTTACTAAAAGAAGAAATAAGAGCAACAAAAAAGAAAAAAAAAGAAGAATAAAAAGAAGAAAAAATGCAGCATTAAAAAAAAATTTATGCTTTTTAACAAATTTTTAGTGCAAAAACAAGACATTTATGTGTTATTATTAAGGAATTTTAGAATTATCTTTTGATAAATTATGACAATTTTCGGTGTCTTCTACTTCATTTTTTTCTTCTTTTACGACTTTTTTCTTCATTTTCTCCTTATTATTTTATTTTTCATAATTCTTCTTGTTTTACTCTTTTGAGAGAAATAAAACCAAAAAATAAAAAAAATAAATAAATAACTGCAATAACATGAAAAAGAGGAGGAGAAGAAGAAACAAAAATAAAATGCAACAACGTAACAACAGCACCAATAAAAGAAAGAGGAGAAGATGCATGAAGATAAGAACAGTTTTCATATTCTTTGAGCATGGCATACAAAACGTTAGTGAAGCAGGCGTTTCGTTTGTGTTACTGAAGCATGTATGTACATGTTGCGTATAATGAAAGTGATTTTTGTTAAAGGTGAGCATGTGTCGAGTTGGTTCGAGTGAAATTAGAACCAAACCAATTGAATTGTAATTGGTTCAGTTTAGTTCGAATTTTTTTTTTGTGTGTGTACCCTAACCAAACCAAACCGATTAAAAACGGATTGGTTCGGTTCTGTAAGTATAATAAGGGTTTGTTTGGGTGAGCTTCTAAGAAAATATCTTTTTTTAAGTTATCTTTTTTTAAAAGATCTTATGGAAAAGTAAAAGTAATTTTATATTTGGATATCTCATGCAAAAATATCTTTTTATCTATCAATTATGTTTGGACATAATAATTAAAAGTACTTTTTTGTTTATTTATTATATGAAAAAATATCTTTTTTTAAGAAAAAATATATTTTTAAAAAAGATGTAAATTACAGCTTCTCAAAAAAGTTTTTTTAATTTTTCTTGTACTTTTACTTTTACTACTAGAAATTTGTCAAACACGCTAAAAAATTAAAAAAAAAAAGATCTTTTTTCATTGAAAAAATGTATCTTTTTTTTATCAAAATAATAGCACCCAAACAAGCACTAAACATATAACATTAATAGAAATAATCCAAACATATTAAACACCAAATACATTAAAAACTAAACACATTAAAATTCAAACATATTAAACACTAAAGACATTAAAATTTAAACATATTAAAAGGCATATATATTTTAAATTTTTTTATTTTATTTAATTAATATATGATCGGGTCTACAAGTTGGTTTGGGTTCTGTCCCCAGAACCATTACCCGAATTAATTACTAGAGAGAGTCATTGATTTGGTTCGAGTTGGACCTGATTACTCATTGGTTCGATTCGTATTTGGACGGGTAATCGGATACCCGCGACCTGTACTTTTCCTTAATTTTTGTTGAGTTTAGACCAACTTTATTGGATTTAGTTACCAAAAAGACTTGGATGTGTAATGAGAGACTATAAATAATAATAAAAGTTTATTGAGACATTTATCCAAACAATTTTTTTTAACAAAAAGTTCAACACGGTAAAGTGGAGCATTTAGAAAGTCCAGAGTTATAATACAAACACTAAACAAGAAATCGTAGTTATCTCCGGCATTGCCATTAACAACTAGACGGAATAAAGCCAACCCACTCTTTGTAGCTCCTAGTCGACTTGGTAATAACTTTCGCAACGCCTATTTCTTGATTCTTGGAAATTTTGGCATTCCTTTCCAACCACGTATTCCAAATGATAGCAAAAAAGCCAATCAGTCACCTGTTACATTCGTCTTTCTTTTTTACGGGAGCTCCTGTCCAGCTCTCAAAGTGTTGCTTAATGGTTCCTGGAATAGGTCAGAGTTTATTAAAGGCGTATAACCAAGCACACCATACCTGCCACATGAACTCACGGCCAATGAATAAGTCGAAATCATTCTCAATTTCTTTTTTACATAAACACAAATCATATTCCTATGATCAATAATGCCCAATCTAATCAATCTTTTCTTAGTATTGACCCTACCAACTAACACAAATCAGGTGAATAGCTCAATTCTTGGTGGTACTAGTCCTCTCCATATAAATCTAGTGAAATTATAACTCGTAATGTCCTCTGGAAGAGTCTCCGCCTACAAAGCCTGCACAAATGAGTTAGTAGAGTAAACTCCTGATTTATCAAATTTTCATACTATTCTGTCCTCCCTCTCACTTGTTAACCTGACAGATTGTAGAACTCCATGAAGTTGGTTAACTAATTCTAACTCCCATTGGAATAGTACCCTTTTCCAATGAAAGTTTCATATCCACTCCAACCCATCCCAAAACCCACAGTCCCCTATTACAGATCCGACTTGGTTTGAAATCGAGAAAAGCCTTGAAAATACATCCTGCAACACACCACATGGTAGCCAATTATCTTTCCAAAAACGAATTCTTCTATCATCTCCTAACTCTAATGATAACCCTCTGACCATCTTATCTCTCGCTTGTTATTCTCTTATCTGCAACTGACAAATGTCCCTCCACGAACCCTTTGTTTTAGGAACCGGATGACAAGAAAGAAGGACATTTGGATTCAAGTCATTGCAGGAGCACACAATTTTCTTCCATAATGGGCAATCCTCCTTTGAAAACCCCACCACCACTTGAACAAAAATGCTATATTCTGGAGCACTGCATCGCCCACGCCCAAACCCCCGAAGTATTTTGGAACTTGCACAATATCTCACCTTAACAAAGGTACCCCATCCCTTCTGTCCTCATTACTCCACAAGAACCTCCTCTGCAAAGATATCAACTTATCTGCTGCTGTTTTGAGCATCTTATATAAGTTAAGGTAGTAAACTAGTCCCGACAAACTAGTAAGCACATATTTGATGAGTACCAGCTTATCAGCTTTATTAATCATTTTGGCTTTTCACATATTGAGTTTCTCTTCTACTTTGTCTATAATAAGTTTTCATGTCTTGACCAATTTCGAATTCGCTTCCAAAGAAATACCAAGATATTTGACTAGCAACGTTGCTTCCTTACACCCCAACAAGCTACACATCCTTTGTGGCCACTCTCGCTCGCAATTAACTGAAACAAGCTAGATTTATCAAAGTTAATACTCAAACCAGACATCATCTCAAAACACCGTAGAAGTCGCTTATAATTGCAAATAGTCTCCTCCTCCGGGGGCAAAAAAGTATTGTGTCATCCACAAATTACAAGTGAGACAACTCAATATTGTCTTTTTCAACCAACAAAAGAGAAATTCTTCCATGTCTTACTGCCTTTCCTACCATCCTATGAAGGACCTCAACACAAGAACAAAGAGAAACGGAGAAAGTGGATCCCCTTGTCGTAAGCCCCATTCCATTTTAACAGATTTAGAAGGCGAGCCATTTATCAAAAACAACATAGACGCTGTGCACACACATTCCTTTATCCATCCTCGACATCTTTGGCCAAAGCCCATTTTCTGAAGTACAATATCCACAAACTTCCACTTGATTCTATCGTAAGCTTTTTGAAAGTCCGGTTTGATTATTGCTAATTTCTTCTTTCTTTGCTTCAACCATTGCACAATTTCACACGCAATCAAAGCCCCATCATGAATCTTCCTCCCCTACACAAATAAATTGTTTATTATTTATAATATAGTACTAGTTAGATACCTATATAAAATATAATCATGTTTCATGTGCATAAAAATTATGGATTTGTTTAAATAAATAAAAAATATTTTATTTACCAAAATATATAATTTGTAGTATTTTTACGAAAATTTATCTTATCTCTTATCTCATTGTCATGGAGTCAAAACAGACGAAACCAAAAAATTCTATTTTTCATCAATGTTAGCGATTTATACTCCACCCTTTTCGATCTTTTTTTTTCCGCTACCACCAATGCTACTCAATATCAGACTCTTCAGTCTTCAGCTCAGACATAGAACTTACTCGCCGAGTGTGAAATAGAATAGAATTATCACAATCAAATATCACTCCAGTGCACTGTTTCTCATATGGCAATTGGGATACACACTTACAACCACATATCTACTATTACTAGACATTTTGGCTTATTTTTTAGAAAAAAAATAAAAGAGAAGAAAAAGTGAAACGTTTGTATTGTGAAAAATACAAAGGATTACACATCCTTTTATAATTGTTGAAAATTTGTTGTAATGATCTTATTTATAGTGTAAATGTCATAATTTATTAAGTATCTCGTTTACAGTATAATTGAAATAAGAATACGCGTATCTCATTTACATTATAAATAAAATATACACGTTTACTATCATATATTGCCTTATCTCGTTTACAGTGTAAACAAGATATGTGCATTCTTATTTTGTTTACTGTAAACAAGATAAGAAATAAGTTGAGTTTTTATAAAAATGATATAAATTATTGGATATTTTAGTAAATAAAATATTTTTTATTTATTTAAAAAATCAAAAATTAAGTCATCCGCCAACTATTATATAGAAATATATATTATGTATTATTCTAACTATAAATGATGAGTTTTTGTGTTTATAAAATATTTTTACATAATATACTTTAATATCAATGTATAGACATTAAATAATAATAATAATAATAATAATAATAATAATAATAATAATAATATGCGAGTTTAGACTCAAAAATAAAAAATTTTAAGGGAAATAAGAAGTGAGGAAGATATGAGACTCATTACTGCAAAGGGCAAATGCTGTGGGAATGATATTTTGGATTTTGTAAGTTATTTTACTAATTTTGGTGTAAACAGTATGTATATTTTAGGGGGTTTTGTGACGTCAGACGTGTGTGGTATAATGTGGGTGCTCGGTTATATTGATATGAAGAAAAAGAAAGGATATAAAGAAGAGGTTGAGATGAGCGGATGAAAAAATAAATGTGATATGTAATTAATATAGAATTTAAAAATATTATATATATTAAAATTATTTATATATATATATAATTTAATTTATTTTTAATATTATTTTATATTAATAATTAATTTTAATAACTAATTTTAATTTTGATATCCATATAATATAGTATTAAATTATATTGCATGGCGCAGAGAAAAGGTTCCATTCCCACTCGAGATGAAATTACGCGGGAGCCAACGTTTTACTTTTTGTGACCAAACACAGACGTAGACGTACACATACCGTAACTGCGGGCTTTATTTCGTCAGCGCACGACAACACCAACAATGCCTTTAATAACTTTGACCCGCTCAGAGCTTGTTAAGTATAGAAATTTTTGTTAAAAAATATAAAAATTTAATGATATAATATAAATTTTTTTTTTGTATATAACACATAAATTTTTTACATAAACATAAACTTATCGATATAATATAAAATTTTTATATATAATATAAAAAATTTTTGTATATAACAGATTTTTTACCGTAAATATATTATATTAATTGAATAAGTCAATATTTTAATATATAGTTATTTAAAAATTTTTGTATTATACACTACAATTTTTATATTATATATATTTTGTTAGTTGGATCTCGATATCTTAACGTATAATTTTTTAAAATTTTGTATTATGTACCAAAATTTTTTATATTATATACCAAAATTTATTTGTTATACATATTTTATTGGTTAAATGTTAATATTATAACATGTGATCTTTTAAAAATTTAGTTGATGTGCACTAAAATTTTTGTACTGTACACCAAAATTTTTATGTTGTACATCAAAATTTCTGCACTCAATAGTGTGCTTAGCTTAGTAATTTTGCTTATCATATATACGAAAAAAACATGAGAAAGAAAATAAAAAAAAAGGACGATGATGACAATAAAAGAAGAGAAAATCCAAAAAAGAGAAAAATAATACAACATTAAAAAAGACGACGATAACGTTATTAAAAAAGTAACAAAAAAAACGAGGAAAAAAAATGATGACAACGACTTTAAAAAAGTGTGCACGTACAATAAATAGATCTTAGTCATATTTAATTTAAAAATTACTTGACCATTTAATTTTATTACAAAAAAAAAATAAGTAACTTTTTTTCCATTCATTTTCATATTCTCATAAAACTCTAAAAAGATTCAACTTGTTGAATTTTATAAAAACTCCCATATATAATTTTTTTTCAAAACGCATATTGCTATCTTATTTTCATTCTCTTATTAGTATTTGTTGTTTTTGTTTCAGGAAACTAAATCATTAATTTTTTTTTAAAAAGAATTTATCTGTAAACATATGATTTACTTAATCTTCCTATATATTTAGAAGCTTCAAATGGAATTGTTCATATCCTGACCCAACACTAAGGTCTAAGTCCAAATAAACCAAAAAGGCCCAATCCAAAGATTGGCCTTCGCTACCAACCGACCTCCTCATAAGAGGTCGGATTGAATACAGACTCCACTCCAAAGAAGTCGGGATCAAAGGATAGCTGGCAGATAACACTTATTCAAATAAATAACTGCCTCTAAAATCTCTCAACACACTTTCAGGAGCCATATCTCAACTTCTCTAAGATAAAGAGACGGTTACCCACCTTAAAAGGTGGAACTACTCCAACGGTGGTTATTGGTTCACCACTATAAATACACTGACACCCCTCAGATATCTCTAAGTTCCAATACTCTAAAAACCAGCTAAACCCTTTGCTGACTTAGGCATTGGAGTGTCTTTGCAGGTACCACCCCCCATTCTTTCATACGTACAAGTCGGACGGCGGCTCCCAGACGCAAACCAAGTAGGAGACCATCTCTTTCTGATGTTTGGGCTAACCTTACAAGTCCAGCCCATTAATCTCTGGTTACCCATTGTAACATTAGCACCGTTGTCAGAAAACTGAGAGATCGATCAATGATGGCGGAGGATATGAACGAGGATGGAAACACAGCGTCTGATTCTGAGCAAGAGAATCAGGACGCTGGTAACAATGACAGAGTTATAGTCACCCATCAAGGGATGACTAATCAGCACAGAGAAGGAACCTCAGGGGTAAAGGACCCAAAGGAAACCTCTTCTGAGGGGAGAGAACCAGGAAAGAAAGGACAACCCCATGTAGCTGACTTCATGGGATTGTTCCATGGCCATCAGGGATGGCTGGAACAGCTTGAGCAAGAATTGGAGTGGCAGCGAGAGGCGGAGAGAAGCCTAAGAAGTGAGATCGAGCGACGAAAAGAGCTTAAAGAAAAGCTCTCGAGGCTAGAATCCACTCTCCAAGGTTGAAACTCTCACAGCGACCGAGAAGACTATCCCTTGGGAGGGGAAGATCCCTTCAGTGAGGACATAATGAGGGCAAAAGTTCCAAGGAACTTCAAAAGCCCTGATATGGACTTATATGACTAGATTACCGACCCAAAGCATCATTTGAGCAACTTCAAAAGTCAGATGTACCTGGTCGACGCCTCTGGTGCTACTCACTGTAAGGCCTTTCCGACGACCTTGACGAAAGCAACGATGAAGTGGTTTGATAGCCTCCCCCCAAGGTCGGTTTCCAGCTTCAACGACCTCTCCCGTAAGTTTTTCATGCAATTTTTGTTCCAGAAAGATAAAGTAAAGCACGCACCAAGTCTCCTGGGAGTAAAGGAGGAGGTTGGAAAACCTTTGAGGGACTACATGGAAAGGTTCAACAAAGCATGTTTAGAAATTCAAGACCTGCCCACGAAGGCAGTGATTTTGGGCCTAGTAAATGGACTCCAAGAAGGTCCCTTCTCCCAGTCCATCTCGAAAAGGCACCCGACTTCATTAAGTGATGTACAGGAAAGAGCCGAGAAGTACATCAAAATGGAAGAAAACGCCAGGCTAAGAGAACCAAGCTGACGACCTGGGCACTCTCACTCATCAAAAGAGAAAGAGAGAGAGAGAGAGAGAGAGAGAGAGAGAGAGAGAGAGAGCCCAAGAAAAAAGAGGAAGTCGGCCCTGAAAGGCCCAGAAGATATCACTCTTATACTCCTCTACGAGTTTCCCCAGTTGATGTCTACAGGGAAATTTGTCATACTGAAAGGCTATCTCCCCTGAGACCCATCAAGAACAAAAAGGGGGAAAGTCGTAGCGACTACTGTGAGTACCATAAATTATATATTCACTCAAAAAATGATTGTTATGACCTAAAAAATGTGATAGAAAAGCTAGCCAGAGAAGGTCGGCTTAACAGATATCTCGTGGAAAGGTCAGACCATCATGGTAAGAGAAAGCGAGATGAGGACCGAAGAGACCCACCACCGTAGACTCCAGTGAGATACACACACATGACCTCTGGAGGGTTTGCTAGAGGCGGTCTCACAAAGTCATCTCATAAAAGACACCTGAACAAAGTCTACCAGGTCGGGAGTGAAGCTCCCGACCTCCCTACTATCTCTTTCACTAAAGAAGATGGGCAAGTTATAGATCCCAGACATGATGATCCGGTGGTGATCACTATGATCCTTGCCAATGCCCATCTACACAGAACCCTGGCAGACCAGGGAAGCTCAGCCGACATCCTGTTCAAGCCAGTGTTTGATAAGTTGGGATTGGACGAAAAGGAATTAAGAGTTTACCCTGATACCTTATATGGGTTGGGGGATACACCAATAAATCCACTAGGATTTATACCCCTACACACAACTTTTGGAAAAGGGGAGAAGTCCAAAACTCTGAGCATCGACTTTATAGTCGTCGATGTGGGTTCAGCCTACAATACTCTAATAGGCATAGCAACCCTAAATCGGCTTGGAGCAGTGGTGTCCGTGACAAACCCCAATTTGACGGTTTATTTTGTATTGATTTTAAGAGATTTTATGACCTTTTACCCACATTTATCCATTAAAATAGCATGGTTTTATAACTTCTCCTTTAATTGTGCTTAAGAGTGAAAACATGCTTTTTAGGTCTTAAAATAGCTAAATATAATTCTCCTTGATTCCATTAGATGCCTTGATATGTTTGTTAAGTGATTCAAGGTTTAGGAGGCAAAGATTGGATCAAGGAAATGAAGAAAGAAGCATGAAAAGTTGGAGAACTCATGAAGAAATGAAAGAACCGGAAAGCTGTCAAGCCGACCTCTTCGTACTTAAACGACCATAACTTGAGCTACAGAGGTTCAAATGATGCGGTTCCAGTTGGGTTAGAAAGCTAACATCCGGGGCTTCGAAACGATATAAGATTTGCCATAGTTGCTACACGTATGGTGGCGCGCACGCGCAAAGTATGCGCACGCGCCGTTGCTGCCACCTGGTTCACTTAAAGCAAAACGTGGCTAGTGAATTCTAAAGCCTTGTGGGCCCAATCCAACTCATTTCTGGTACTATTTAACCCAAGGAGTGAAGAGGGAAACATATGTTAGTTACCATTAGTCATAGTTTAGTTCTAGAAGTTAGTTTCTAGAGAGAGAAGCTCTCTCTTCTCTCTAGAATTAGGATTAGGATTAGGTTTAGTTCTTAGATCTAGATTTTAATCTTTGCTTTCTTCTACTTCTACATCTCAATTCCTTGTAGTTACATTCATTCTTCTTCCATTCTTTTATTGCAATTTCCTTTATGTTGTTCTTGTATTTTGTTGTAGATCTAGTATTGTTCCTTCTACATTCTTCCAATTCAATAAGAGGTAATTCATAATAAATGTGTCTTCTTTGCTTTTCTATTGTTGATCTCTTATTTTTGTAGTTGTAGATTCCTTTAATTCTTGCATTTAATAATGTTTACTTCTATTGCACTCTATGTGTTTGTTGAAATGCCTCTTCTAGATATAGTATAGATTTTTGTTCCTCTTGGCCTAGGTAGAGTAATTAGTGACACTTGAGTTATCTAATTCCTTTGTTGATTGATAATTGGAGAGATTGCTAATTGGTTTGGAGTGCACTAAAGCTAGTCTTTCTTTGGGAGTTGGCTAGGACTTGTGGCTCAAGTCAATTCATCCACTTGACTTTCCTTTCTTTAGTAAGGGTTAACTAAGTGGTAGCAATGAACAATTCTCATCACAATTGAGAAGGATAACTAGGATAGAACTTCTAATTTTCATACCTTGCCAAGAGCCTTTTATAGTTGTTAGTTTACTTTCTTGCCATTTATCTTTCATGCTTCATATCAAAACCCCAAAATAACTCACAACCAATAACAAGACACTCTATTGTAATTCCTAGGGAGAACGACCCGAGGTTTTAATACTTCGGTTTATAAATTTAGGGGTTTATTACTTGTGACAAACAATCTTTTGTATGAAAGGATTATTGTTTGGTTTAGAAACTATACTTTACAACGAGATTTCATTTGGAAAATTCTAAACCGTCAAAAATCCGTTCATCAGTCCGCCCCCACCTTTTCATGAAATTCCCAACACCAGAGGGAATTACAACCATCAGGGAAGACCAGAAATTGGCAAGAAAGTGTTACAATGAAAGCTTGAACCTGAGAGGAAAAGGTGCACACATTTGAGCTCAGAAGAGTCAAAGCTAAAGAAGAGTTGCAACCACAACTTGGGGGAAGACTGAAGAGGTGCAAGTCAGAGTAGAGGAAGGAAAAAATACCAACATAAGAGCCAACCTAAAAGAGGATTTGAAGAAGAAACTTATAAGGCTCCTACAAGAGAATTCCGACCTCTTCGTTTGGAAAGCCTCCGACATGCCAGGAATAAATCCCGAACTCATGTCGCATAAACTATCAGTATACCTTGGGTCACGACCGGTTCAGCAAAGAAGACGGAAGCTCGGACCCGAATGGGCCCAAGTGGTGGAAGAACAAGTACAAGCCCTCCTAGAGGCAGGTTTCATCAAAGAGATCAAATATCCGGTATGGCTGGCAAATGTGGTACTGGTCAAAAAGCAAAACGGCAAGTGGAGAATGTGTGTCGATTACACTGACCTGAACAAGGCGTGTCCCAAAGACCCATATCCACTTCCAAATATTGATACCTTAGTAGACTCCAGCTCGGGGTATCAATACTTGTCATTCATGGACGCGTACTCGGGATATAATTAAATTCCGATGTACAA
This sequence comes from Arachis stenosperma, assembly GCF_014773155.1. Classification (NCBI taxonomy): domain Eukaryota; kingdom Viridiplantae; phylum Streptophyta; class Magnoliopsida; order Fabales; family Fabaceae; genus Arachis; species Arachis stenosperma. The sequence continues at coordinate 47,975,559 of NC_080379.1, read as the reverse complement.
GCCGAATCAAGAAAATACATCTTTCATCACGCCAAGAGCAAATTATTGCTATGTGGTCATGCCTTATGGGCTAGAAAATGCAAGAGCCACATATCAATGGCTGATGAATAAAGTGTTTGCACCTCACTGGTGCACGAAAATTACACTTACACTATGTAATTCTGCACAACTAACCAGCAAGTGCACTGGGTCATCCAAGTAATACCTTACGTGAGTAAGGGTCGAATCCCACAGAGATTGTTGGCTTGAAGCAAGCTATGGTTATCGTATTATTCTTAGTCAGGATACCAATAGGGTTCTTTAGTTTCAATTGTAAAAAAAGTGAAAGGGCATAAAATAAGTACTTGTTATGCAATAATGGAGAATATGTTGGAGTTTTGGAGATGCTTTGTCTTCTGAATCCCTGTAACATAATGCTTTCTCACTTTCAAACATGCAAGGCTCCTTCCATGGCAAGCTGTATGTAGGGCATCACTGTTGTCAATGGCTACTTCCCATCCACTCAGTGAAAATGGTCCAAATGCTCTGTTACAGTGATGAGCGGATAATTTATACGCTTTTTGGCAATGTTTTTAGGTAGTTTTTAGTATGATCTAGTTACTTTTAGGGATGTTTTCATTTGTTTTTATGTTAAATTCACATTTCTGGACTTTACTATGAGTTTGTGTGTTTCTCTGTGATTTTAGATAATTTCTGGCTGAAATTGAGGGACTTGAGCAAAACTCTGAAAAAGGCTGACAAAAGGACTGCTGATGCTGTTGGAATCTGACCTCCCTGCACTCAAAATGGATTTTTTGGAACTACAGAACTCCAAATGGCGCGCTCTCAATGGAGTTGGAAAGTAGACATCCAGAGCTTTCCAGCAATATATAATAGTCTATACTTTATTTGGAAATTGACGACGTAAAGCGGCGCTCAAAGCCAAGTACATGCTGCTGTCTGGAGTCAAACGCCAGAAACACGTCACAACCCGAAGTTGAACGCCAGAAACACGCTATAACTCAGCGTTCAACTCCAATAAGCTCAGCCCAAGTACACACCAAGTGGGCCCCGGAAGTGAATTTATGCATCAATTACTTACCTCTGTAAACCCTAGTAGCTAGTTTAGTATAAATAAGACTTTTTACTAATGTATTAGTCGTCTTTTGACCATTCGGTCCATTGATCACGTTTTGGGGGGCTGGCCATTCGGCCATGCCTGAACCTTTCACTTATGTATTTTCAACGGTGGAGTTTCTACACACCATAGATTAAGGGTGTGGAGCTCTGCTGTACCTCAAGTTTCAATACAATTACTATTATTTTCTATTCAATTCTCTTTTATTCTTATTCCAAGATATACGTTGCACTTCAACTTGATGAATGTGATGATCCGTGACACTCATCATCATTCTCACCTATGAACACGCGTGACTGACAACCACTTCCGTTCTACCTTAGGCCGGGCGCATATCTCTTAGATTCCCCAACAGAATCTTCGTGGTAGAAGCTAGATAGATGGCGGCATTCATGGGAATCCGAAAAGTCTAACCTTGTCTGTGGTATTCTGAGTAGGATTCTGAGAATCCAGAAAGTCTAACCTTGTCTGTGGTATTCCGAGTAGGATTCCGGTATTGAATGACTGTGACAAGCTTCAAACTCTTGAAGGCTGGGCGTTAGTGACAGACGCAAAAGAATCAAGGGATTCTATTCCAACCTGATTGAGAACCAACAGATGATTAGCCGTGCTGTGACAGAGCATTTGGACCATTTTCACTGAGAGGATGGGATGTAGCCATCGACAAGGGTGATGCCTCCAGACGATTAGCCATGCAGTGACAGCGCATAGGACCATTTTCCCGAGAGGATGAAAAGTAGCCATTGACGACGGTGATGCCCTACATATAGCTTGCCATGGAAAGGAGTAAGAAGGATTGGATGAATGTAATAAGAAAGTAGAGATTCAAGAGGAGCACAGCATCTCCATACGCCTATCTGAAATTTCCACTATTGATTTACATAAGTATTTCTATCCTATTTTATTTTCTGTTTATTATTAATTTTCAAACCTATCATGAATCAATTTAATCTGCCTAACTGAGATTTACAAGGTGACCATAGCTTGCTTCATACCAACAATCTCTGTGGGATCGACCCTTACTCACGTAAGGTTTATTACTTGGACGACCCAGTACACTTGCTGGTTAGTTGAACGGAGTTGTGGAAAGAAAGTGCTGAGTTAATAAATGCACATACCAAAGAGCCAATATTGTTGATCACAATTTCGTCCACCAAGTTTTTGGCGCCGTTGCCGGGGATTATTCGAGTATGGACAACTGACGGTTCATCTTGTTGCTCAGATTAGGTAATTTTCTTTTCAAAAATCTTTTTCAAAATTTTTCTTTTCTTTTTCGTTTTTCCAAACTTGATTTTCAAAAAAATTAATAAAAATCCAAAAAAATTAGAAAATCATAAAAACCAAAAATATTTTGTGTTTCTTGTTTGAGTCTTGAGTCAATTTTTAAGTTTGGTGTGAATTGCATGTTTTTAAAATTTATGCATTATTTTTTCGAAAATATCATGCATTCATAGTGTTCTTCATGATCTTCAAGTTGTTCTTGACAAGTCTTCTTGTTTGATCTTGATGATTTCTTGTTTTGTGTTGTTTGTTGTTTTTCATATGCATTTTTCGTTTCTTAGAGTCCATGCATTAAAGATTTCTGAGTTTGGTGTCTTGCATGTTTTCTTTGCATTAAAAATTTTTCAAAAATATGTTCTTGATGTTCATCATGATCTTCAAAGTGTTCTTGGTGTTCATCTTGACATTCATAGTGTTCTTGCATGCATCTTGTGTTTTGATCCAAAATTTTCATGTTTTGGGTCATGTTTGTGTTTTTCTCTCTCATAATTAAAAATTCAAAAAATCAAAAATATATCTTTTCCTTTTTTTTCTCCAAATTTTCGAAATTTTGGGTTGACTTGGTCAAAAAATTTTTAAAATTAGTTGTTTCTTACAAGTCAAGTCAAATTTTCAATTTTAAAAAAATCTTATCTTTTCAAAATCTTTTTCAAAAATTATATCTTTTTCATTTTTTTCTAAAATTATATCTTTTCAAAAATTATATCTTTTTCAAAAATTATATCTTTTTCAAAAATTTCAAAAATCTTTTTCAAAATATTTTCAAAATTTTTTTCTTATCTTTATATCATATTTTCGAAAATTCACTAACAATTAATGTGATTGATTCAAAAATTTGAAGTTTGTTACTTTCTTAACAAGAAAGGTTCAATCTTTAAGTTCTAGAATCTTATCTTGTAGTTTCTTGTTAGTGAAGTAAGTAATTTTAAATTTTTGAATTAAATCTTTTTATCTTTTATCATATCTTTTTTCAAAAATTTTATCTTTTTCAAAATTTTGATTTCAAAATATCTTATCTAACTTCTTATCTTCTTATCTTTTCAAATTTGATTTTAATATCTTTTTCAACTAACTATTTGACTTTTTGTTTGTTTCTTATCTTTTTCAAAACCACCTAACTACTTTTCCCTCTTCAATTTTCGAAAATACCTCTCTCTTTTTCAAAAAATTCTTTTTAATTGTTTTAAACTTTAATTTTAATCATATCTTATCTTTAATTTTCAAAATTACTAACTCCTTTTCAAAAATTAATTTTCGAATTCTCCCTCTCTTTTCTTATTCTATTTAATTATTTATTTACTAACACTTCTCTTCACCTCTCTTCATTTAAAAATCTGAACCCATTCTTCTTCACTCTTCTCCCCTTTCTTCTTCTACTAACATAAAGGAATCTCTATACTGTGACATAGAGGATTCCTCTTCTTTTCTTGTTTTCTCCTCTTTCATATGAGCAGGAACAAGGAAAAAGGCACTCTTGTTGAAATTGATCCCGAACCTGAAAGGACTCTGAAGAGGAAACTAAGAGAAGCTAAATTACAACAATCTAAAGGTAACCTTTCAGAAATATTAGAACAAGAGAAGGAGATGGCAGCCGAACCCAACAATAATAATGCAAGGAGAATACTTGGTGACTTCACAAAACCAACGTCCAAATTTGATGGAAGAAGCATCTCCATTCCTGCCATTGGAGCCAATAATTTTGAGCTTAAGCCTCAACTAGTTGCTTTAATGCAACAGAACTGCAAGTTTTATGGACTTCCATCTGAAGATCCTTACCAGTTTTTAACTGAGTTCTTGCAGATTTGTGAGATTGTTAAGACGAATGGAGTTGATCCTGAAGTCTACATACTCATGCTTTTCCCTTTTGCTGTAAGAGATAGAGCTAGAATATGGTTGGATTCACAACCTAAGGATAGCCTGGACTCCTGGGATAAGCTGGTCACGACTTTCTTGGATAAATTCTTTCCACCTCAAAAGCTGAGCAAGCTTAGAGTGGATGTTCAGAACTTTAAACAAAAAGATGGTGAATCCCTCTATGAAGCTTGGGAAAGATACAAACAGTTGACCAAAAGGTGTCCATCTGACATGTTTTCAGAATGGACCATATTAGATATATTCTATTATGGTCTATCTGAGTTTTCGAAAATGTCAATGGACCATTCTGTAGGTGGATCCATTCACCTAAAGAAAACACCTGCAGAAGCTCAAGAACTCATTGACATGGTTGCAAATAACCAATTCATGTACACTTCTGAGAGGAATTCCGTGAATAATGGGACACCTCAGAGGAAGGGAGTTCTTGAAATTGATGCTCTGAATGCCATATTGGCTCAGAACAAAGTGTTGACTCAGCAAGTTAACATGATCTCTCAAAGTCTGAATGGATGGCAAAATGCATCCAACAGTACTAAAGAGACAGCTTCAGAAGAAGCTTATGATCCTGAGAACCCTGCAATGGCAGAGGTTAATTACATGGGTGAACCTTATGGAAACACCTATAACTCATCATGGAGAAATCACCCAAATTTATCATGGAAGGATCAACAAAAGCCTCAACAAGGCTTTAATAATGGTGGACGCAATAGGCTGAGCAATAGCAAGCCTTTTCCATCATCTTCTCAGCAACAGACAGAGAATTCTGAACAAAACACTTCTAATTTAGCCAATCTAGTCTCTGATCTGTCAAAAGCCACTTTTAGTTTCATGAGTGAAACAAGATCCTCCATCAGAAATCTGGAGGCACAAGTGGGCCAGCTGAGTAAGAAAGTCATTGAAGCTCCTCCCAGTATTCTCTCAAGCAATACAGAAGAGAATCCAAAAGGAGAGTGCAAGGCCATTGATATAATCAATATGGCCGAATGCACAAGGGAGGAGAAGGACGAAAATCCTAGTGAGGAAGACCTCCTGGGACGTCTCTCAAGCAAGAAGGAGTTTCCTATTAAGGATCCAAAGGAATCTGAGGCTCATATAGAGACCATAGAGATTCCATTAAATCTCCTTCTGCCGTTCATGAGCTCTGAAGACTATTCTTCCTCTGAAGAAGATGAAGATGTGACTGGAGAGCAAGTTGCTCAATATTTAGGAGCTATCATGAAGCTGAATGCCAAGTTGTTTGGTAATGAGACTTGGGAAAGTGAACCTCCCTTGCTCATTAATGAACTAGATACCTGGATTCAGCAAATTTTACCTCAAAAGAGACAAGATCCTGGCAAGTTTTTAATACCTTGTACCATAGGCACCATGACCTTTGAAAAAGCTCTATGTGATCTGGGGTCAGGGATAAATCTTATGCCACTCTCTGTAATGGAGAAGCTGGGGATCATTGAGGTACAACCTGCCTTGTTCTCATTACAATTGGCAGACAAGTCAGTGAGACAAGCTTATGGAATAGTAGAGGACGTGTTAGTAAAGGTTGAAGGCCTTTACATCCCTGCTGATTTCATAATCTTAGACACTAGGAAGGAAGAGGATGAATGCATCATCCTTGGAAGACCTTTCCTAGCTACAGCAGGAGCTGTGATAGATGTCAACAGAGGTGAATTAGATCTTCAATTGAATGGGGACTACCTTGTGTTTAAGGCACATGGCCATCCCTCTGTGACAAAAGAGAGTAAGCATGAAGAGCTTCTCTTAGTTCAGAGTCAAGAAGAGCCCCCACAATCAAACTCTAAGTTTGGTGTTGGGACTATACAACATTGACCTGATCACCTTGTGGCTCCATGAGAGCCCACTGTCAAGCTAATGACATTAAAAGAGCGCTTGTTGGGAGGCAACCCAATTTTTATTTATCTAATTTTATTTTATTTTATTGTTATTTTGTGTTTTATTAGGTACATGATCATGGGGAGTCACGAAAAAAATATAAAAATTAAAAACAGAATAAAAAACAGCAGAAGAAAAATCACACCCTGGAGGAAGGACAGACTGGCATTCAACGCCAGTAAGGAGCATCTGGCTGGCGTTCAACGCCAGAACAGAGCATGAATCTGGCGCTGAACGCCAGAAACAAGCAACATTCTGGCGTTTGAACGCCAGGAATGTGCCTTGAGAAAAGCTGGCGCTGAATGCCAGTAACAAGCATGGAACTGGCGTTCAACGCCAGAAACATGCTACACATGGGCGTTGAACGCCCAGAACATGCTTCACATGGGCGTTGAACACCCAGAACGTGCATCACCTCGGTGTTTAAATGCCAGAATAGTATGCAAAGGCATTTTACATGCCTATTTGGTGCAGGGATGTAATTCCTTGACACCTCAGGATCTGTGGACCCCACAGGATCACCTCAGGATCTGTGGATCCCACAGGATCATCTCAGGATCTATGGACCCCACAGGATCCCCACCTAACATATTCCCACCCTACCTCCTAATCCTATAACACTCTTCCCCATGTCACACTTCCCAACAACTTCAATCTCTGAATCTCTTTTCCCAATAAACACTCTTTCCCAAAACCCTTTACCAATCACCTCAATCTCTCTTTCCCATCACCTCTTCACCACTCACATCCATCCACTCTTCCCCATAAACCCCACCTACCTTCAAAATTCAAAACACTTTCTCACCCAAACCCACCCTAAAATGGCCGAACCTACCCTCTCCCCTTTTCCTATATAAACCCTTCCATTCTACTTCATTTTCACCTAACACAACCCCCTCTTCTATCTCTTGGCCGAAACCTACACTCCCCCTTCTCCTCCATATTTTCTTCTTTTTCTTCTTCTCTTCTTTCTTCTCTTGCTCGAGGGCGAGCAATATTTTAAGTTTGGTGTGGTAAAAGCATAAGCTTTTTGTTTTTCTATTACCATCAATGGCACCTAAGGTCGGAGAATCCTCTAGAAAAGGAAAAGGGAAGACAAAAGCTTCCACCTCCGAGTCATGGTAGATGGAAAGATTCATCTCCAAAAGCCATCAAGACCACTTCTATGATGTTGTGGCAAAGAAGAAGGTGATCCTTGAGGTCCCTTTCAAGCTCAAGAAAAATGAGTATCCGGAGATCCGACATGAGATCCGAAGAAGAGGTTGGGAAGTCCTAACCAACCCCATGCAACAAGTCGGAATCTTAATGGTTCAAGAGTTCTATGACAATGCATGGATCACTAGAAACCATGATCAAAGTATGAACCCAAGTCCAAAAAATTATCTCACAATGGTTCGGGGGAAATACTTAGATTTTAGTCTAGAAAAAGTGAGGTTGGCGTTCCACTTGCCCATGATGCAAGGAGATGAACGCCCCTACACTAGAAGGGTCAACTTTAATCAAAGGTTGGACCAAGTCCTAATGGACATATGTGTGGAAGGAGCTCAATGGAAAAGAGACTCCAAAGGCAAGCCAGTTCAACTAAGAAGACTGGACCTCAAGCCTGTGGCTAGAGGATGGTTGGAGTTCACTCAACGCTCCATCATTCCCACTAGCAACCGATCTGAAGTTTCTGTGGATCGGGCCATCATGATTCATAGCATCATGATTGGAGAGGAAGTAGAAGTTCATGAAGTCATCGCCAATGAAATCTACAAAATAGCCGAAAAGCCCTCCACCATGGCAAGGCTAGCTTTTCCTCACCTTATTTTCCATCTATGTTACTCAGTTGGAGTTATCATAGAAGGAGACATCTCCATTGAAGAGGATAAGCCCATCACCAAGAAGAGGATGGAGCAAGCAAGAGAGACCCTCCACGGATCTCAAGAGATGCATGAGGAAGCTCATCATCAAGAAATTCCTGACATGCCTCAAGGGATGCACTTTCCTCCCAACAACTATTGGGAATAACTCAACACTTCCTTAGAAGATTTGAGCCACAATGTGGAACAATTAAGGGTGGAACATCATGAGCACTCCATCATTCTCCATGAAATAAGAGAAGATCAAAGAGCAATGAGGGAGGAGCACCAAAGGCAAGGAAGGGACATAGAAGAGCTTAAGGACATGGTTGGTCCTTCAAGAAGAAGACGCCACTAAGGTGAATTCATTCCTTGTTCTTATTTCTTTCTGCTTTTCGTTTTTTTATGTTGTGTTTATCTATATTTTGTGTTTCTACTTCATGATCAGTAGTAATTAGTAACCATGTCTTAAAGTTATGAATAATTCCATTAATCCTTCACCTCTCTTAAATGAAAAATGTTTTAATTCAAAAGAACAAGAAGTACATGAATTTTGAATTTATCCTTGAAATTAGTTTAATTATATTAATGTGGTGACAATACTTTTTGTTTTCTGAATGAATGCTTAAACAGTGCATATTTTTTTATCTTGTTGTTTATGAATGTTAAAACTGTTGGCTCTTGAAAGAATGATGAACAAAGAGAAATGTTATTGATGATCTAAAAAATCATGAAATTGATTCTTGAAGCAAGAAAAAGCAGTGAAAAAGCAAAAAGCTGGCGAAAAAAAAATAGAAAGAAAAAGAAAAAGCAAGCAGAAAAAGCCAATAGCCCTTAAAACCAAAAGGCAAGGGTAAAAAAGGATCCAAGGCTTTGAGCATCAATGGATAGGAGGGCCCAAGGAAATAAAATCCAGGCCTAAGCGGCTAAATCAAGCTGTCCCTAACCATGTGCTTGTGTCATGAAGGTCCAAGTGAAAAGCTTGAGACTGAGTGGTTAAAGTCGTGATCCAAAGCAAGAAGAGTATGCTTAAGAGCTCTGGACACCTCTAACTGGGGACTCTAGCAAAGCTGAGTCATAATCTGAAAAGGTTCACCCAGTCATGTGTCTGTGGCATTTATGTATCCGGTGGTAATACTGGAAAACAAAGTGCTTAGGGCCACAGCCAAGACTCATAAAAGTAGCTGTGTTCAAGAATCAACATACTTAACTAGGAGAATCAATTAACACCATCTGAACTCTGAGTTCCTAAAGAAGCCAATCATTCTGAACTTCAAAGGAAAAAGTGAGATGCCAAAACTGTTCAGAAGCAAAAAGCTACAAGTCCTGCTCATCTAATTAGAATTAATATTCATTGATATTTTGGAATTTATAAGTATATTCTCTTCTTTTTATCCTATTTTATTTTCAGTTGCTTGGGGACAAACAACAATTTAAGTTTGGTGTTGTGATGAGCGGATAATTTATACGCTTTTTGGCATTGTTTTTAGGTAGTTTTTAGTATGATCTAGTTACTTTTAGGGATATTTTCATTAGTTTTTATGTTAAATTCACATTTCTGGATTTTACTATGAGTTTGTGTGTTTCTCTGTGATTTCAGGTAATTTTTGGCTGAAATTGAGGGACTTGAGCAAAACTCTGAAAAAGGCTGACAAAAGGACTGCTGATGTTGTTGGAATCTGACCTCCCTGCACTCAAAATGGATTTTCTGGAGATACAGAATTCCAAATGGTGCGCTCTCAATGGCGTTGGAAAGTAGACATCCAGAGCTTTCCAGAAATATATAATAGTTCATACTTTACTCAGGAATTGACGATGTAAAGTGGCGCTCAATGCCAAGTACATGCTGCTGTCTGGAGTCAAACGCCAGAAACACGTCACAACCCGGAGTTGAATGCCAGAAACACGCTATAACTCGGCGTTCAACTCCAATAAAAGCCTCAGCTCGTGGATAGATCAAGCTCAGCCCAAGCACACACCAAGTGGGCCCCGGAAGTGAATTTATGCATCAATTACTTACCTCTGTAAACCCTAGTAGCTAGTTTAGTATAAATAAGACTTTTTACTAATGTATTAGTCGTCTTTTGACCATTCGGTCCATTGATCACGTTTTGGGGGGCTGGCCATTCGGCCATGCCTGAACCTTTCACTTATGTATTTTCAATGGTGGAGTTTCTACACACCATAGATTAAGGGTGTGGAGCTCTGCTGTACCTCAAGTTTCAATACAATTACTATTATTTTCTATTCAATTCTCTTTTATTCTTATTCCAAGATATACGTTGCACTTCAACTTGATGAATGTGATGATCCGTGACACTCATCATCATTCTCACCTATGAACGAGCGTGACTGACAACCACTTCCGTTCTACCTTAGGCCGGGCGCATATCTCTTAGATTCCCCAACAGAATCTTCGTGGTATAAGCTAGATAGATGGCGGCATTCATGGGAATCCGAAAAGTCTAACCTTGTATGTGGTATTCCGAGTAGGATTCTGGGAATCCAGAAAGTCTAACCTTGTATGTGGTATTCCGAGTAGGATTCCGGTATTGAATGACTATGACGAGCTTCAAACTCCTGAAGGCTGTGCGTTAGTGACAGACGCAAAAGAATCAAGGGATTCTATTCCAACCTGATTGAGAACCGACAGATGATTAACCGTGCTGTGACAGAGCATTTGGACCATTTTCACTGAGAGGATGGGATGTAGCCATCGACAAGGGTGATGCCTCCAGACGATTAGCCATGCAGTGACAGCGCATAGGACCATTTTCCCGAGAGGATGAAAAGTAGCCATTGACGACGGTGATGCCCTACATACAGCTTGCCGTGGAAAGGAGTAAGAAGGATTGGATGAATGTAATAAGAAAGTAGAGATTCAAGAGGAGCACATCATCTCTATACGCCTATCTGAAATTCCCACTATTGATTTACATAAGTATTTCTATCCTATTTTATTTTCTGTTTATTATTAATTTTCGAACCTATCATGAATCAATTTAATCTGCCTAACTGAGATTTACAAGGTGACCATAGCTTGCTTCATACCAACAATCTCTGTGGGATCGATCCTTACTCACGTAAGGTTTATTACTTGGACGACCCAGTACACTTGCTGGTTAGTTGAACGGAGTTGTGGAAAGAAAGTGCTGAGTTAATAAATGCACATACCAAAGAGCCAATATTGTTGATCACAATTTCGTCCACCACACAGCACGGCTAATCATCTGTCGGTTCTCGATCATGTCTGAATAGGATCCATTGATCCTTTTGCGTCTGTCACTATGCCCAATACTCGTGAGTTTGAAGCTCATCACAGTCATCCAATCCCTGAATTCTACTTGGAATACTACAAACAAGGTTTAGACTTTCTAGATTCTCAAGGATGCTGCCAATGAATTCTAGCTTATACCACGAAGACTCTGATTAAAGAGTCCAAGAGATATTCATTCAATCGAAGGTAGAATGGAGATGGTTGTCAGGCACGCCTTCATAGGTTGAGAATGGTGATGAGTGTCACGGATCATCACCTTCTTCATATTGAAGTGCGAATGAACATCTTAGATAGGAACAAGCATGTTTGAATAGAAAACAGAAATAATTGCATTAATTCATCGAGACGCTGCAGAGCTCCTCAACCCCAACAATGGAGTTTAGAGACTCATGCCGTCAAAGAGTATAAAGTTCAGATCTAAAAATGTCATGAGATACGAAATACATCTCTAAAAGTTGTTTAAATACTAAGCTAGTAACCTAGATTTACAGAAAATGAGTAAACTAAGATGGATAGTACAGAAATCCACTTTTGGGGCCCACTTGGTGTGTGCAGGGGCTGAGACTTGAGCTTCTCACGTGCCTGGGCTGTTTCTGGAGTTAAACATTAGGTTGTAACCTGTTTCTGGCGTTCAACTCCAACTTGTAACCTGTTTCTGGCGTTCAACACCAGAATGCAACATGAAACTGGCGTTTATTACGTCGTTTATTTTCGTGCAAAGTATGGACTATTATATATTGCTGGAAAGCTCTAGATGTCTACTTTCCAACCCAATTTAGAGCGCGCCAATTGTACTCTTGTAGCTCCAAAAAATTCATTCCGAGTGCAGGGAGGTCAGAATCCAACAACATCAGCAGTCCTTTTTCAACCCGAATCAGATTTTTGCTCAGCTCCCTCAATTTCAGCCAGAAAATACTTGAAATCACAGAAAAACACACAAACTCATAGTAAAGTTCAGAAATATGAATTTTTCCTGAAAACTAATAAAAATATACTAAAAACTAACTAAAACATACTAAAAACTATATGAAATTACCCCCAAAAAGCGTATAAAATATCCGCTCATCACAACACTCGCACTATGTAATTCCGAACAACTAACCAGCAAGTGCACTGGGTCATCCAAGTAATACATTACGTGAGTAAGGGTCGAATCCCACAGAGATTGTTGGCTTGAAGCAAGCTATGGTTATCTTATTATTTTTAATCAGGATACCAATAGGGTTCTTTAGTTTCAATTGTAAAAAAATGAAAGGGCATAAAATAAGTACTTGTTACGCAATAATGGAGAATATGTTGGAGTTTTGGAGATGCTTTGTCTTCTGAATCCCTGTAACATAATGCTTTCTCACTTTCAAACATGTAAGGCTCCTTCCATAGCAAGCTGTATGTAGGGCGTCACCGTTGTCAATGGCTACTTTCCATCCACTCAGTGAAAATAGTCCAAATGCTCTGTCACAGCACGGCTAATCATCTGTCGATTCTCGATCATGTCAGAATAGGATCCATTGATCCTTTTACGTCTGCCACTACGCCCAACACTCGCGAGTTTGAAGCTCGTCACAGTCATCCAATCCCTGAATCCTACTTGGAATACCACAGACAAGGTTTAGACTTTCCAGATTCTCAAGGATGCTGCCAATGGATTCTAGCTTATACCACAAAGACTCTGATTAAAGAGTCCAAGAGATATTCATTCAATCGAAGGTAGAACGGAGGTGGTTGTCAGGCACGCGTTCATAGGTTGAGAATGGTGATGAGTGTCACGGATCATCACCTTCTTCATATTGAAGTGCGAATGAACATCTTAGATAGGAACAAGCGTGTTTAAATAGAAAACAGAAATAATTGCATTAATTCATCGAGACGCTGCAGAGCTCCTCACCCCCAACGATGGAGTTTTGAGACTCATGCTGTCAAAGAGTACAAAGTTCAGATCTTAAAATGTCATAAAATACGAAATACATCTCTAAAAGTTGTTTAAATACTAAGCTAGTAACTTAGGTTTACAGAAAATGAGTAAACTAAGATGGATAGTGCAGAAATCCACTTCTGAGGCCCACTTGATGTGTGCTGGGGCTGAGACTTGAGCTTCTCACGTGCCTGGGCTGTTTCTGGAGTTAAATGTCAGGTTGCAACCTGTTTCTGGCGTTCAACTCCAACTTGTAACCTGTTTCTGGCGCTCAACGCCAGAATGCAACATGGAACTGGCGTTAAACGCCAGTCTATGTCATTTTTCTTCGTGCAAAGTATGGACTATTATATATTGCTGAAAAGCCTTGGATGTCTACTTTCCAACCCAATTAAGAACGCGTCAATTGGAGTTTTGTAGCTCCAAAAAATCCATTCCGAGTGCAGGGAGGTCAGAATCCAACAGCATCAGCAGTCCTTTTTCAGCCTGAATAAGATTTTTGCTCAGCTCCCTCAATTTCAGCAAGAAAATACCTGAAATCACAGAAAAACACACAAACTCATAGTAAAGTCCAGAAATATGAATTTTGCCTAAAAACTAATAAAAATATACTAAAAACTAACTAAAATATACTAAAAACTATATGAAATTACTCCCAAAAAGCGTATAAAATATCCGCTCATCACAACACCAAACTTAAAATATTGCTTGTCCTCAAGCAACTAGATAAATAAAATAGGATAAAAAGAAATCAAGAAGCAATAGTATCTCATAGTTTTAAGTGAAGCTCAGATTCTAATTAGATGAGCGGGACTAGTAGCTTTTTGCTTCTGAACAGTTTTGGCATCTCACTTTATCCTTTGAAATTCAGAATGATTGGCATCCATAGGAACTCAGAATTCAGATAGTATTATTGATTCTCCTAGTTTAGTATGTTGATTCTTGAACATAGCTACTTTATGAGTCTTGGCCGTGGCCCTAAGCACTTTGTTTTCTAGTATTACCACCGGATACATAAATGCCACAGACACATAACTGGGTTAACCTTTTCAGATTGTAACTTAGCTTTGCTCAAGTCCCCAATTAGAGGTGTCCAGAGTTCTTAAGCACACTCTTTTGCTTTGGATCACGACTTTAACCACTCAGTCTCAAGCTTTTCACTTGGACCTGCATGCCACAAGCATATGGTTAGGGACAGCTTGATCTAGCCGCTTAGGCCTGGATTTACTTCCTTGGCCCCTCCTATCCATTGATTCTCAAAGTCTTGGATCCTTTTCACCCTTGCCTTTTGGTTTAAAGGGCTATTGACTTTTTCTACCTCTTTTGCTTTTTTTTTTCACTGCTTTTTCTTACTTCAAGAATCAATTTCATGATTTTTCAGATCAGCAATAATATTTCTCTTGTTCATCATTCTTTTAGGAGCTAACAATTTTAACATTCATAAAATTCAATATAAAAAATATGCACTGTTCAGGCATTCATTCAGAAGACAAAAAGTATTGCCACCACATATAAATAATTAGAATTTTCCTTATTAAGAACTCGAAAAATATTGCCTCTTTATTCTAAAAATCTACTATTTTATTCATGTTTGATGATGATGAGAAAAATAAATTATAGCTTAATTGGAGATAAAATCAAAATAGATATACTAATTACTACTACTCATATATAATTTCTAAGGTAAATTCCTATAAGAACAACTATCACAGAGTTAAAGCTAAGATTAGGACTCAACAACCTTTATTTTGGGAGGTGGATGCTCCTTTAATCTGTGGGGTGCTTGGCCCTTCAAGAGATAGCTTCTGACGCTTCAGTTGCCTCAGTTCACGCCCTTGCTCCTCTTGTTCCTTAAGCAGTTTGCAAAGCATGCTATTTTGATTTTGCTGTTCTTCCTTTAATTGCTCCATAGCTTCTTACAACTTGGTGACAGATGCTTCAAGGCGCTCCTAGTATTCAATTTGAGGGATTTTCGGGAGAAACTCCTGTGCTCTCCTCTTGATGGGGTCGTCCTGCACCTGTTGTCCCTCCATGGACTTTTTGGTGATTGGTCTCTCAATTGAGATATACTCAGTTACTCCCATCTTCACCCCAGCATCTTTACATAGCATAGAGATTAAGCTTGGATAAGCCAATTTGGCATCTTTGGAGTTCTTATTTGTAATTGTGTAAAGTTCACAAGAAATCAGTTGATGAACTTCCACTTCTTTTCCCAACATAATGCAATGGACCATTACTGCTCTTTTGATGGCAACTTCAGAGCGGTTGCTAGTGGGCAGTATAGAACGCCCAATGAAGTCCAACCAGCCTCTGGCACTGGTTTGAGATCTTCTCTCTTGAGTTGATTTGGGACACCCTTTGTGCTGGTTGTCCACTTGGTTTCAGGGAGGCATATGTCCTCTAGAATTTTGTCCAAGCCCTTATTTGTTCTCATCATTCTCCTATTAAAGGAATCTGGGTCATCTTTCAGCTGAGGTAGCTTAAAGATCACCCTAATTTTGTCAGGGTGAAGGTGAACAATCTTTCCTCTGACCAGAGTTTGATAGTCATAGAAGGCGGCTCCAGCTAATCTCTGCCTGTCTATTTGCCAAAGATTAGAGTAGAATTCCTGAACCATGTTCCTTCCCACCTTTGTTTCAGGATTAGCTAGGATTTCCCAGCTCCTGTTTCGAATTTGCTCTTGGATCTCTGGATATTCATCTTCTTTCAGATCGAATTTGACTTTCGAGATCACTGACCTTAGACCCATTATTTTGTAGTAATGGTCTGAATGTTCTTTGGTTAAGAACTTTCCTTGATTCCAAAGTGGTTTTGGAATATTCTTTTTTTTGTCTCTTGGAGTGGTTTGTTTTTCCTTAGGAGCCATAATTTTAGTGGGTATGGCTTAGTGATCACGGATAAACACACCAAACTTAGAGGTTTGCTTGTCCTCAAACAAAAGAAAGGAAATGAGAGGGATAGAAGGAGAGCCAATTTCGAATGGTGGAAGAGAGGGGTAGGCCGAATGTGGATTTAAAGGGAGGGGGTGGGTTTTCGAAAATTTTGAAAAAGATAAGATAGAAGATATGATTTGTGAAAGATAAGTATGATAGGAAAAAGATTTAATTTAAAATTGAAAAGTTATGAAAGATATTTGTAAAAGATAAATCTGAATTTTTATTTAAAAAAAAGATTTGAGATGAATTTGAAAAGATAATTGAATTTTGAAAAGAAGTTGGAGGGGATTTGAAAAGGATTTGTGTTTATGAATTAAGATATATTGATATCTTTGAAAAATTAGGATTAAAATTTTTGGAATTGAAAGATGAGAGTTTGTAACATGTTTATGTAAGAAATCATGAATTGAAACATGAAAAATGAAAAAAATTTGAGTTGAAAACGAATTCACCTCCTCCCCACAATCCTGGCGTTAAACGCCCAAACACTGCATGTTTTGGGCGTTTAACGCCCATTTGTAGCTTCTCCTGGGCGTTTAACGCCCAGCTGTTGCTTCTGGATGGATGATGTTTGGATTATTGATGGTATAGAATTTCACAAATGAATTCTCATTGCAAGTATAGTTTCTAAACCAATCAATAATCCTTTCATACAAAAAGTTGTTTGTCACTAGTACAAACCCCTAAAATTTATAAACCGAAGTATTGAACCTCAGGTCATTCTCCCTAGGAATTACAATAAAGTGTCTTGTTATTGGTTGTGAGTTATTTTGGGGTTTTTGAGATTTTAGACAAGAAATATAAATGGTAAAGGAAATAAACTAACAACTAACAAAGCTCTTGGCAAGATATGAGTACTAGAAGTCCTATCCTAGTTATCCTCCTCAATTGTGATAACAAATTGTCCATTACTCCCTCTTAGTTAACCTCTAACCATGGAGGAAAGTCAAGTGGATGAATCAATTTGATTCCTCAAGTCCTAATCAACTCCTAAAGAAAAGACTAGCTTTAGAGGCATTCAAATCAATTAGCAACTTCTAATTATCAATCAACAAAGGAATTAGATAACTCAAGAGTCACTAATTACTCTACCTAGGCCAAGAGGAACAAAACCTACACTAAAATCCAACCAAGCATTTCATCAAACACTTGGAAGGCACAAAAGAAAAGCATAGTAAATTGACAACAAGAATGAAATCTAACAACAATTATTGAAAGGAATTAACAACAACAATTAAAAGAAACACATTTATTATAAATTACCTTGAATTGAATGGAAAGAAAATAGAAGGGATAAAAGTAGATCTACAACAAAGTATAAAAATAACATAAAGGAAATTACAACAAAAGAATAGAGGAAGATGAATGTAACAACAAGGAATTGAAAGGTAGAAGTAGAAGAAAGAATGAATGAAAACCTAGATCTAAGAACTAAACCTAATACTAATTCTAGAGAGAAGTGAGAGCTTCTCTCTCTAGAAACAAACTCTAACTACTAAACTAAGCTAAACTAAACTAATGATGACAAGTATGTAAAAGTATCTAAAGTATATTGATTACCTTTCAATCCTTGGCTTAAATAGCATCAGAAATGAGTTGGATTGGGCCCACAAGGCTTTAGAATTCGCTGGCCACGTATTGCTTTAAGTGGATCATATGGCAGCAATGACGCGTGCGCGTATAGTGCGTGTACGCGTCACCATACCTATAGAAACTATGACAAATCTTATATCGTTTCGAAACCCCGGATGTTAACTTTCTAACCCAACTGGAACCGCATTATTTGGACCTCTGTAGCTCAAGTTATGGTCAATTAAGTGCGAAGAGGTCAGCTTGACAGCTTTTGCGATTCCATCATTTCTTCATGAGTTCTCCATTTCTACATGCTTTTTCTTCATTCCCTTGGTCCAATCCTTGCCTCCTAAATCTGAAACCACTTAATAAACATATCAAAGTATCTAATGGAATCAAAGAGAATTAGATTTAGCTATTTTAAGTACTAAAAACCATGTCTTCACTCTTAAGCACAATTAAAGGAGAAGTTATAAAACCATGCTATTTTAATGGATAAATGTGGATAAAAGGTGATAAAATCCCCAAAAATCAATACAAGATAAACTCTATAAATGGGATTTATCAACCTCCCCACACTTAAATCAAGCATGTCCTCATGCTTAAGCCAAGAAAGAAACAAAGGGTATCAATATTTATTCAATATAAATAAACTATACGCAACCTAAAATATATGCAACTATCTATATGAATGCAATTGCTTGGTCAAAATAAATCAATTCCCAAGAGACATATATGCACAAGGGCTAAAGGACTAGCAAGTCTAATCCACAATTGAATTGAGCTATTAAATATTTTTACAAACTTGCATGAAAGGAGATGATCATAGGTGGAGACATGTAATTGAGCATCAAACCCTCACCGAATGTGTTTGCACTCTATACGCTCAAGTGTTTAGGGTTGATTCTCTCAATTCTCTCCTAATCATGCTTTCTAAGATTTGTTTTTCTTCTAACAATTGACATATATTTCATGCATACATACATATATCATGAGGTCTTTTCATAGGTTGTAATGGGGGCTAGGGTCAAGGTAAGGATGCATATTTGGTCAATTGAGCTTGAAATTTGAATCTTTGATAAGCTTAAACTTCCCACCTAACCTATGACATCCTATACAATTAATTTCTAACCTAACTACCCATTCTACTCACTTTTTCACATACTCATGCATCCCTTTTTATTTCACAACACTTATGCATTGATTTTATTGAGCTTCACTTTGGGGCATTTTATCCC
Source organism: Arachis stenosperma (assembly GCF_014773155.1). NCBI lineage: Eukaryota > Viridiplantae > Streptophyta > Magnoliopsida > Fabales > Fabaceae > Arachis > Arachis stenosperma. Next base: position 47,956,623 of record NC_080379.1, on the reverse strand, counting down.
ATTTTTATTTCTTTCTTTTTCTATTTTTTTCTTTTTCTTTTCTATTTTTTTCTTTTTTTTTCCATATTATTTTTCTTTTTCTTTTTTTTCTCATTTTTTTCTTTCTATATACAAGAGCATCAATGCATAAGATTTTACATTTGATCGATACATGAGTATGTACCCAATTCTCAATATTTTAAACAAAATACACCCCTTTTTCCCAACTAATATCCCAAGTTTTCCTACTCTTGAATGATGCTCACACACACTAGCCTAAGCTAATCAAAGATCCAAATAAGGACATTTATTATTTTCCGCTTTAGGCTTGTAATGTGCTAAATTAAGAACAAGTGGGTTAATCGTAGGCACAAATTGGCTAACAATGAAAGATACAAGGTAGGCTATTTGGGTAAGTGAGCTAAATGAAGTGATGGCCTCAATCATATAAATGCATGAATACACAAAATAATGGACCTAAAGAATCAAACAAATCAAAGATTACAATCATAGAAAGAGAATAATGCACACAAGAAGGAAAATAAGTGGTTATAAGATGTAACTACACCATTAGGCTCAAAACTCACTTGCTTGTGTTCTTAGCTCAAAAACATGATCCACAATATATATAATTCAAGAAAGTTCTATGAAAAGTTTTCACTCAAATCAATTGGTGCCCTATAGATAGAAATCCTAGAAAAATTTCATTATTTTGACTAAGCTTATTGTGTATACATATGCAAAAAAATAAGAAAATGCAAGTAAAAATCCTAAAAACCTAAAATGAAATGCAAAAGTGTTGAGATTAGAAATTTGTCACCCAAAATTACCGACCGGTCGGATGACCTCCCCACACTTAAAAGTTTGCACTGTCCTCGGTGCACTCAAAGATGAGCAAGGGGGTTCGGCGAATCTCCGGATTGCTGCGTGGTCATAATCTTACTTCCATGTTTGCTTGTGGTGCATTCATCATGAAAAACAAAAATATAACACCATAAGATGAGAAGATAAAAAGCAAGGAAGCATACATTGTTAGAATGAGGTAAATCACTAGAAATGAGTGAGTGAATTAGTGTGACATTAGGAAATATTAGGTGTGTGAATTCTAGATTAGGCACCTTTTAGAACACACATTAGCATAAAGTTATGTCACAAAAGAAGCATGCACATCACTCATCCTAGTGTGCTAGAGATGCTTTAAGTGAATTTGTAAGACAAAACAAGCATTAAAGAAGCATGAAAGCATTCAAGCTAAAACATATATGGATGCATAGAATCATGAAATACAATGCATTAAGGTAGATGTACGACATCCATCAAGAAATTGCCTAATCAAAGAATAGGGTTCAAATCACATGGTGGCCAAATCATGCAATTCAAAAAGAGTTACAAGCTCGAAGACAATTCTCATCACTTGGTATTCTCAAAAGGTAAGCATGAAGAACTCAAAACCAAGTAGCAAAATATAACCTCAAAAATAGAATCCAACAAAAATTATAAACATAATGATGTTAAGATAACATCCCCTTTTTTTTCAGCAGCAATTAATGGTAAACAATAATAACAATCCAACACTTACAATGAAAAAGAGAAAATGAAATGAAAATTAACTAAAACTAACTAAGCAAGCTAACTAACTAACTGATTAGTTAACTAAAATAAATGGTTATCAATGGTGTTTGGGAGTGTTGGATGAGGTGTAGAAGAAGGGAAGAAGAAAGGAGAAGGAAAGAAATGGAAATAGGAGAAGAAAAGAAATGTTTGAAATGAGGGCATCTGCACATACGCACTCATGGCGCGTGCGCGCGGATGGTGGTGCAATGGATACGACGCGTACGCGTACAAGGTGCGTCCGCGTCAATGGCTTATTTCGAGAGTGGCGCGTACGCGGCAAGTACGCGTACGCGTGAATTGGTTTGTGCCTTAGGCCCAATTTCCGCACAGTGCAGGCCTAACTCTCGGATTTTTGGTTGGAAGATGGAACTTCTCAATCCATGCGTACGCATCATGTGCGTGTGCGCGTGGATGGTCGAAAATGCTTGATGCACGCGTACGCGTACAGTGCACGTACGCATGAATGGTGCTCTGTTTTTCAAAAATATTCTATGTTTTTGCACCAATCCAATCATTCCAAACCTCCAAACAGCTACCAAAAACGCCATAAAATCTTATTTAACATATTATACTACCAATCAAACTCAACCAACTCAACCATAACATGAAATTAAACTACTTTTACCAATATGTACAAAAAGAGAAAATGAAAAGAATTTACCATGGTGGGGTGTCTCCTACCTAGCACTTTTGTTTATTGTCCTTAAGTTGGACTTATGGGGAGCTCTTCTCAAGGTGGCTTGTGCTTGTATTCATCTTGGAACTCCCACCAATGCTTGGTTCTCCATTGTGCCCCAAGATTTCTTATTTGTTGCACCAAGTGTTGATGGAGTTCTTCACAAGCTTGGGGCTCCCAAAGTTGGTCCTCTTTTTCTAATCCGAGATCCCACACTTTATTTTCACACCCGTCTTGAAGTTGATCATCATTATTAATCCATCCGGATGGTAAGCAAGACGAATTCTCAAGGTGATACCAAACTCTCCTTTTAGACCCATTCAAGTGAGCACTAGCCCAACCCTTGCATCTAAGCATTGAGGTATCAACCAAAATGAGCCTTAATTTGCAACGCCATCCACTAAACATTATTCTCTTACGCTTTATCCCAAAAATCATTATAAGTTGACCATCCATTTCAAGTAAACCATACTCAAGTGGGGTAATAAAGCTAATAGAAATGAGTTTTACCCACTCAAGTGAAGGAATAGATGACAACCTAGGCAAAGAAACTTCCAAAGATCTTGACAAAGCGCACTTAACTTCCATTCTTCTTTTTCTAAGGACTTCCACCTCTCCACAAGATTTTTTAAATTCAATCCTTTGTTCATCAATTTCATTTAACTCTTCTCCATCACTTAAATCATAAATGGGAGGTTGAGAGAAATCTACCTCCACATCGCTCTCTTCTTCATCGGGAGAAGGTTCTTCAATTCCAACGGATTCTTCACCACTAGGATTTGATGCTTGATCTTCATCTCCAAGGGAACTCGATTCTTGCTCTATTCCTTCCAAGTCTTCATATGGGATATGTCTTGGAAGTTGTGCACATTCCTCCTCAACATCAACTTCAATCTTTTTGGAGGGGTTTTCTTCAACTCTAGGTTCCTATGGAAGTTTTGCATCTCCTAAGTCTTCAACCACTTCTTCCTTTTCTTCAATGGTCATAGGTTCCTCCAATTGTTCTAACACAAAGTAGCATTCCTCCTTATTCACCGGAGTTTCCAATCTCTCTTTCATGCTGTGCTCCTCTTTAGATTCTCCACATGTAGCCATGGGAGTTTCTTAATTGTCCAAAAGTTGGGATGCTAGCCGGTTTACCACCTCATCCAAGGCGGTTATGAATTGTTACACTTCCCTTGTCATCTCCTCTTGTCCTTGAAGAAGAACACTGAGGGTTTCATCCATTAGAGGTTGGGGTGGATGGGAGGGTTCATCATATTGGGGGAAGGGTTCATAATAGGAAGGTGGTTCATCATAATTAGGGTGTGGTGGTTCAACATTCTCCACTTTTTCCACTTATTGCACAACATGCTCCATGGTTGCTTGAAATTGATCCAATGCTTCCTTTAGACGATCCCTTGACTCTTGTTCTGCTTGGATATCATGATAGGGATCATATGGCTCTTGGATCGATGGGCATGAATATTCTTCCATGTGAGGTTGTGGTGGAAGGTAGAATTCATCTTGTGGTTGAAAATTTTCATTTATTGAGGGTGGTTCTTGGAAGTATTGAGGTTGGAATGGTGGCGGTTCTATGTGTGGCTCATATGGCTCAAAAGGTGGTTGGTATGGTGGATAAGAATTAGGGTCATATAGAGGTATTTGGTGAAAAGAGGCTTGTGAGTATGGTTGAGGGCTATGTTGAGGATATGATTCATAGGTATATGGTGGTGGTTCTTGAAAGTCGCAAGGAGATTCACCATAGCCATTGGATTGATATGCATCATAGAATGACTCTTCTTCATAGTGCATTGGTGGAGGTTGTTGCCAAGAGGATTGATCATATGCATATGGCTCCTCCCACCTTTGGTTATCCCATCCTTGATACATCTCTTCATTGTAATCTCCACTTCCTACAACATAGTTGTAATCACACTCATAGCCAAAGTGAGAATTCATGATGAAAAGAGAAAACAAAAATCAAAAGCTAATAGAAAACAAGAGGAACAAAATTCTACAACTAGCAAATAAAGCAAAAAGCAAGATATTCACACTATTCACATATGTACAATAACCAATAACATCACACCATTGCAACTCCCCGGCAACGGCGCTATTTTGATGATTGGATTATTGATGGTATAGAATTTCACAAATGAATTCTCGTTGCAAGTATAGTTTCTAAACCAATCAATAATCATTTCATACAAAAAGTTGTTTGTCACTAGTACAAACCCCTAAAATTTATAAACCGAAGTATTGAACCTCGGGTCGTTCTCCCTAGGAATTACAATAAAGTGTCTTGTTATTGGTTGTGAGTTATTTTGGGGTTTTTGAGATTTTAGACAAGAAATATAAATGGAAAAGGAAATAAACTAACAACTAACAAAGCTCTTGGCAAGATATGAGTACTAGAAGTCCTATCCTAGTTATCCTCCTCAATTATGATAACAAATTATCCATTACTCCTACTAAGTTAACCTCTAACCATGGAGGAAAGTCAAGTGGATGAATCAATTTGATTCCTCAAGTCCTAATCAACTCCTAAAGGAAAGACTTGCTTTAGAGGCATTCAAATCAATTAGCAACTTCTAATTATCAATCAACAAAGGAATTAGATAACTCAAGAGTCACTAATTACTCTACCTAGGCCAAGAGGAACAAAACCTACACTAAAATCCAACCAAGCATTTCATCAAACACTTGGAAGGCACAAAAGAAAAGCATAGTAAATTGACAACAATAATGAAATCTAACAACAATTATTGAAAGGAATTAACAACAACAATTAAAAGAAACACATTTATTATGAATTACCTTGAATTGAATGGAAAGAAAATAGAAGGGATAAGAGTAGATTTACAACAAAGTATAAGAACAACATAAAGAAAATTACAACAAAAGAATAGAGGAAGATGAATGTAACAACAAGGAATTGAAAGGTAGAAGCAGAAGAAAGAATGAATGAAAACCTAGATCTAAGAACTAAACCTAATCCTAATTCTAGAGAGAAGTGAGAGCTTCTCTCTCTAGAAACTAACTCTAACTACTAAACTAAGCTAAACTAAACTAATGATGACAAGTATATAAAAGTATCTAAAGTATATTGATTCCCTTTCAATCCTTGGCTTAAATAGCATCAGAAATGAGTTGGATTGGGCCCACAAGGCTTTAGAATTCGCTGGCCACGTATTGCTTTAAGTGGATCATATGGCAGCAACGACGCGTGCGCGTATAGTGCACGTACGCGTCACCATACATATAGCAACTATGACAAATCTTATATCGTTTCGAAGCCCCGGATGTTAGCTTTCTAACCCAACTAGAACTGCATTATTTGGACCTCTGTAGCTCAAGTTATGGTCAATTAAGTGCGAAGAGGTCGGCTTGACAACTTTTGCGATTCCATCATTTCTTCATGAGTTCTCCATTTCTACATGCTTTTTCTTTATTCCCTTGGTCCAATCCTTGCATCCTAAATCTGAAATCACTTAACAAACATATCAAGGCATATAATGGAATCAAAGAGAATTAGATTTAGCTATTTTAAGTCCTAAAAAGCATGTTTTCACTCTTAAGCGCAATTAAAGGAGAAGTTATAAAACCATGCTATTTTAATGGATAAATGTGGGTAAAAGGTGATAAAATCCCAAAAAATCAATACAAGATAAACCCTATAAATGGGGTTTATCACTGGCGTTAAACGCCAGGAACTCCTTTGTCACTTGGCATTTTTCTGAACGCCCAGGACGCTGTAAATCTGGCGTTAAACGCCCAGAAGATGCTTCTTTTTGGCGTTTAACACCCAGATGGCTATCTCTACTGGCGTTAAACGCCTAGTAGATGCTTCTTTTGGGCGTTTAACGCCCAAAATAGCTCTTACTGGCTTTTTCGACCAGTGAGCTTTTTTTTTGCTGTTTTCTCCTCTGAATCCTTCTGTAACTCTGTGAACTCATGCAATTGCCATTTTACCTTGAAGAAAATTAATATAAACCTATAAAAACCAATTAATTGAAAAATAAGCTTTGTTAATGGCTGGGTTGCCTCCCAGCAAGCGCTTTTTTATTGTCTTTAGCTGGACTATTACTGAGCTTTAATCAAGTCTCAGTTTTGAGCATTCTTGCTCAAAATTGCTTTCAAGATAATGTTTGACTCTCTGTCCATTAACAATGAACTTTTTGTTAGAGTCATTATCCTGAAGCTCTACGTATCCATATGGTGACACACTTGTAATCACATATGGACCTCTCCACTGGGATTTCAATTTCCCGGAGAATAATCTGAGCCTAGAATTAAACAGCAGAACTTCCTGCACTGGCTCAAAGACTCTGGATGACAGCTTCTTGTCATGCTATCTTTTTTATTTCTCTTTGTAAATTTTTGCATTTTCGAAAGCATTGAGTCTGAATTCCTTTAGCTCATTTAACTGGAGCAATCATTTTTCTCCAGCTAACTTGGCATCAAGGTTTAGGAATCTGGTTGCCCAGTATGCCTTATGTTTCAATTCCACTAGCAAGTGACAGGCTTTTCCATACACAAGCTGGTATGGAGAGGTCCCTATAGGAGTCTTGAATGCTGTTCTGTATGCCCACAGAGCATCATCCAAGCTTCTTTCCCAATCCCTTCTACGGTTAATCACAGTCCGTTCCAGGATTCTTTTAAGTTCTCTATTAGAGACTTCAGGTTGTCCATTTGTCTGTGGATGATATGGAGTGGCCACCCTGTGGCTAACTCCATATCGAACCAAAGCAGAGTAAAGCTGTTTATTGCAGAAATGAATGCCCCCATCACTGATTAGTACTCTAGGGATACCAAATCTGCTGAAGATGTGTTTCTGGAGGAATTTCAGCACTGTCTTAGTATCATTAGTGGGTGTTACAATAGCTTCCACCCATTTGGATATATAATCCACTACCATCAGAATATAAGTGTTTGAGTATGATAGTGGGAAAGGCCCCATGAAGTCAATACCCCATACATCAAACAACTCAATCTCCAAGATTCCTTGTTGAGGCATGGCATAACTGTGAGGCAGATTGCCAGATCTTTGGCAACTGTCACAATTAAGTACAAACACTTGGGAGTTTTTATAGAGAGTAGGCTAGTAGAAGCCACATTAGAGGACTCTTGTGGCTGTTCGCTCACTTCCAAAATATCCTCCAAACTGTGATCCATGGCAGTGCCAGAGGATCTTCTGTGCTTCTTCTTTAGGCACACATCTACGAATTACTCTGACTGCATATCTCTTGAAGAGATATGGTTCATCCCAAAGATAGTATTTTTTATCCGTGATCAATTTCTTTGATTGCTGCCTACTGTACTCTTTGGGTATAAATCTCACTGCCTTGTAGTTTGCAATGTCTACAAACTATGGTACTTCCTGGATGGCAAAGAGTTGCTCATCCGGAAAGTTTTCAGAGATCTCAGTAAGAGGGAGGGACGCCCCTTCTATTGGTTCTATTCGAGACAGGTGATCTGCTACTTGGTTCTCTGTCCCTTTTTTGTCTCTTATTTCTATATCAAACTCTTGCAAAAGCAACACCCATCTGATGAGTCTGGGTTTTGAATCCTACTTTGTGAGTAGATATTTAAGAGCAGCATGGTCAGTGTACACAATCACTTTTGATCCTACTAAATAAGATCTGAACTTGTCAATGGTGTAAACCACTGCAAGTAACTCTTTTTCTGTGGTTGTGTAGTTCTTTTGTGCGTCATTTAAAACATGACTGGCATAGTAAATGATGTGCAGAAGCTTGTCATGCCTTTGTCCCAACACTACACCAATGGCATAGCCACTGGCATCACACATCAGTTCAAATGGTAATGTCCAGTCTGGTGCAGAGATGACTGGTGCTGTGACCAGCTTAGCTTTTAGAGTCTCAAATGCCTGCAGACATTCCTTATCAAAGATAAATAGCGTGTCAGCAGCTAGCAGATTACTCAGAGGTTTGGCAATTTTTGAAAAATCTTTTATAAACCTCCTATAGAATCCTGCATGCCCCAGAAAGCTTCTGATTGCCTTAACATTGGCAGGTGGTGGTAATTTTTCAATTACCTCTACCTTAGCTTGATCCACCTCTATTCCCTTGTTCGAAATTTTATGCCCAAGGACAATTCCTTTAGTCACCATAAAGTGACATTTTTTCCAGTTTAAAACCAGGTTAGTCTCTTGGCACCTCTTTAGAACAAGTGCTAGATGGTCAAGACAGGAGCTGAATGAGTCTCCAAATACTGAAAAGTCATCCATGAAGACTTCCAGAAATTTTTCCACCATATCAAAGAAAATAGAAAGCATGCACCTTTGAAAGGTTGCAGGTGCATTGCACAGACCAAATGGCATCCTTCTGTATGCAAATACTCCGGATGGACATGTGAATGCTGTTTTCTCTTGATCCTGGGGATCTGCTGCAATTTGATTATAACCTGAATATCCATCCAGGAAGCAGCAGTATTCATGACCTGCTAGTCTTTCTAGCATCTAGTCTATGAATGGTAAAGGAAAATGATCCTTTCTGGTAGCTGTATTGAGCCTTCTATAATCAATACACATACGCCACCCTATAACTGTTCTTGTAGGAACCAGTTCATTTTTTTCATTATGAACTACTGTCATGCCACCCTTCTTAGGGACGACTTGGACAGGGCTTACCCAGGGACTATCAAAAATAGGATAAATAATCCCAGCCTCTAGTAATTTAGTGACCTCCTTCTGCACCACCTCCTTCATAGCTGGATTCAGCCGCCTCTGTAGTTGAACCACTGGCTTAGCGTCACCCTCCAATAGGATCTTGTGCATATATCTGGCTGGGCTAATGCCCTTAAGATCACTAATGGACCACCCAAGAGCTGTCTTATGTGTCCTTAGCACTCAAATTAGTGCTTCTTCTTCCTGTGGCTCTAAGGTAGAGCTTATGATTATAGAAAAGGTATCACCTTCTCCCAGAAATGCATATTTCAGGGATGGTGGTAATGGTTTGAGCTCGGGTTTGGGAGGTTTCTCCTCTTCTTGAGGGATTTTTAGAGGTTCTATTATTCTCTTTGGTTCCTCCAGATTAGGCTAAGCATCTTTAAAGATATCATCTAGCTCTGATTCGAGACTCTCAGTCATATTGACCTCTTTTACTAGAGAGTCAATAATATCAATGCTTATGCAGTCATTTGGGGTGTCTGGATGCTACATAGCTTTGACAACATTCAACTTAAACTCGTCCTCATTGACTCTCAAGGTCACTTCCCCTTTTTGGACGTCAATGAGGGTTCGTCCAGTTGCTAGGAAAGGTCTTCCTAGAATGAGAGTTGCACTCTTGTGCTCCTCCATTTCCAGTACCACAAAGTCAGTGGGAAAGGAAAATGGCCCAACCTTGACAATCATGTCTTCAATCACGCCTGATGGGTATTTAATGGAACCATCAGCAAGTTGGAGACATATCCTGGTTGGTTTGACTTCTTCAGTCAGACCAAGCTTCCTGATAGTGGATGCAGGTATTAGGTTGATACTTGCCCCAAGATCACATAGAGCTTGCTTGGTACAAGTATCCTCTAATGTGCATGGTATCATAAAGCTTCCGGGATCTTTAAGCTTTTCTGGTAAGCTTTTCAGAATGACTGCACTGCATTCTTCAGTGAGGTAAACTTTTCAGTTTCTCTCCAATCCTTCTTATGACTTAAGATCTCTTTCATGATCTTAGCATAAAAGGGTATTTGCTCAAGTGCCTCTACAAACAGAATCTTTATTTCAAGAGTCATGAGATAGTCTGCAAAGCGGGCAAATTACTTATCCTGTTCCGCTTGGCGGAGTTTCTGAGTATAAGGCATTTTGGCTTTGTATTCCTCAACCTTAGTTGCTGCAGGTTTACTGCCTACAGATGTGGTTTGAGAATCCTTTTTATAGAGGTTACTATCAGCACTTGCATGTGTCTAATCCCCCACTGGCGTTTGAAGGCCAGGGGTGGAAGCTGAAGTGGCGTTACACGCCAACTCCTTACCTGTTTCTGGCGTCTAAACGCCAGAATTAAGCTTTCTTTGGGCGTTCAACACCAGTTTCTTGCCTGTTTCTGGCGTTTGAATGCCAGAACTAAGCATGGGTTAGGCGTTCAACTCCAGCTCTCCACCCTTTTCTGGCATTTGAGCACCAGAATTATTCCTCTCTGGGCTCTTACTGTCCTCAGAGGGATTTTGGGTAGCAGATTGTTCATTTCTTGGCTTCCTGCTGCCTTGAAGTGAGATATTTAATATTTTCCCACTTCTTAATTGAACTGCTTGGCACTCTTCTGTTATTTATTTTGATAACTGTTGTTCTGTTTGCTTCAACTGCACTTCCATATTCATATTAGCCATTCTTGTTTCTTGTAGTATCTCTTTAAATTCGGCTAGCTGTTTTGTCAGAAAATCTAATTGCTGGTTGAATTCAGTGACTTGTTCTGCAGGACTGAGTTCAGCAGTTACTGTTTTAGCCCATTCTTTCATGGAAGATTCACTGCTTAGGTACAGATGCTAATTTCTAGCAACTGTATCAATGAGCTCTTGTGCTTCTTCAATTGTCTTTTTCATGTGTATAGATCCACCAGCTGAGTGGTCTAGAGAAATCTAAGCTTTCTCTGTAAGCCCATAATAGAAGATGTCTAACTGCACCCATTCTGAAAATATTTCAGAGGGGCATTTTCTTAGCATCTCTCTGTATCTCTCCCAGGCATCATAAAAAGATTCATTATCTCCTTGTTTAAAGCCTTGGATGTTCAGCCTTAGCTGTGTCATCCATTTTGGAGGAAAGTATTGATTCAGGAACTTTTCTGACAACTGTTTCCATGTCCTTATGCTAGCCTTAGGTTGGTTATTTAACCACCTCTTAGCTTGGTCTTTTACAGCAAATGGAAACAATAATAATCTGCAGACATTCTGATCTACTTCTTTATCATGTACTGTGTCAACAATTTGTAAAAACTGTGCCAGAAACTTCGTAGGTTCTTCCTGTGGAAGACCAGAATACTGGCAACTTTGCTGCACTATGATAATGAGCTGAGGATTCAACTCAAAGCTACTAACTCCAATGGAGGGTATACAGATACTACTCCGATATAAAGCAGTAGTGGGGTTAGCATACGACCCCAGAGTCCTTCTGGACTGTTCATTTCCATTTAGGTCCATGATGGAGAAAGGGAGATGATGTGGATTTATTTTATTTATTTTATTATATAAGAAAAATAATTTTTTAAATAATAAAATAAAATAAAATAAAATAAAAACAAAAAAATTAAAATAAAATTTAAAAAAATATATTTTAAATTTTTCGAAAAAGTGAGGAGAGAGAGAGTGGTTAGGATATTTTTTTGAAAAAGATATGATTTTTTTTAAAAAAAATTTAAAAGGATAAGATTTGAAAAATTTTGAAATTGAAATCTGAATTTTTGTGAAAAGTTTCAAAAAAATTGTTTAAAAATAGTTAGAAAAAATATTTTTTTTATTTTTGAATTTTATTATGAAAGAGAAAAACACACAAAAGATACAAGACTTAAAATTTTTAAATCCAATGCTCCTTGTTTTCGAAAATTTTGGAGGGAACACCAAGGCACACCAAACTTAAAAATTTTAAGATCAAAATACAAAGAAGACTCAAGAACACCTTGAAGACTCACAAGAACAACAAGAACAAAAGAAAGAACACCAAACTTAAAATTTTTAGAAAACCACAATAAATTTTCGAAAATTAAAGAAAATTAACAAGAGAACACCAAACTTAAAGTTTGGCACAAGATTTAATCAAAGAAAAATTATTTTTGAAAAAGATTTTAAAAAGAAGATACCAAATTACCAAGAACACAAACTAACGCTCTAGCCAATTGAGTTATAAATGTAACGTGTTTTAAAGAGGTATTTTTAATAAATAAAAATATTTTTTGAAAACTAATATTTTGAAAAATCACAAGAAAAACAAGAAAAGACACAAAACAAGACAAACCAAGGATCAAACAAGAAAAATTGACAAGAATAATTTGAAGATCAAGGAAGAACAAAGAACATGCAATTCGAAAATTGAAAGACAAAGAAAAGCATGCAATTGACACCAAACTTAAAATATGAAACTAAATTCAAACAAAAGATTCCAAGAAAAATTAAAAACTAATAAAGAAAAATAATATTTTTGAAAGATTTTTAAAAAGGAATAATAGAAGATGCAATCCTAGTGACTCTAAACAAAAAGACAAATTTTTCCTAATCTACGTAACAAGATTCACCGTCAGTTGTTGAAACTCAAACAATTTCCGGCAACGGCGCCAAAAATTTGGTGCACGAAAATTACACTCACACTATGTAATTCCGCAAAACTAACCAGCAAGTGCACTGGGTCGTCCAAGTAATACCTTACGTGAGTAAGGGTCGAATCCCACAAAGATTGTTGGCTTGAAGCAAGCTATGGTTATCTTATTATTCTTAGTCAGGATACCATAGGGTTCTTTAGTTTCAATTGTAAAAAAAGTGAAAGGGCATAAATAAGTACTTGTTACGTAATAATGGAGAATATGTTGGAGTTTTGGAGATGCTTTGTCTTCTGAATCCCTGTAACATAATGCTTTCTCACTTTCAAACATGCAAGGCTCCTTCCATGGCAAGCTGTATGTAGGGCGTCACCATTGTCAATGGCTACTGCCCATCCTCTCAGTGAAAATGGTCCAAATGCTCTATCACAGCACGGCTAATCATCTGTCGGTTCTCGATCATGTCGGAATAGGATCCATTGATCCTTTTGCGTCTGCCGCTACACCCAACACTCGCGAGTTTGAAGCTCGTCACAGTCATCCAATCCCTGAATCCTACTTGGAATACCACAGACAAGGTTTAAACTTTCCAGATTCTCAAGGATGCTGCCAATGGATTCTAGCTTATACCACGAAGACTCTGATTAAAGAGTCCAAGAGATATTCATTCAATCGAAGGTAGAACGGAGGTGGTTGTCAGGAACGCGTTCATAGGTTGAGAATGGTGATGAGTGTCACGGATCATCACCTTCTTCATATTGAAGTGCGAATGAACATCTTAGATAGGAACAAGCGTGTTTGAATAGAAAACATAAATAATTGCATTAATTCATCGAGACGCTGCAGAGCTCTTCACCCCCAACAATGGAGTTTAGAGACTCATGCCGTCAAAGAGTACAAAGTTCAGATCTAAAAATGTCTTGAGATACAAAATACATCTCTAAAAGTTGTTTAAATACTAAGCTAGTAGCCTAGGTTTACAGAAAATGAGTAAACTAAGATGGATAGTGCAGAAATCCACTTTTGGGACCCACTTGGTGTGTGTTGGGGCTGAGACTTGAGCTTCTCACGTGTCTGGGCTGTTTCTAGAGTTAAACGTCAGGTTGTAACCTGTTTCTAGCGTTCAACTCCAACTTGTAACCTGTTTCTGGCGCTCAACGCCAGAATACAATATGAAACTGGCGTTAAACGCCAGTTTACGTCATTTATCTTCGCGCAAAGTATGGACTATTATATATTGATGGAAAGCCCTAGATGTCTACTTTCCAACCCAATTAAGAGGGCGCCAATTGGACTCCTATAGCTCCAAAAAATACATTCTGAGTGCAGGAAGGTCAGAATCTAATAACATCAGCAGTCCTTTTTCAGCCTGAATCAGATTTTTGCTCAGCTCCCTCAATTTCAGCCAGAAAATACCTGAAATCACAGAAAAACACACAAACTCATAGTAAAGTCCAGAAATATGAATTTTTCCTAAAAACTAATAAAAATATACTAAAAACTAACTAAAACATACTAAAAACTATATGAAATTACCCCCAAAAAGCCTATAAAATATTCGCTCATCACACACCTTGGGAGTCTAATGGAAGTGTATGTAGACGACATGTTAGTAAAAACCAAGGATGAGGCCGACCTCTTGACTGACCTCTCACAAGTCTTCAACACCATTAGGATGCATGGGATGAGGTTGAATCCTGCAAAGTGCACCTTCGCGGTGGAGGCAGAAAAATTTTTAGGATTCATGCTAACACAAAGGGGGATTGAAGCCAACCCCGACAAGTGCAAAGCAGTCCTAGAAAAAAAGTCTGACTTGCTTAAAGGAGGTCCAGCAATTGAATGGCCGACTTGCAGCTCTCTCCAGGTTCTTGGCAGGATTAGCATTAAGATCCCTACCACTCTTTTCTCTACTAAAAAAAGGATGCCAGTTCGAATAGACTCCTGAGTGCGAAGAAGCATTCCAGGAGTTCAAAAGGTTTTTAAGCTAACATCCCATTCTGACCCGACCTAAAGTTGGGAAAGAACTCGTCCTGTATTTGTCCATAGCCGACAAAGCTGTAGCATCAGCTCTAATATGGGAAGACGAGGTCGGGCAGCATCTTGTATACTTCACCAGCAAAGTTTTATAAGGCCTTGAATTAAGGTACCAAAAATTTGAAAAATTTATGTATGCCTTAATTGTAGCCTCTCGAAGGCTACGGCCTTATTTTCAAAATCACACAATAAGAGTTCGAACGAAGCAGCCCATGAAGCAAATCCTTCAGAAAACGGATATTATGGGCAGAATGATTCAATGGGCCATAGAGCTCTCCGAGTTCGACATAAAATACAAAACTCAGACTGCAATTAAAGCCCAATGTCTCACCGACTTTGTAGCGGAGTATGTAGGAGACCAAGAGGAAGCCGCCACAGCATGGTAGCTATATGTGGACGGGTCCTCCAATAAGGTCGGAAGCGGCGCTGGTCAACCAAGAGGGAACTCAAATAGAAGTTTCGCTCAAATTTGAATTCCCAGCTTCTAATAATCATGCAGAATATGAAGCCTTGATTGCAGGGTTAAAGCTGGCAGAAGAAGTCGGCGCAACCAAAGTAGTTGTGTTCAGCGATGCCCAAGTGGTGACCTCCCAAATAAATGGAGAGTACCAGGCTAAGGAT
Organism: Arachis stenosperma; assembly: GCF_014773155.1. Lineage (NCBI taxonomy): Eukaryota > Viridiplantae > Streptophyta > Magnoliopsida > Fabales > Fabaceae > Arachis > Arachis stenosperma. Next base: position 47,941,464 of record NC_080379.1, on the reverse strand, counting down.
CCCAATATGAAGAGGTAGTTAGACAAAAGTTTGGAATACCCCAGGCGATTCTCGGAGACTGAGGTCAAACACATAACTCGGAATCTCAACAGTAGAGCGGATGTCTTTTCCAAGTTAACAAGTACTAAATTTGGAGGGAATAATAGAAGTTTAATCCAAGAAACTCTCCAAAAATCCTCTGTCACAAAAACAAAAGGTATTTATAAATTATTTATATACAATTTTAAGAATACACATACTTAAAGATATTTATCTTTCAAAATTTTTACGGAGTTAAATCTAAAATCGTATACATGTAACAGATACAGAGAGAATTTAAAAAATATAAAGATAAGTAAATAATAACCAACATATAATAAATAAATAATAAAAAAACAGACCGGTGATAATAATAATAATAATAATAATCGGTGGTAATCCGCACAGAACCGCTGAAATAAAGAATATATAATAATCACAATAATAAAAATTTTAACCAAATCTCACAAAGAAAGAGACAATACATATAATAATTAGATATAAGAAAATAAAACATTAATAATATATAAATAATAATAATATATACGATAGCTAAAATAATTATTTTAAAAATATATCTACGTTAAATTTTTGTTTTTTTAAATGAATAAAATAAAAATTAAATTTATACTTATAAACATGCATAGGTTAATTTGTGTTTTATAACCTTTATTATATATTTCGTTCTTAACATGCACCAATTACTTATAAACATATATTATTTTTGTGATAGATGAGATAAGTAATAAAAGATTAACACTACAAGAAAAAACATATTTATCGATACAAAAAATTGACGGTGATCGCTTCTGTCAATATTTTTCGACGATTTGTTATCGATATTTTAAAAAAAGATAATTAAAAATAAAATAATAAAATCGACAGTCTAGTCGTCAATTTTTCAATAATGCATTAAATCTCTCTTAACTATCGTCATACTGTTGACTAACCGGGTGTTAAAAATACTTTTATTTTAAAATCGACGGATATGGTGTCTATTTTATTATTTAAATTATCGACAATGTTACCATTGATAAATTTGAACAGTCTAGATCGCTTTTTAAAATGAAAGAAACGGTGTAGATTTAATATATAAAATAGACGCTATATGTGTTGTCTTTTTTTTTAAATTAAAATCAATAAATATGTTGTTGATTTTATTCACTAAAAACACATTACCCCGCGTCCATCTCCCACGTCCAAAGTTCAAAAACGCAACTCCCCCAAAGTTCAACCCGCGTCTACCTTCTTCCGCACCACCACCTCCTTCTTCCGCTGCCGAAGCTTCCACGGCAGGTTGTGCCTTCGCCAGTGCAACTGTAGGTTCTAGTCCCTCTGGAACCCTTTCTTGCATATCTCAGACACGAAACGGTTCGTTGTCATTAGCGATTTTGGCGACGGAGCTATTACTTCTGCCTTTGGATTTGCATGCTTCAATTCATCAATTCACATATATAATAACAGATTTCAAGCTATATTAGTTATTCTTTAATTTCTTGCTTGGTCTTCTTGGTTGACTTCGCTTTCTCTTCACTACTGGTGGAATTTAATTAGGGTTTCAGTAACTGGAAGGAGCTGCTGCTGATAAAAAACAATTGAAATTGGTACATATATTACAACATGTGAATTGTGGTTGCAACTAGCTAGCACAACCGCACAAGTGTTGTGTGTTGCTTTCATTTCTTTTTTACTAGAATTATGATGAAAATAGAATAACTTGATGTAATTAGAAGTTGTTTGGTCTGATATAATTGAATTACAATTACAGATGTTAATACAAACTCTCTTTTTAAATCAACTATTATCAGAGTATAGCCATTATCAGGGATACTATTTTCTCCTTCTGTTGCATTTATATCTTTAACAACCACAGAAAGAGTTCTCATAGCATTAACTTTATTCGCCTATTCTTCAGAAAGATCAACATCATTTCCATTAGAATCAATGATTTTGTCACATATTCTTAATATTATTTCTAATGCTCCTTTGCAGAAAGCTCTGACTCCTCCATTAGGAAGACTCACAAGCACTGACATCTTCTTTCGAACTGAATTGGAAGGCTCAACCTTAATTATCTTATAGGTATTGTGCTGTGCATCAAAATCACCATCTTCGAGCAAACCAAATTCCAACAATATTGATTCTGTTGCTGTTCCCAATATTGTGTTATTGTCAGATTTATCTTTAACTACTTCAGAAGATGTATTTTAAAATATAGCCTACAAAAGGATGCTCATTACTTCCTCAGGTATCTCTGTTTTCAGTTTCTCTGCACTCTTAGTACCTTTGATCTCGGCCTCTTTTTTCCGTACTCAAATCTTGTTCACAACCATATGGTTAGTGGTCAATGTTCCTGTCTTATCTATGAAGACCAAGGTTGATCCTCTTAACTTCTTTAGGTACGAGCAGAGTATATTTTTTCTGGTGTCCAAGAGTAGCATATAGAAATCTTATATCTTAGGTAAATAAGTTATTTTATTCTTTTGCTCCTATCTATTATGCAGTGTGTCTCTTCCATAATATTGATGAAGATATAAAACACACTATGTTTTGTATTATGACTTTGAGACTACTAAACCATATGAAGAAGGGAAAAGAGCAAATTACTATTACCTAAAATTTTTCTATAACTGAATAATAAAAATTTCACTTTTTTCATCATTTTAGAGCCCAAATGTGACTCATGAAAATGTTATTTTCAACTTTATTGACTGTGAATAGAGGTATGCACGGATGACATAGCCTTTTTGCTCTGAAGAACTACACAGTAGTGGGCTAATTTATGTTTGTACTATCCCTTCATCACTTTTAATTGCATATAAATACATAGATTTAATAAATCAATCAAAAGAGAGTTTTATAGTAATTTTCTATTTTTCTGCATAAAAGATTTGCCACTATCCATCTTCATGATGACGTGACTGAATAATACATAGAGCTTTCTACTAGATAGATAGATGAAATTTATAAGCTCTTAAAACTAGTCAATATCCTAATGTTATAGCCCAATCAACTAGTCAAGCTCTTAATCATTTAGTAATATATACAGTTTTGCTAACCTAACTACCTAACCATTTCAGAATATATGTTCCTGTGTGTTAGTATATGACTTGTATGCATTAGCCATTTTGGACAGTAATTCCGTGATAAAAGCACAGAGAAAAGAAAACCAAGAAAATGGTAGTGCAATCAACTCTACACTGCAATTTGCAGCATTCAATTAACAACTATATATTTGCATTAAAAATAGCACTATACCCCAACATGCTTTCCATGTTCAACCCACCAGGCTTCATAGCATCTCGAACATTTGGTTGTATAACATTTCTTTTAAAAAAGAGTCATAAATAGAAACTTTTAGATTGATGTGAAGCTTTTCTTTAATCCTACTTCATTAGGTTCTTTTACCAAAATTTGTAAAGTGATAATGTGAAGATATTTAATTAGCAAAACGCTATCAATGAACAAAAATATAATGTCACATATATACTATTTAAGGTTTTTTTATATAATAATTTAGATTTAGTGCACTGAATAATTTCACTTAGACTTTATATTTATAAACTACATTCCTTTCTTGGTGATGTGAGTGCATACATCGGCCATCTATATTTTATTTATTTATTTATTATGATAGTACTTTATTATATTAAATTATCAGTACTTTATTAACTTTATTAACTGTAATTTTAATATTAATTTAATTAAAAAATTGATCATGTACAAATATAATTCTCTTAGCTTGCTTTTCAATTAAACTCTTTATTAAAAAAAATAATTAAAAGAAGAATAATGAAAATGACTATGTGACAGAATTAATAAATTGCATGAAGATAATTATTGGAGCACACTGCTAAAATTAAACATTAAAAGGGATACGAACAGAGACAGTGATACCACATAATACACATTAATTCTTTCAATCTTATTTTATATATGCTATCGTATGTATTTCAATTTTGTTCTTAAATGCATGCAACTCATAAGAATAAGGTGCTGGATTAGTATTCAAAATAACTCTTGAAAAAAGTTACCGAATTTTTTGGTTTTTTTTGTTATGAATCTTAATTGAAAAGTTCTACTACTACTAATTATAAGATTTTATGATAAGATTTTATATCTCAACTTTTCATGATAAGACTTTTATGTATTGTTTTTAGAATGGTTCTGAAAATCAGATTGAATCGGCTGGTCGAACCGATTCAACCAGGAACCGGCGATAAAAAACGGTCTCATCTACTGCTTATACTATGGGTATCTTATTTTGTGAAAAAATATTCTGTTAATTCTAACATTTTTTATTTTGACAATGACTTAATTGCAAAACTAAAAGCAACGTAAAAATCTAATTGAAAAAAAATATAAAGATCTAATTATAAATTTAGTAAAACTATAGAGACCAATAAAATAATTAAACCTATATAAAAATGATGAGTGAAAAGAATGATAATGGCCACATTTTTGTGCAATTATTTGGATTATTTTTATCGTATACATCTATTTAAAAAATAATCAATCAGAAAATTAAATTAAAAAAATAAAATATACTCAATTACAAATTGTAATTATAAAAAATTAATTAAGAGATATAACTAATATATAATAAAAACCAAATCATTAATATAAATATTTGAATAGAAAAAAATAAACTTAAAACTTCATAATATGACAAATTTTGATTTTAAGTTTTCAGCTTATTTCCCTCTTATATTATTCATTTAAAGAAAGAATCAATAATTATTAATAGATATATAATAAAAAAATTAAAAAAATCAAAATATAATGCAATTAAATGGGATTTTACTTAATTTGTTGGTTTGAAATTCAATTACAAAAAATTAAAAATAACAAAAAAATTTATAAATTTTAAATTAATTTTGTAGTTTCTTATTTTTTATTTTTTTACTTGGTTTCTCATTTTTATTAACTGCATTTTTGTTTATCTTTATTTTTCGGTGTATTTATATTTTTCTTTTTTTCTTATAATTTAGTTTTTTCCATTTTTTGTCTACATTGTCGAAGGCCCACAAATTTTTTTTTGGAAAATTGTGAAAATTATGGCTCGCTTGCTTTAATGTAATTCACAAAAACATATTTTAAAATGATTCTCATTATAATCAACCATTTCATATGTCAACTTTTTATTTGTGGATCAATCTTTGGTCACCTTTGACCACTACTGCCTTGGTCACCATAAAACTTGGTCACCAAAGAACTCCTCATATATATATATATAAACTTAATTTTAAGGGCATCTAGTATAAGATTTTATACTACATTATACGATACTTAAATGAAACTTAAACCGTACATCTTGAGAGTCAAAACTAAGCTATTCACTTGTAAATTTCTACCAAACCTTAACTCCAAGCCTCACCCAATAGTTCCACAAGCAATTTTTAAGTTCCCAAAGTGTACCAAAATCACCCAATGCTCTAATATACACAATTTCATACATACATCAATCTAGGGTTCATGAAATCTCATAAATCACAAGGATTTGAAGATCTCTTTTCTTAACCCACGAAATTGATTGATGAAATTCACTAGTAGCTCATACTAGAGCACTCCTAAACAACTAAAATCACAATATTTCTCAAAACCCATAATAAAATTTTGAATTCATCATGGACTACAAAAATAGGGTATGAGACCTTGAGATTCTTACCAATCTTTTCAGATAAAATTATAGAGAATGAGAAGAAATTTGTATGGCCACAAACGGTGCAGCAAACAGAGCATCAGAGAGAAAGTTATGATGGTTTTTGTGTTTATGTGCTAGGGTTTCACTCTTCTTCTCCCTTCTCCTCTCATTTCAGCATTGACAAATGAATGGGGCGATGGTGCTGAAATGGCTTTAGTAAAGGTATATATATGTTGGGCTTGAACCCAACTTGAATCCAGTTCACATATATGGCCGATTTAGCCCAACTTTGAGCTAAACCTTTAAGATTAGTGTTTTAATGTGCATTTTAAATATTTTTACTTTTTAAATAACAATTTTTAACTTTTTATTTTCTTCATTCATAATTAATTTTTTTTAGCTGTAGTACCGTACAGATCTCAACCGCTATTGTTGGTCAAATTCCAATACTTATTTTTACGCAGAATATTATATTTTCTAACTCAAAAAAATTCATTGAGTTCAAATATCATATTTAAATTATCAAATTATGATTGTTAAATTTTTCAACCTTTTTTTTCATATTTAATTAATTACTTATTTAATTAAGGTTTGACCGGATTTTATAAAATGCCAGAATGGGAGAAATAATGTAAAATGGCGGTGAATGAATGAAAATTGAAGAAATGGTAGAATGATGGATACTTAGGTTTGATGGGTATGAAAATGGAGTAAAAATCAGAATATGATTTGAGAAAGATACAAAGATATTTACGGGGATTCATTTTCGCAGTTACTTCTTAAAATATTAGAATTTAGATAAAAGATGATCTAATTGAAAAGTTGAGAGAGAGATAGAATATGCGTTGATTTCAATTCGCTAAGAATTGTGCGTGTTTGATAGTTGATAAACTATGTATTTTATTGGTGAAATAGACTTTCTCCTATATATATATATATATATATATATATATATATATATATATTGACTGGATCTCCATAAGATAATTGAATTGTTTGCGGAAAGGAAAAAACCGAAAAGATAGTGAATTAAAGGGAAAAAAAAGCATATTTCAGTTTCTTATTAGACCATAGCAGTTATTATATTAAAATATACTAGAAGAAAATCAAAGACAAGAATTGTTGTAATGTTTATTGAATACTACTAATAATTGTGCTTTTCCGAACATCAAATTTTGTACTCTACTTACGTTAAAGAATTAACTAAATCGCCTTTCTAAAAATATACAAAGGGAAAGGCAAATCAGGTCAAAGTCGCCTTACAAATACAAAATCCCTAAAAGAATAAAGAAATAAACAAATTACGAAACCCAAAAAATCTAAACGGAGAGATAAAATTGAGTGTCATTAGTTGCCACTTAGGGATAGTGGCTCTCAACTTGCAGCGGGAATAGAGGTTCTTGGGCTTGGTAGGCCCATGTATGCAAGCCTAGGTGATATCCTAACTTTTGGGCTGGGCCTAGGTGACGGAATTGGGCCATAGCGAGCAGACGCGGGTCTTGGTGACAAGTTAACGTGCTCCAGTGCCCTTGATTGAAGGTGTTCTGGGTAGTCACGGACACACCCAATTCTTGGTCCATTCCCAGTGGACCACTTGCAAGATAGCCTCTTAGACATGTCAAATATTGGAGCCTCAAAACTCTTATCCTTAACCTCTTTCTTAGCTTTTGCATCTCTCTTGTTGGCATTGATTGAAGTTGCTGTGCCTGGTTGAGAAATTTGAGTGGGACCTTTTGGTGGTTGTGATTCATTAGTGGCAATAAATGAATTGGTACCAATAATTGAAGGTTCATCATCATCTATAGCATATCTCTGCTAGAACCAAGCAAAGCAACAATAAGTTATACTCTATCTATAATAACAACAAATTTTGATTTTAGTTTTTATTTGTAAAGATCAAAGTATATTGAACTTCTACCTTGACATTAGAGAGGTCTACATTGTGCTCTTTAAGGAAGCTTATGAATTCTTTGAAGTTCTCTTCTGTTGGGTGGTAGTGACCACTATATGGCCAAATTGCCTGCAATTATTAGTTAGAGAAAAACCTTGTTAGGGAAATTGCTTTTGTTGAAATGATTTGACTATGATAACCAAAATGATATGATAAGAAAGAGTCTTAAAACTCTTACCTCAAGAACACCTTGATGAACAACTAATCTGCCTGCAGCTGTTGTTGCAGCACCGGCAAGAAAACTTGAATGCTGAAACATACCCTTCTGCTTTTGTCCCACATACAAGGACCTTGTGGTGCTGAGAACAAATATCCATTTGCACTTTCCATCAGTATCCACAGGCCTCCCATCTTGTCTATACACCAATTTCCCATTCTCAACAATCACTTCATATTCTTCCCTTTCTTTCTACAATGGGTTGAACAATACCAGATTAGATATGAGACATGCCTCGAATATTTTAATTTGAGGGGTTGTGAAATGTGCAGTTGATAACTTACTGGTCCAAGATATTTAATGCACTGGCGCTGTAAAGTGGTCCTTGGACACTTCTCAAGATTAATTTCTTTACCATCTCCAACATCCAACCTGCATATCATGGAGAATAAAGTTAATCATCCGTATCCATAGCTTCTACAGTTTTACCAGCTTCATGATCATAAGATGTCTAAGAATAAGAACTTACCAGTAGAAGAATGGTTGAGTGCTTTGGCTTTCAAACCAAATATCATAATACAAGTGCAAATTGTGTCCGTAACGATGACGTGGGTCAATCTGAGCAGAAAAACAACAAAGATTGAACATTGTTAATATTAGATCGTGAGTTTAAAACAAAAAAATAAAATAAAAAGTTCATATGATTTCAAATGCTATATAGACTTACAGCTTCAAGCCAATGTTGAAGGGCCAATTTTTGTGCCTTATCATCCTTGGACAAACCTTTACCAACCTATAACCATAACAAGATCTCAAATAAGATAAAAAGAACAACAAACAAAACGAAATCAGATACAATAATTACAAAAAACGTTGAATCGCAATGGAAAAAAACATACCTTAGCTGCTCTTGTTCTTGCCCTTGCCCACCTTGACACAGCAGATTCTTGTTTCTCCACATCAAAGAATGAAACTGAACTCCTTTTAAGAGCAGCAAAATCCAATGCCTTCCACCTTCATCATTCAAAAACATTCAATTATTTACATGTACAAGATAGAAATTTAATTAAACACCTAGCGCACAAGAACAAAAAAAGGCATGTTTTCAAGAAAAACTAACCATAGTTCCTCCACCACCACAGCACAATCTGCCAAGTTTCTTCTGGTACGATAACTCTTATAAACCTTCTGCAGCTTAGTGGCAGCTGCATCGAGTTCGCTAACCGGCCTCGGAGAAGAGAAAACCACAGCCTCAGGGAGAGATAGAACAGGCACAGGCTTATGCTGCTTCAATTTTTCTTTTCCACACCCTGAATTCATCTTCTTCTTCATGTCTTCAACACATGAAAGGTTCCTTTCAAGGGTCACATGTTCTGGCCTAAACTCCTTCAACTTGGAAGAAGAAGAAGAACCATTTGAAACCACCACAGTGCTTGATTCTGGTTCTCTTCTCTTGAAGCTCCCTGCTCTCAAGATCACCGCACCTTCCTTGGAACCAAAATTGACGTTGAATGAGAGACTAAACAGTGAATGCCTAACAATTTCTTCCCAAGCTGATAAGAGCAATGAAAGTGATAATCCCATAGAGATTCACACACTCTCTCTTCAATTTCTTTCAAGATTAGTCCCCTTTTTTTCTGTGTCCTGTTCAAATTCACCGTACAAAAACTTTCAGAATCTTCTAATTCATAGTTATTCAAATCAAAGAAATCAAAGTAGAGGAACCATAGAGATATACTAGATATTATTATGAATGATATAATAATTATTATTTACCTTAACGTTCTTGTATGTTGCGTATCAAAAATGAAGAAAAGTCTTGTGAATTTTTGAAGTCTTGAGTCAAAGAACAAAAATTAGAGCACACAAAAAATGAATAAAAGAGTGGTAATGTTTATGTGTCCCAGTGGCTAATGTTGCTCTTATATATATGCTCCGGGGATTACAAACATTCCACACAGCGTGAATTTCAAATACGTGTCAAAACTGGAAAATGTGATTCAGAGAAACGAAAATGGAAAATGGTGGTCTTTGAATTCCACAACGAATCTACGTACACACTTTCCTATTGGAAAAAAGGAGTTATAAGGATTTCTCTTTGGTTGGTTGGTTGGCTGGTTATATAGTTCCAAGTTTAATTATGGGATCTATTTTTCTAAAAGTCCAACCCACGATTTGGTTTGAGCGATTCAAAGACTTTGAGGTAGAGAGCTGAATAGGATACTGAGGGAATAATATTGAAGATAAAAAAGTATTAAAAAAACTTTTTGGTATCTGATCATTTGTTCGATAAAATATCTTCCACAATTTAGAAACTTCTAATCGAATTCTAATCATTCAGTAGTTAATCTAAGTAGTTTTTGTTATTGGTATAAAGAATCCCTATAAGTAGTGACATGTTTATGTGTTAGAAGTCACTTAAACCAATAACAAAGACTGTTGTTTAGACTAATTACTTGATTATTAATTTGTTAAGGATTGATTAGGAGTTTTGAATTTTAAAAAGACATTTTGTTCTTTGAACAAATGGTACGAGATCAAAAATATATGTGAATAAAAATATTTGAATCTTTTTTACTTAATGTATTTTGTGTCTGAATTATTAAAATTTTTAAGAGTCTTAGATTCTGTTAAAACATTAAATTTATTTCATAGTAATAATTAGTAAATAAAAAGATTACTTAGAATAGGAGTTTAATTTAAGAATAAGGCCTAAGAATAAATGTCTTTTTTAGTTCTAAAAGTAAAGTATCTTTTTATAATTTAAAAATTTTTAATTAGTCTCTAATAATTTAAATAGTTGGTTTAAATGATTCTTGACATATCAACATATTTTAGTTCATAAGGACTAATAGACAAGTAAAAATAGTCATCTAGATTAATTATTTTAATGATTGGAGATTGATTAAAAAATTTTAAATAGTGAAAGAACGTTTTATCTTTTAGATAAATAATTAGGACTGAAAAGAATATTTATTTTTAATTTAATAATGGGTTAATGGATTATATCTTAAAAAAATATTTTGTATTATTGATTTTTATTATATTTACGATGACACCTATAAATTTCTCCCTTATGTTTTTGTATTTGTTTTCTCTTTTGTTTTGGGACCATATGATTGAAAAAGAAATAATAAATTATTATTTTTTGTTTGGGTAGGGAAGAAACAGGGGTGGGGCTGCTGGTCAAATAAGGTTACCTCATATATGAGGTATTGAGGTTCCATGAAGAATCACTAATTTGTTTTAGGTCTAAGAAGCTTTTGTTAACTACAATATAAGTATATAATGTATAACAACATGCATGTGTGAACAAGACAATATTTTATAAGTTTCAAGTCCTTTCATGTCTGATACATAAGCCACGTTTGTTTTTAGACACACTATAAAACATGATATTAAGACATAGATAATAAGACATATTAAAAGTTATTGTTTGTATATTGTGTTTGGATACAATGTATAAAACATTAATGTACTATCTAATATTATATTTGGATATACATAAACAAGATTAAAATATTATATAAAATGACTAAAATAGGTAATTTCAAATTTTCTACATTAAATATAAACTAATTTAATAGAAAATGAGAGTACGTAGAAGTACAGACAGAATTCGAAAAAAAATTTGAAAATGCCAAAAATTTTAATAAAAAAATATATAATAGTATTTATATTAAAATAAAATTTATAAATATAATTATTTTATTTTTAAATTTATAATTAATATGTAGGAATACATATGGTTAAGATTAACAAAAAAAATAAATTTGAGTTTGATTAATAAAAAATTTTGTTTAGGTTAATAAGCTAAATTAATTTTAAATAAAAAATCAATTTTAAAAAAGAATTAATTTTTACACATAAAAATCTATTTTTATTTAGAAAAAAAAAATTATTTAAAAACTAATTTTTCTTTTTAAAAAAAACTGATTTTTCTTTAAATTATATAAAATCAATTACAATTTATAAATTATTTTTTAGTATTTTAAAAGATCAATTTTACTTTTGATAATATTTATTTTTCGAAAGTTGTAAGACTAATTATTATTATTATTTTTTTATTATAAATCAAATAATATAATATAAAGTTAAAATGGTATTGAAGTAAAAACGATAACAAGGAAAGAATTATCCACCCAATAAAATATTCTACAAAAAGAAGATAATACCTGAAAAAGAAAGAGGTAGAGAAAGAGCTGGAAGAAGAAAGTACCTCCCTGTCAACAACACAATAGAAAAAATAAGAAGAGGGTAATAGTGTAATAATAAAAAATATCTATGGGCAAAAAGAAAAACAAATTTTATAAGAAAGTCCGTGTCCACTCTTTCAAATTCCGTGTCCATCATTATTTTTCGTAGAAGAGTAGACACAAAAATATAAAAAATTATATTGAAGACAATGTGTTTAGTGTCTATGTCTCTGCTTCCAAACACTTTTTAAATATATGTTGTCCATGTCTTTATGTCCTGCCTCCAAAAACAAACGCTACCTTAAGTAATAAAACTACAACATGCATGCAGTTGAGTATGAAAATTTATTATCAATGGTATGGTTAAAGGATATATACATATAGACGAGAAAAATAATTGAAATTAGAAAAGGTAAAACCTATGAAGTACGGGTATTTTCTTGAATTGTTATATTTTTGTGTCGGACATCTTTCAAATACGATATTTATTGATACTTGTTCGACACACATGTTTGTCGTATTCAACCATATTCTAATAAAAAATAAAAAATTCTTCTTTGGACATACTTAGACGCACCTAAATACCAATGTTTTGAAAATTGGTTCGAACCGGCCGGTCGAACCGGTCGAACCGTGAACCGGTCGCTGTAGCGGTTCATGTAATAAGAAAAACCGCAGTATTTGAAAACTGGACTTGAACCGACGAACCGGCCGGTTATCGGTCGGTTGAACCGAACTGGGACCCGGCCGGTTTTTTAACATTGCAGCAAAATGCCGCCATTTTGTGCTGCTGAGGGAACCCTAATTCCCTTTTCTGAGTTTTCTTTCTCCTTCGCAAGTTCGCAGCCTCCACTTCCTCATTCCTCCAGCTTCTCAGTTGTCAACTCCAGCCTCCGAAAGAACAGAACACCACCCAGTCACCGCACTCACCGCACTCACCACCCAATTGTCAACTCCAGACTCCAGGAGGCCCTCAACGCACTCACCGCCATCGCACTCACGCCCTCAACTCCAGCCTTCAGCACGGTCACGCCCTCACCAGCGTCGCACCCTCAGCCACTTCGCATGTCACCTCCGTCGAGCTCTGCCTCTGAGAAAGCAGTAGAGAAGCGTTGAAGCGTTGAAGCGTTGTCCTTCGAGCTCTGAGAGAAAGCAACAGATTTTCTCATTTCCAGGTAATTTTTAATTAGGTTATGAACATGATTTTGTGATGCAATCCGATTCTGATGAAACTGTGCTCTGATGAACTGAAGTCTGAGTCTCTACTCTCTGAAAACTGAAACTGTTATGAGTTCATTTTGTGATTTCATTGATTCTGATGAACTGAACTGATGAACTGAACTCTGAGTCTCTACTCTCTGAAACTGTTTTGAATTTATTTTTTGATTTCATTGATTCTGATGAACTGTGCTCTGATGAACTGAACTCTGAGTAAACTGTTATGAATTTATTTTTTGATTTCATTGATTCTGATGAACTGTGCTCTGATGAACTGAACTTTAAGTAAATTGTTATGAATTTATTTTTTGATTTCATTGATTCTGATGAACTGTGCTCTGATGAACTGAACTCTGAGTCTCTACTCTCTGAAACTGTTATGAATTTATTTTTTGATTTCGTTGATTCTGATGAACTGTGCTATGATGAACTGAACTCTGAGTCTCTACTCTCTGAAACTGTTATGAAATAATTTTGGGATTTCATTGATTCTGATGAACTGAATTCTGATTTTGTGAACAAAGAATTTTATTGAACCTGAGATGTTGTACTTGTTTGTATACTCTGATTTTGGAATTTGGATGTTGTTTGTTCATTTATTGTGAAATTGAGAGTTGAGATTATTGGGTTGGATTGCTGGTAATATTTAGGTATGGAAGAAAGTATCAACCAAGACCTACCTAGGAATAATAATGCTGAAAATAATTCTGCTTCGAATGAACGTTCTCCTCCTCCCGCGAGTAACGAAAATCAATCACAAACTTGTAGTGTTAGGGGGAAAACTGATCCTGCTTGGAGGTGATGAAATCAATGAGGTAAATCTGCAGCAAATTATGGAGAATTTTGATGATTGATGACAAACTTGGATCATTTTGATGATGCTATGTTGGGTTTGATTAGTTGTTTGAGGACTTTTGAACTTTGAATTTGTATTTGAATGAGATTATAACATTTGGTTTATGTAGTACTTTTAATTTGAATGATATTTTAAAGTTTAGATTAGACTATAATTATATTTTCATGTGCTTATTTACATTTTAATTATTATTTTATTATAAAACGATTTTTACGGTTCAACCACGGTCAAACCGGTTGAACCTATGAACCAATAAACCAGTGCCTAGAGCGGTTCGATGACCGGTTCGGTTTTCAGAACCTTGCTAAATACCATTACGTGTCAATGTGTTCAATTTTATTCTTAACATGTATTTTTGAAATGTGTTTAAAAATAATATATATATTATTTATTAAAATAAAAAATATTTTAAATACTTTATATAATTAAAAGAAGATATTAAAAAAAATTAAAAAATTTATTTTATATTTTAATATCAATAAAAAATCAAAATATCATTATAATTTATTTAAAAATATTTTATATTTTATATATATGCTATGTCCGTGTGTGTTATAAAATTTTAAAATTTATGTAACTGCATGTCTTGTATCGTATCATGTTTCATGTCTGTATCAGTGTACATGCATCAATTATCATAGGATAAAACTATTAAAATTTCATTTTAAAATCTTAGTAAAAAAAGTTATAAAACAATTGTTAGCAAAACCAAACTACAAAAATAGCACACAAATAAGAGTTTAGATAATAAATACTTGAAAGATATTTTTGAAAAGCCAAAGTAATTTTTTTGCTATAAAAAGTTAAAGTGTTAACAATCAATATATAAAAGTTACTGATAAGTTTACTTATTTATTTATTTTGACTTAGTAAAGGAATAGCTTATGAGAAAATGATTGCAAATAATTCAATGGGCTGCGTTCATATATCGTATTCAAAGCAGGTACATAAACAATAAATACAATAAATACTACATTATAAAGACATAAAAATACATTCTTAAAAAGTTGAGTAATACCTCATATCACTTTTCAATAAATGTTTAGTTGAATATCTTAATCTTTAATAAATTTTAATTATTAAATTTATTTTTAATACTTTATTTTTTTAGAAAAATTAATTTTTACATAAAATTTTGTGAAAAAAATTAAATAAATCAGTCTCTGTTATTATTTAATAAAGATATAACGGTATTTAAAAATTATAAAAATGCTCAAATTCAATTTTTTTTATATAGATAAACAATTTGATATAAGAATTAATTTGTTTAACGAAATAAAAATTTAAAAACCGATTTAATGACTAAAATTTGTTAAGAATTGAAATGTCTTACTAAAAATTTTTAAAACTTATTTAAGATTTTATTATTCTAAAATTTTCTATTTTTAAAATATTTTTTACTTTTTTATTTTTTTTATAATCATTGATATAAAAGTAAAATATATTAGTATTTATTTATGAGTTTAATTTTGATATATTGATAATATTGTATAATTATATCTATTTTTTTAGATAATTATTTAAATAATTAATATAAAAGATAATTATTTTTATTAATATAATATTATATAATTATATATATATATATAAAATTATTTTATATTAATAACGTATTAAAATAAAATTTTTACTTATTTCGAAACAAAAACTAAATAGCACAGTAAAGTTTCTAATATTTATGTTGGCGGGTTAGGGTGGCAAGTGACAAGAGTACAGTCAAGGCCTCAAGGCGAATTCTAATTGAAAAAATATAGGTAGATAATGAAAATACTAAATAATGTGGATAATAGATATATAAAATGTTCATTTCATTAGATGTACGAAAGGTTATTCTAATATTAAAATTTAAATATGTGATTTTAGAGATACAATATATTTTGATTTGATTAGTGAGTATTTATATTATTCAAAAAAATTATTAATTACCTAATATAATCCATATACAATATTCTATTGATGTTAGCGGCTAAAAAACTAAAATCTAAAAACTAAAACGGCTGAAATCACGACCGCGTTTGGTGACTGCCGAGATGTGGAGCTGATGAGCTGACTAGTTGCAACTTGCCACTTTTTTTAGTGTTGCGATTTTAGTGATATTTTTTAATAATATAAAAATTTGGTATATTTTTTTGCGTGTAGATATCATAAATTTAAGAGTTAAATTTATAATTTTTAAATATTTTTTTAAACATATAAATCTGATGTCTTAAAGTTTTTTTAAATTTTTAAATATATAAATTTTACAAATTATTTTAGATATAAAAAAAATGATATTTTATTTAAATATAAATATTTGAGATATTTTACAGAATTGTAGAGATATTAAAAAAGTAGTCTAATATATTATTTGCGTGTTGTAACACGTTACTTGCGTGTTAAATAGATGTGCGCCACGTGACAACACATTATTTGCGTATTGCATGTAATTATGCCATGTTAATTGCGTATTGACTCGTTACATTACTTGTGTGCAACATTCACCCACCTGTATATATATCAAAAACTTCCATTTTTAAGTAAAACACACCTCTAAAATTTATATTAAAATATTTTAGCTTAAGAATCAAATTTATATTTCAATGTTAAAAATTTCTTTAAATATGTTAATAAGATTTTTTAATTTGTTTTACAGCAAAAAAAATTATTTTATTATAAATCGAAAAATTTAATTTATGTTCTACAAAATTTAACCTTCAAATTTTTAAATTTAAAATGATAATTTATTATTTAAAATAAAAAATTAAAATTCATATAAAAAATATATGTTGTAAAATAAATAAAAGATATAAAATAGAGATGTATAAATAGAAGACTCTATTATTAATATAATTAGCTCAATAATAATTTATATATATATAATAATATTATATGTTGTAATGTGTATATATATACAAAGATAGAAAGAAGTATTAAAAATAGAGAGAGAATTGCATTTGTTTATTGTTATTATCTTAATATAATAAAGATGGTTAATATTGCTATTAATATTATATGTAAAGAGTAATAGAAAATAAAATTTAAAATACTTATAAAATAAAAAAAGAGAAAAAATTGTAATAGTAATATAAAAAGGAGGGTATTTGATTGCAACATAAAGATGCTTGTGTTGCTGTTGTTTTTTATTTGTAATTGTTAAAGGCTTATGCCTCTATTTATATACGTACATGAAGTAAATTTTCAACTTCATATTAAATGAAGTCATCCTTGAGAAACTATATATCATGAAAAATAGGCATCCACATAAAGATGATAAAGTATCCTTATCACAACAATATACTAATTAACTATCATATTGAATTACACATGATTTTTTTTCGTTTTTAAAAAAAAAATTAGCCGCAACTTGCGCACATTGACATTAATGTTTACATTAAACAAGGATAGAGATTCCATTGGATAGTGGATACATACATTTAATTTAATTTCGTACATTACAATTTACATACAAAAATTGTACGACATAAATTTTAAAATTTTATAAAATATAAAAATATGTATATATATAAAATATAAAATAATTTTTTAAATTTTATTGATATTTTAATATTAAAATATAAATTAATTTTTTATTATTTTTAATATTTTATTTTAATTATATAAAATATTTAAGATATTTTTATTTTAATAAAAAATAATATATACTATTTCTAAATTTATTTTAAAAATACATGCTAAAAATAAGATTAGACACATTAACACGTGATGATATTTAGGTGTGTCCAAATCTGTTTAGAGAAAAATCTTTTATTTTTTATTAAGATACAGTTGGACACAGCAGACATGCGTGTCGGACGAGTATCGATGAGTGTTGTATCTGAAATATGTCTGACACGTAGACACCACAACTCAACAAAATATTTGTGCTTCATCACTTTTTCTATTTTATGAATCTTTCCAAATGTTACATGCATTGTCTTTTATCGTTTTTTTAAATAAATAAAATAAATACTTTATTTACGAAAATAAGTATTTTGTACAGTTTTTACTGAAATGCACTCTATTTCTTATTTCGTTTATAGTGTAAACGAAAGAATATTGCGTATATCTTGTTTACACTGTAAACAAGATAAGTCACGAAATGACACGGTCAAATAACGTTTGCACACGTGGTGTGTAACGTCCTTATCTCGTTTACAGATACGCAATGTTATTTTCTTTACACTATAAACGAGATAAGAAAGAAGCGCGCCTATATATTGAAGTCGATTATAACGCCTTTTTCACCCACTTTTCATCCATTTCTTCTACTTTTCTCCTACTTCTAGCTTTTTATAATCATATTATCGAAGTACTAAGAGATTATGGCGCATGCAGATGCACGAGACGATGACATTAATCGCTTGAACGCGACGTGACATATCCCTTGCACAGCCGACTTCGAGGTTAATATTGTTATTTTCATGTATAAGCTAAATAAGCATATATTTATCACCATAGTTAGGATACTTTTATAGATGTAGTATATGTTAGGTGGTAAAATGTAATGTTAGCGAGTGTTAATTGATAGGATATAATTTTGGTTATTAATTAAAATAATTTATTAAGTACATGTTTATTTAGTTTTGTTTTTATTTAAACTAAATTATTCAGTAAATATTTATTAATTTAATTATTAGTTATTTAAGTAAATATTTTTATTTATATTAATTTATTCAGTAAATATTTATTTGTAGATATCTTTTTATTATTTTGATAGTTTTATAGATAACATTTTTAACTATTATTCAATGTTTTAATAGGACTTACAATTGTTTGATATATTTTTTCAAAAGGTTGACTTTTAAAAAATAATTATTCTATATTTCAAACTGAGTTATAAAATGTGAAATACTTGTTTAGTATATTTTTTATGTTTTTATTTCGACATTTAAATGTTTATTTTTTGAAATATATTTTGTATTCCAATTTTTTGTTTCTTATCAGAGGCCTCGCATACTTTTCTCCAGGCGAGTCACACACTTGCACTACCAGACGCCATTATCTCTTACTTGAGGGAGGCTTATTTTGGCGACACGGTGTCACTTAGGGACTTTGTGTTTGACAACTCCTTGATCACGGCATTTGTGGAGTGCTGGTGTCCGGAGATGCACACTTTTCACCTGCTATGGAATGAGTGCACCATGACCTTGCAAGATGTTGCGTACCACCTCAGGCTACGTGCATATTGGGAGCCAATGGGTGGATGCTTCCGTGACTTTCAGACATGGCACGGGCACGAGACATGGGATTAGGTGGAGCAGCTACTTGGTGCCAGGCCTCCTCATGGTCAGCAGCAAGGTGCATAGAGGAAGGAGTCTTTCTCTCTCAAGCTTACATGGCTTCGGGACCGAGTTCGGCAGATGCCTGATACAACTGATCCAGACACCATCTGACAATATACGAGGTGTTATATACTGTTGCTGATTGGGGGTTACCTATTGACTGATAAGTCAAATAATTAGGTCCATCTTCAGTAGCTACCACTACTAGATGACTTTCAGAGGTGTCATTCTCTATCTTGGGTTGATTGGGAACTAAAAAAATGTACAACCGCAAATAACACCAAACAAATGAAGGAACTAAAAAAAGTACAACTGCAAATAAAACCCAACAAAGTGGCAACATTGCTAAGCTTCGCATGTGGGTTGATTGGGACAGCCTTTTTAGGTATGCCCAATTTGCCTGTATAGACCACACCGTTTCTCTTGCCGCTCTCCCCCATCCATCTCATTCTGAAACCTAGTGGAAACTAGTTTGCCAGTAGCTTTTCTACGCATGGCTGGATTAGGACGCAACTGTGTCTTGTACCACTCCGGCCACAGATTTTCATCTGGTATCGGTGAGAACTTCACCTTATACACCTTGAACACAACCTCTTGTCTATACACCGGATGAACATATGGACCCCATTCAACGCTTACGACAGCACAAATGACAAGTGCATTATGGCATGGTTAATGGAGTGACTGGAAAAGGCCATAGTCATACGTGTCCGCTGTCAACCAAACACGGAATGAAACCTGCAACCAACCCCCGAAAGGCTCTAACTCTCCCATCACAAATACTGAAGCCCTTCTGTCACAGTGAGTGACACGTATCTTTGAGATTCTTTTCTGTTCTTTTCAATAGTAGCTACCAGCCATTGAAAAAAAATGATTCCCTGTTGCCAGTTGTGCCTGTGCATGTGCCTTCCTGCCCTTTCTTATGAACAACTCCTGCAGCCTCTCATAAGTGCATCACATGATGGCTGAAATCGGTAAAAAAATGCGTACCCTTAAGTAATGCATTCATGCACTCAGAAAGGTTTGTTGTCGTGTGCCCAAACCGGCGAACGATATCGCAGTGTTGTAACCATATTTTCTTGTTGAATCTACCTGCTCAGTCCGCCATCTCATGCGACAGACCTCTCAAGGCAACCATGTACCACTTGTACCCAGCCTTGCTTGGACTACAAGTGGCATTTATGAGATATCGCTTGCTCTCTACAGATTTGAAATGAGACATGAAGTTTGGGGCCATGTGTTTGACACAATAAGCATGGAACGTTCTAGGATGGTACCAACCATTATCGTCGTCTCTCAGTGCAGCCTTGATCGCATGGGATCTATCAGATATAATCAACAGGCCATCTTGTGGGTTACATGTCGTCTCAGGTTGGTAAGAAAGAACGACTAGGACTCCATAGTCTTAGAATCAACAATTGCAAAAGCAACAGGAAAGATATTACTGTTACCGTCCTGTGCCACTCCCATAAGCAATACACCACTATATTTTCTATACAGATGCATGCCATCGATAGAGACGAATGGCTTGTAACGCTTGAAAGTCTCCACACAGGTAGAAAAGGCCCAAAATACCTTATCAAATTGGCTGCAATCGTGGACATAAGGTGCCCATCATAGTACGGTATGGCGCTGAAATCACATATTATTCCGGGATAACAACTCTGCAATTCTTGGAGCAACCTTGGCATCTTATTGTATGACTTCTCCTAATAACTGTATATCTGCATAATTTTCTTTTGCTTCGTCATCCAGACCTTTCTGTATAAGGGTTTGAAGTGATAGTGTTGCCTAACTGCATCTTGAAGAACAGGGATACTAACGGATGGACTGACTATATCAGAGGACAGGATGATACTACAAATGAGATTGTTGTCCAACTGTCGATGGTCTTGAGACATGGTAGTTGCTAAACACGTATGTGCACCTCCAATCCTATGCACATCCCTAACAAAATAAAATATATATGGTTGGCATTTTTAACAATTATAATAACGATAAACAAGAAACTTCACCACTATTAAACTTGACCTCACCAGTATCTAAGATTCTATTGGAGGGCAACACAGAGATTCCAAGTGCATCCTGCTACAGATTGCCGGCAATGGACATGGTACTTTAATCGGTCCAACTCCACAATTTAGTACTCAGCACTTCTACGAATGCTATAATTCTTTAAACCTTGTATTACCACATCTCTGCTTTTGAATCTATGGCCAACCTGAAACTCCACACTACTATTTAAGTTGTAATCATCTCCACCCGTGTTGCAAAATAGAGTCTTTTTGTGCATCGCATCCAAATTCAACATATGATAATGATTGGGTACAGCTGATAAGGCCAGAATTGGGTGCGGGGCAGGCAGAAGATACTAAAATGATGCGTCAACCGGCATCTCTGGTACAAACTTCTCCTCCTCATCATCTTCAAAAAACCACTATCGTTGCTATTGGCAACATACTCCTCATCAGACTCCTCACCATCCACGTCCATGTCTTCTACTAGACTAGCAATATGTAGCGATGGTGGTGCAAGAGATGGGTCATTCTGCACAAAATTCGAGTGGGCAGATTTGCCGCCACCAAAATCACCAACCTCTGCAGAAAGCTCCATCACTTATTCCGCCATAATTCTACCATGGATGTCATACATGAGCCGCATATGCTCGTTGCCATGGAGACAAAATAGACGAAACCGAAAAACTCTATTTTCCAGTGGCGCTAGCAACCTATACCCAACCCTTCCAATCTCTTTTCTCCCGTTAGTACCAATGCTCCTCAATACCAGACTCTTTAGCTCGAACAAAGAACTTACTCGATGAGTGTGCAACAGAATGGAATTATCACACGTAAATATCACTCCAGTGTCACCGTTTCTCATATAATAGTTGAGATACACACTAACAACCATATATCCACTACTACTAGACATTTTTGCTTAATTTTTGGAAGAAAAATAGAAGAGAAGAATAAGTAAAATGTTTGTGAAGAATACAAATAGTTGCACATCCTTTTATAGCTGCTGAAATTTTATTGTACTGTATCTCATTTACAGTATAAATCATAATTTGCCACTAATTTCATTTATAGTGTAAACAAAATAATATTGTGTCACTATGATAGAAGTAGAGAGTAGTAGTGGGAAAGTAGCAACTGTGGCCATACTCGCCTCAGATTGGCAGAATTGCGGTAGAGGTGAGCTGCGGTCTGGCAAAAGCCGCAAAATAGCCCTGGATAGTGGCTGGGCAGTGAAAACTGCTGTGAAATTGGGCATATATATCTTCAAGGTTCAGCAGATTATCCTATCTTCTTGGCGCGAACAAGAGCGGGAGCAGAGGCACGGAACACATCTGCAGAAGAACCCACCCTCTTTATGCCGCAACATCAACGACGATTGCATCAAGACACGCCGCTAGGTGAGGATCTTATCATAAATCATTTTTTCATTCTCATTTTTATTTTATAACTATTAATGGATTTCCCCCAATCTTACAAAAACCCGCAAAGTGAGCTTGGTAGCACGCGAAACACTGTCGTCACTGCTCTACCGTGTGACACTGCTGTCGATCCATTCTCCTCTCTCCAGTGTCGAGCTTTTGCCTCTCATCCATAATTTTTGAAACCCATACTCCCTCATCCACGGTGTGTGAAATCCCTAACCTCTGCTCCACTCTGCGCCTCTGTAAGGGTTGTCATAGTCGTGCAGTTGCCATCCGTGCTCTCTTACCGGCGTCAAAGTTTCCCATCTCCTCAATCGTGCGTGAAACCGTTACACCCTCCTCCACCGTGTGCCAATCTGAGCTATTGCGATCTCTCCCCTGTCACTGGCTCGTTCTTCCACATTGATCTTTCCTTTTTGCTTTCATTCCTAGTTCAAATTTTTAATTCAGAATTTGTGTGTATCCTCTATTAATTGGAGTTAATTGCTGCTGTTTAGAGTTAGGGATTTGAAGGTACCACTTTTTTTTATTTAATGTGTGCTTTGTATTAAAATTGATAGTTAGAGTAAATAAATAAAAAAGGGTCATTATCATTATTAGAGGAATGGTCAATTGGTCATGGATCGTGCTTTCCATTTTTGAAATTGGAATCATTAAAGAAGAGGGACTTAGGTGCGTGTTCTGAGGGTTACCTGAAACTGTAGGTCAATCTCGGACAAGATCTGCGGTGGTGGTTGGAGCTGTTGCGTCCGACCTGTTTAGAGCTGGTGGCCGGAACTGTCGTGTCTGACTTGTTGGATCTGGTGGCCAGAGCTGTCGTGTCCGACTTGTTGGATCTAGTGGAGCTGCTGATCCTTCGTCACCGGAGGGTGGTGTGACCTACAAGAGACTTCAATGCTTAAGTTAGCATGTTCTTTAGGCAGGTTTTTAGTAGAATCAGAGTATGAGTTATACCTGGATGCTCCAGTATATTTATAATGTTGTAGAGTGATCTTTTCTGGAGATAAGATAGTTATCTTATCTTATCTTTTGAGTGGAGTTATTTTATTTTTAAGGGAACTACTCTTATCTTTCTAGGCTTGGGCTGCCTTTGGACTTGGGTCGTGTTCCTCTGTTTGGTCCCTTTTTGGGCTTTTCTGGTGATTTGGCCGATCTCTTTGAGAAGAGATCGGTCATGGGCCAACCTTCTAAGAGGTCGGCCAACCTGGTCCATTATAGCTCGAACCAATGCATGAACAGTGCCCCTGCTTGAGTTCGGACCTTTCCGTGAGATCGTGCTTTCAGAGCTTTGATTTCTTTGGGGAATTCGTGCTCAAGCATCCTGACTTTTGAGTAGTTTCTCCTTGTGCGAGTCTGGTATTGCCCCTTTTAGTTTGTTTGAGGGGGCTTTTTAGCCTTCTTCTGACTTGTTTGTCTTCACTGTTCGGGCTTTTTAGTCATAATCCAACAACTTTTTAGGTAGTGTTCCGATGGGGAACTTTTTTACAGTTTGTTTGGATGACTTTTTAGCGCCGTTTTGATTTGTGCTCTTGCCTTTTAAGTAGTATCTTTTTTCTAGACTTCGTACCTTTCAGCAAAGCATTCCTGACCTTCCTCTGGCCGTTTGTGAGATGTCTTTGTCCCTTTTGTGGATCTTTGTAGAGTGTTGGTACTTTGTTGTCCGACCTCTTTTGATCACTTCTGGTTTTGTTGTCCACTTTCTACTTTGGTCGAGGTGGTCCTTGAGGCTAACTTGTCCGACGACTTTTTAGTGTTCTCGTAGAACACTTTTTAGTCAGTCTAAACAATTTTGATAGCCTTGTCGTGGAGTCATGGCTTTTTGGACAAAGCTGTGTCCCTTTTAGCGCACACCTTCTGTTGGTTGACTTCTCTTGTCGATCCTTCATAAGTTATTTCTAGTAATCCATTTTTAGTCAGGGCTGGCCAGGCCTCAGCTATGGATTACTTTTATAACTTTGTCGCTTTGGCTAGTTGGTCTGAGTTCTTTATGTCGGTCCGTCCTAAGTTATTTTTAGCAATCCATTTTTTTAAAGACCTCGTCAGGCCTCTTTTTATGGATTACTTTTTATAACTTTTTGTTGCTTTGGTTGATTGGTCCGACTTCTTTATGTCGGTCCGTTCTAAGTTATTTCTAGTAATCCATTTTTAGTCAGGGCTGGCCAAGCCTCAGCTATGGATTACTTTTTATAACTTTTGTCGACTTTGTCGTGATCGGACGGTGAATTTGATTTTCACCTTGCCGACCTGTAGCTTTGTCTTGATCGAGCAGTGAATTTGGTTTTCACTTTGCCGATCTTTGTCGAAATCAGACGATGAATTCAGTTTTCATCGTGGTCGGGCGGTGAATTTGGTTTTCACCTTGCCGACCTGTAGCTTTGTCATGATCGGGCGGTGAATTTGGTTTTCACCTTGCCGACTTGTCGTGATCGGGCGTCTTGGTAGGAAAGTTTTTAGGGAATCTACAAACTTTTAAACAATAAAATAAAGATATGAATAAGAGTGTGTACATGTTAGTGCTTACCCTTCCAGGTCGGGCAATCTTTTAGATCTTCGGCTTGCTTCCCTTTGCAGGCATGCCATGACCTTGGTAGCTCTCGCCCTTCGAGGTCGGGTACTTTGTGGTGACCTTTCCCCAATACTTCTGAACGGCCTGGTATGGTCCTTTCCGGTTGGCTGCTAGCTTCCCTTCTCCTGACAGACCTGTTCCGACATCATTTTAGATTAGGATGAGATCGTTGTTGGTGAAACTTCGCTGGACTACTTTTTGATTGTATCTTGAGGCCATTTGACGCTTTAACGCTTCCTCCCTGATCCGAGCTCTTTCTCGGATTTCTAGAAGTAGGTCGAGTTCTTCCCTTTGGTTTTGGGAGTTGACCTCTTCGCTATAGAGGATCGTTCTGGGAGATCCTTCTTCAACTTCCACTGGGATCATTGCCTCCATTCTGTAAGCTAGTTGGAAAGGTGATTTCCTGATCGTGGAGTGTAGGGTTGTCCGATATGCCCATAGGACTTGTGGGAGCTCTTTAGCTCGGGCTCCCTTTGCATCCTGTAATCTCTATTTTAGCCCGGCTAATATGACTTTATTGGCGGCTTCTGCCTGTCCATTAGCCTGGGGGTGTTCTACGGACGTGAATTGGTACTTTATGTTTAAGTCGGCCACCAATTTTCTAAACCCTGCGTCTATGAATTGAGTGCCATTGTCTGTGGTAATAGAATAAGGAACCCCGAACCTTGTGACAATATTTCTATATAGGAATATTTGACTTCTTTGAGTAGTGGCATTAGCTAGGGGCTCTGCTTCAATCCATTTTGTGAAATAGTCTATCCCTACGATGAGAAACTTGACTTGTCCTGATCCTTGAGGGAAAGGTCCAAGGAGGTCGAGTCCCCATTTTGCAAATGGCCAGGGTGAGGTTACGTTGATGAGTTTCTCTGGTGGGGCTATGTGGAAATTAGCATGTTTCTGACATGGTGGACATGTCTTTACGAACTCGGTTGCTTCCTTTTGTAAGGTCAGCCAAAAGAATCCGGCTCTGAGTACTTTTTGGACGAGAGCTTGTGCTCCGAGATGGTTGCCACAGATGCCACTGTGTACTTCTTCTAAAACTTCTTTTGTGCTGGAGGTCGACACACATCTTAACAGCGGTGTTGAAATCCCTCTCTTGTATAGAGTATTATTTATGATGGTGTAGTATTGTGCCTCTCGTTTTAGTCTTTTTGCCTCCTTCTTATCTGTAGGGAGTGTCTCTGTTTTGAGGTAGTTAATTATGGGGGTCATCCATCCCTGATCCTGACCTGTTATGGCTAGAAATTTTTCTTCTCCCGAGATTGATGGACTTTGCAATACTTCATGAATGAGGCTTCTATTATTGCCCCCTGGTTTGGTGCTAGTTTTGAGAGTGCATCAGCTTGAGCATTCTGTTTCTGAGGTATGTGGCGGACCTCATACTCCCCGAGTTATCTGAGCTGTTCCTTGGTTGTGTCCAAGTACTTTTTCATGGTAAGATCCTTACCTTGGTAGCTCCCTGCTATTTGTGAGGTGACTACTTGTGAATCACTGATGATGACAAGCTTTTGAGGTCCAACCTCCTTAGCCAGCTTCAAACCAGCTAGTAGTGCCTCGTATTCGGCCTGGTTGTTTGAAGTAGAGAACTCAAATTTGAGGGAGAGTTTGATTTGGGTTCCCTAATTGCTTTCTATTATCACACCTACGCCACTTCCCGTTTTGTTTGAAGAACTGTCTACGTAGAGATTCCATTCTATGGGAGTTCCCGGAGTGTCAGTGTACTCAGCAATGAAGTCGGCCAAATATTGGGACTTTATGGTCGTCCAAGTTTCGTATTGAAGGTTGAACTCAAATAGCTCGACTGCCCATTGTAGAATTCTTCCAGCTAAGTCTGTCTTCTGGAGAATGCTTTTCATGGGCTGATTAGTCCGAACCTTGATGGTGTGAGCTTGAAAGTAGGGGCGAAGTCGTCGAGAAGTTAGTATGAGGGCGTAGGCGAACTTCTTTATCTTTTGATGGTTCAGTTCTGCCCCCTGTAGAGCTTTGCTGACAAAGTAGATGGGTTGTTGCCTAGTTTCATCTTCTCTTACCAGTGCTGATGCTATTGCTTGACTTCCTACTGCGAGGTATAATACAAGTAGTTCTCCTTCCCGTGGTCAAATTAGAATAGGTGGTTGTCCCAGGAACCTTTTGAAATCCTAGAAAGCTTGTTTGCACTCAGCTGTCCACCTCTTTCCTTTCCTTAGGGTGGCATAGAAGGGGAGAGATCTTATGGCTGATCCGGCTAGAAACCTAGACAAGGCTGCCAGTCTCCCGTTGAGTTGTTGTACCTCTTTGACACAGGTCAGACTCTTCATGTCAAGTATAGCCCGGCATTTGTCCGGATTCGCCTCAATTCCCTGTTGTGTTAACATGAAACCCAGGAATTTGCCCGCTTCTACTGCGAAGGTTCACTTTGCGGGATTAAGTCGCATGCCATGCTCTCTTATGGTGTCGAACACTTTGGTGAGGTCGAGCAGTAGTGATTTCTCACTTTGTGTTTTCACCAACATGTCGTCCACATATACCTCCATGAGTTTTCCGATATGCTGTGTGAAGACTTTGTTCATTAATCTTTGGTAAGTAGCTCCTGCATTTTTGAGTCCGAATGGCATGACGACGTAACAATAATTTGCTTTTGGGGTCAAGAATGAGGTATTCTCTTGATCAGGGGGATACATCAGGATTTAATTATATCCCGAATAAGCGTCCATGAAAGTGAGGTACTCGTATCTGGAGGAGGTATCTACTAGAGTGTCGATACTTGGGAGTGGATAAGGATCCTTTGGGCAGGCTTTGTTGAGATCAGTGTAGTCGGTGCACATCCGCCACTTCCCATTTAACTTTTTCACTAAAACAACAATGACTAGCCATAATGGGTACTTGATCTCTCTTATGAACCTTGCCTCCAGTAGAGCTTGCACCTGTTCTTCCACAGCTTGGGATCTTTCTGGTCCGAGCTTCCTACGCTTCTATTGTACTGGCAAAGATCCTGGGTATACTGCCAGCTTGTGGCACATTAATTTGGGGTCTATGCCCGGCATGTCTGCGGCTTTCCAAGCAAAGAGGTCGGCATTATCCCTTAGGAACTGTATTAGAGGGCTTTTTGTGTCTTGTTTCAAAGTTGCCCAAATGTTTGTTGTTTTGTCCGGGGTGTCTCCGATCTGGACTTCTTCGATTTCACCCTCAGGTTGTTGGCGAAGTTCTTCTCGACCTCGAACTCTCCCGAGCTCGATGGTTTGGATTTCTTCCCCTTTGCCTCTAAGGTTCAGACTTTCATTGTAACAGCGTCGCGCTATTTTCTGATCTCCTTTTATCGTAGTAATCCCTTCTGGAGTTGGGAATTTCATGCATAGATGTGGAGTTGAAACTACTACTAGGAGTTGATTTAATGTTGTTCGACCTATCAGGGCTTTGTAGGCTGAGCTTACATCGACTACAATGTAGTCTATGTTGAGTGTCCTTGATCGGGTTTCTTTTCCGAAGGTTGTGTGTAGTGAGATGTATCCCAGTGGTTGGATTAGAGTGTCTCCTAGTCCAAACAAGCTGTTTGGATATGCTCTGAGTTCTTTCTCTTGTAGGCCGAGTTTATCAAAAGCCGGTTTAAACAAGATGTCCGCCGAACTTCGTTGGTCCACCAGTGTGCGGTGGAAGTTAGCATTGGCCAATATGACAGTGATGACCATAGGATCGTCGTGTCCTGAGATGATGCCTGTCGCGTCCTCTTGGGCGAAAGTAATAGTAGGGAGGTCGGGTGATCCTTCTCCTCCCTTGACATGATATATTTCTTTAAGGTGCCTTTTGTAAGATGATTTTGAGATCCCTCCCTCCTGCAAATCCTCTGTTTATCATGTGAACGTGCCTCTCCGCGGTGCGAGGTGGTCGCTCTCCTCATCCGACCTCTTCCTCCCTTCTTCTTTTTCGGGGCTCATCCAATTTGTTGGCTAAATACTGATCTAGTCGTCCTTCTCTTACCAATTTCTCAATAACATTTTTTAAGTCAAAATACTCATTGGTAGGATGTCCATAGATTCGGTGATATTCACAGTATTCTGTCTGATTTCCTCTTCCTTTCTTGCTTTTGAGTGGATGAGGTGGTGGGATCTTCTTGGTATGGCATACTTCTCGGTAAACATCCACAAGAGACAACCGAAGGGGGGTGTAGTTGTTGTATTTTTTAGGCTTCTCGCCGTATTGATCTTCTTTTTTTTTCTTGGATTCTCTATCCTTATCCCGGGAGGAGTAGGAGAATCTGGATTTTGAGGTTTCTCCTAGTCGAGAGTTTTCCTCTATATTAATGTACTTTTTAGCTCGTTCTTGCACTTCATTCAGAGATGTTGGATGTTTCTTTGATATGGAGTGACTAAAGGGTCATTCTCGTAGGTCATTGATGAGACCCATAATGGCTGCTTCTGTTGGTAGACTTTGTATGTCCAAGCATACTTTGTTGAATCTTTCCATGTAGCTTCGAAGACTCTTCCAATCTCCTTGCTTGATTCCTAATAGGCTCGGAGCGTGTTTGGCTTTGTCCTTCTGAATGGAGAATCTAGCAAGAAATTTTTTGGCTAAGTTATCAAAACTTGTGATGGATCTGGGAGGCAGAATGTCGAACCACTTAATTGCTGTCTTTGTTAAGGTAGTCAGGAAGGCTTTGCAACGAATAGCATCCGAGGCATTGGTGAGATACATTCTGCTTCTAAAATTGCTGAGATGATAGCTTGAATCTGATGTGCCGTCGTACAAGGTCATATCGGGAGCTTTGAAGTCCTTAGGGACTTAGGCTTTCATAATCTCTTTAGTGAATGAGTCTTGATCTTTGTGGGGGCTATCTTCATGACTGGATCGAGTAGTCTTGGTTTTGAGTTCGGCTTCGAGCTTTAGGAGCTTGTCCTCTATCTCTCGGCATCGCCTATTTTTCCTCCAAAGGTCCTTCTTGGCTTCCCGTTGATGTTCGGCCTCTTTTTCGAGCTGTTTGAGGCTATCTTGTTGAGCTTGAAGTGCCTCCATGATTCCTGTACTTGGCGAATTCTTATCTTTATTTGGTTGAGATGCATTTTTGGGTGTGGCATCCGTATTCCTATGCGGTGTCCTGTTCTTTAGATCAGAGTCGTGGTCGTTGTCAAGGTTGTCCGCCATGATGATGGGATGACTTTCAGATTCCCCGGAAATGGCGCCAATGTTCCGAGGGTTACCTAAAATTGTTGGTCCATCTCAGACGAGATCTGCGGTGGTGGTCAGAGCTGTTGCGTTCGACCTGTTTAGAGCTGGTGGCCGGAGTTGTCATGTCCGACTTGTTGGATCTGGTGGAACTGCTGATTCTTCGTCACCGGAGGGTGGTGGTACCTGCAAGAGACTCCGATGCTTAAGTTAGCACGCGCTTTAGGCAGGTTTTTAGTAGAATTAGAGTATGAGTTATACCTGGGTGCTCCAGTGTATTTATAATATTGTAGAGTGACCTTTTCTGGAGATAAGATAGTTATCTTATCTTATCTTTTGAGTGGAGTTATCGTATCTTTAAGGGAACCGCCCTTATCTTTCTAGGCTTGGACTGCCTTTGGACTTGGGTCGTGTTCCTCTGTTTGGGCCCTTTTTGGACTTTCCTGGTGATTTGGTCGATCTCTTTGAGAAGAGGTCGGTAATGGGCCAACCTTCTAAGAGGTCGGCCAACTCGGTCCATTATAGCTTGAACCGATGCATGAACAGTGCGTGTATAGATCAAAACAAAGAAATGCTAAGGTGTTCATGCTGATCTCCATTATGCTCTTTGTATGCTACTAGCATCTATGTACTGCTTCTGAGCTTAGAAATTTGAAATCACTATATAATTACATTCTAGAGAGTGTTTTGGGAGCCGAATTCGTGCTGTCTTTATACATATTGATTTGAAACTTAAAGTGAGCAGAGGCTCTTCAACAAAGAAGGTTCTGGTGTAGGAAGCACCGTCGTTTAGTGTCGAGAATGTGATTCTCGGAAATTTGGCGATGCAAAAGACAATCTGGTTATTTGTGTCGGTTGCTAAGTACTGCGCAAAGAAATTGCCAAAGTGTGTCTATATTTTTGCTGTTGATAAGAATTGCAAAATTGCGTTCAGCAGAGAAGCTTCTAGAGCACACTCTGATCAAGGTTAATTTTCTTTCAACTTTGTTATTTGTTATGAGTACGATGATTTTGATTTATTATTATTATTCTTTTCATTTTTTGCCTATGTGAGATGTAGAATTGATCATTCTCTTGGAGGAAAATTATAAGAAGAAATTGACAATGATACAACCATAAATTTTTATACTTCTTCCATTTTTGCTTTCCCCACAGCCCACACGCTAGCTAGTTTCTTGTAGCATATATATCTAAGTAAAAACAAGTCCACTTGTATGGTGAAATGGTTTCTCGAAATCAAATGTAAAATGAGCAAACAAATTATTCTTTTATCTACCATACAAATGTTGTATCATTGTAAGGAGTTCCCTCAATCATAGATAGTAAAAGGCAGTTCCTTAACATACTTTATTCTTTCCTTTATCAACCAATTTTAGAATACATTAAGATTAATTGAATAGTGAAAACTAGAAATTTGTCACAGGTAATTTACAACACATACCCATATTACATATAATGTGAGTAATCTTCCCCTCATCTAAATACACTCTTCTAGTTCCCTCAAAATTCTTGTAGTTTCTATATTGTAATTGTAATATTTTACACATTCCTACAACAATTCAGATTTTTTAGGGCAAAAATAAAACAAAAAATTACACCACTAAATAAATCAGAGAAATTACAGCATTGTTCTAGTTATTATTGTGATTTCTTATTGTTTAAATCCATAAATTCATACACATTACGTATTGCAACGTTAGCAATAAAATTTATTCTGGCATCAAGCCTTGCAAGATCAAAGTACTAACAATATTTTGGTGAGAAACATACAATCAGTAGTATGCATAATCCATTTCCTATTTCATGTTTTGTGGCAGTGAAGGATAAGCTAGACCTGTTGTATCTCTGCTAGAATATATCTAAGGTTTAATTCTTATTTATTATTGGTCCTTGGGCTCAGGGACAATTTGATGCTAGAGGCTGCCTTTTGTGCCAATAGAAAATAAATAGTAGGATGGACTTGTATGTAATAATGTTATATCTTTGTTGCATTGAATTCTTGAGTTTTGAAAGAAGTTCCTCAATCTTATCCATTTATGTGTTGATAACTTATTAAAAATTGGGTTGTGATCATATATCAATTTTGTGTTTTAGTTTTGTGTTTAATTTTAACTATTAACATAAGAACTAATGGCTCAAATATTCCATTATATATATAACTTTATTCTATATAGAATTGGAGGCAATAACGAGTCAGGGTAAGTGTTATGTTAAATAGAATTACAGTAAAGCAAGGGTGAATAAACCTCTCTCTACTTGGCACTTGCACATGAATCTGAAAGGATAAAAATAAAGAAAAATGTATAGCTTAGCTTGTTCATGAAGACACATACTAGTGCTTGAATAATTTTGGAATTTTATGGAGTCTAAAAATGTATACTTTGGAGAGATACTTAATTTTACTTTATTCTGTTTTTACTATGAAGTTTGTTATGAGACTTTGGAATATTGATATGCATAATTTCTTGTACACACTTAAATTTTTTTCATTTGTAGTTATATATTTTCTTGTACACACTCACACGATTGTATATACCTTCTTTACCAATAATTTCAAAAAAAAGTATATTAATAAGAATTATTTTCATGTTTCAGTACTACCATATTTTTCATTCAAAATTTTTCCTTTTACATGAATTTCAGTGTCATGCTTGACTAACTGATATATGCCAGTTTGTATTAATTGATAGCATTTTGTGATTCCTATGCCAAAATTGTATTCTCCCTGCTTTTATTATTTATTTTTCTTGATTTCAGTTGTATCCATAATCATGTTAATATTATAGATAAAAATATAAAAGAGAAATATATATAAAGATGGCTCACATAGCATTAATCCGTCTTATTTGTATACGTATTCACATGTGCCAGTTCTTTGTCTCTGATCTGCTATTGTATGTATATTTATATCTCTCTGGCTTGTTCCACATATGGTTGGACTTTGTTCATATAGCTAGTAAATTAACATTTTTTGTTTTAAGATAATTCCATAGAGAAATAAAAAGGGTTAATTTCATTATATACGTTCAAACTATTCCAAAATAAACATAACAGCAGATATTTAATTGCTCTATTCTCTTCCTCATTTTTTAGTTAACACGCAAATAAGGGTTGAAAATACAATTTGAAGATTCTATTTATTTAGTTATATTTTTTGTTTTAATTATTTTTTAATTCTATCTTTTATTCCTGTTTTCTTTTTCATTTTTTAAGAAAGGTTTTCTTTATCTTTTTATTTTTTGGATTTGGAACCAACAATTCTTTCTACCAGTAATTTTTTAGAAAGCATAGAATTTTGCAATGAGTAAGCCTCCTCCCCAATACATTTCGTGTGCTACATGTTATCTAGGAGGCAAATAACTTTGTTTTTGTTTTCGTTTTGAGTTATTCCATCGCTCCCTATATGGTTTTGCTTGTAATAAATTATCGAATTTAACTCATATATTACTCTCCCATCTCATAATTGTGATAAATTGTGATTGGTTCTTCTAACACAGCCCGTTTTTTTTAGTTTTATGTCCTTATTTACTATTTATTCATTTGTTTGTGCTATTTCATTAAATTAGATATTGATAAGAGTTGGATTAAAAAGCCACAAGATAGTGCAAAATATAGGGATGTTATGAATAGATTCCTTGACTTTGCATTTGCCAATGCATCATCCGATGGGATGATATATTATCCATGTCCTTCGTGTGGGTTCCGATTTTTTTAAACTAGAGAGGATGCGTACAATCATCTGCTGATGAAATCCTTTGCCCCTAATTATACATTTTGCTTACATCACAGTGAAAAGATCATAGATAAGAGCTCCAGCGATAGAGAAGAATTAGAACCCACTGGAAACTCAGGAGATCCAATGCGTGACATGGTCCACGAGGCATTCAACTTTCCGGGACTACAGCGTGATGATGAAGATTTGATTAATGAACTTATTGGAGACAGTGCAAAGGGGTTGCCATACTTACCTGACCAACCTAGCCACGAGGCTCGTGGCTTCATTGACTTGCTTGAAAATGGGGAGCAGGAATTATATCCAGGATGCTCAAGATTCTCGAAGATGTCTTTCTTGGTGAGGATGTACCATATAAAATGCATGTGCAAAGTGAGTGACATGGCATTCAGTTTGATTCTAGAGTTATTGGGGGACGCCTTTGAGCATACAAAGATTTCGAAGACCTCGCACGATGCCTGACGTCGGGATTTTTGCTAGTAAAGAATTTTATAAAGTCGCGTTGTAAGTATAGATTCTGAACCAACATAAATCCCTTCGTACAAATGTTTTGGTTGTCACAAGTAACAAACCCCTAAATAAATTGATAACCGAAGTATTTAAACCTCGGGTCGTCTTCTCAAGGAATTGCAGGGAGGTGTGTTCTTATTATTGGTTATGAGTTTTGTAAATTTGGGGTTTTGAGAATGAGGAACAAATATGATAAATGACAAATAAAATAAATAAATGACTGTAAAATAAACTCTTGGCAAGGTATGAGAAATTGGAAGTCCTATCCTAGTTATCCTTATCAATGATGATGAAAATTAAATCTTAATTCCACTTAGTTAACCTCTGCTGGTGCGAAGGAAGGTCAAGTGGCTAATTAGTTTGATCTTCAAATCCTAGTTAATTCCTAGAAAAAGATTGGGATTATAGAAGTTCAAGCTAATTAGCAAAGATAGCGATTATCGATCACGTTGAGTTTTATAACTCAAGAGTTACTGATTTCTTAACCAAAGCCAGGAATGTAGAAAGCTAAATTAAAATCATAAATATCTGGAATACCTCAAATAACATTCATTCAAAGCAGTCAAATCTAACATGGAAAATATTCATAAGCCAATTGGGCAACATAAATCAAACATAAATAAAAGCATTAAAATATCTCAAAGTAGAAGAGAGGTCAAAATAAAGGAATATTGAACCTGATATGAAGAGTTGAATTAAATCCTTAATTTCTAAAAAATCCTAATTTCTAAATCCTAAGAGAGAGGAGAGAACCTCTCTCACTAAAACTACATCTAAACTATGAAAAGTAACTAATTGGCTAGCTCTCTTTTTTTCCTTTCGGATGCATTCCTCCACTTCATAACCTCTGGTCTGTGCTTTCTGGACTTGGATTTGGGCCAAAAAGGGCTTCAGAAATCGCTGGGATCGCTTTCTATAATTTCTGGTGCGTGGCCTCTGTCACGCGTCCGCGTGGGTCACGCGGTCACGTCATGTGGAATTTTCCTTGTCACGCGGTTGCTTCAGTCATGCGTCCGCGTCATATGCGTTTCGCTTGTGGCACGCGATCGCGTCAATCATGCGATCGCGTCATTGCCATTTCGCGCTGACATGCGGCCGCGTCGCCCATGCGATCGCGTCACTGCCAGTTTCTTCAAAAACTCCGTTTTATGATTTCCTTCCATTTTCGCATGTTTCATTTTCATCCTTTAAGTCATTCATGCCTTAGAAGATCTAAAATTATTCAACACATGAATCACGGCATCGAATGGCAATAAAAGATAATTAAAATTAATACTTTTAAAGCCTAGAAAATATGTTTTTCACATACATCTCATAATAAGGAAGGGAAGGTAAAACCATGCAATTTCACATGCATAAGTAGGTGAAGGATTGAATAAAACACTTAAATTCAGCACAAATTATATCATAAAATATGGGTTTATCAATGCCAAGATGATCATTAGGAAGCTTGATATTGACTATTAAGTACAAAAAGATAGATGCATATCCAAATGACTGCATGCTATACCAGGGCTCTGACCAAGACCTGTCTAGATGCAAACAGTGTGGGACTTCCAGGTGGAAGCAAAAGACCAGGAAGAATTCTTTAGTAAGAATCAACGTCATTGTCAAGAAGAATGAAAAACTTCAAGCAGCGAAGGTTCTTTGTTACTTTCCTCTGATTCCACGGTTTTAGCGATTATTCATGTCCAGCAAGACATCTGTGGACATGTTGTGGCACAAGAGAGGAACTAACTCTGACGGTTCTTTGAGGCATCCCAGGGATGGTGAGGCTTGGAAAGTATTTGACAGGAGATATACTGACTTTTCTGCCGATCTGTGCAGTGTTCGCTTAGCCTTAGTCAGTGATGGCTTTAATCCTTTTGGAAACCTGAGTTCAAAGTACTCAATATGGCCAGTGTTCTCTTCATGATTATTATTGGTCCCAAAATGCCTAGTAATGACATAGATGTCTACCTACAACCCTTGATCGATGAGTTGAAATAGTTGTGGGCCGGTGTTGATACGTACGATGCTAGTGAGAAGAAAACCTTCAACATGTATGCTGCGTTGCTGTGGACTATTAGCAATTTTTTGGGCTTGGAAAATTTATCTAGCTGAAATACGTACTGTGGGAGAGTTTGTCCCACGTGTAATTTGGATGCCGAGACTAAGTAACTCACCTTCAGTCAGAAATGGTGTTTCATGGGTCATCGTCGCTTCTTGAATCACGATCACAGATGTAGATAGGACCAGAGTAGATTTGATGGTAAGGTAGGGGATAGATTCCCACCTGTCAAATTAACTGGCAAGGATATCTTGAGACAGTTGGAGGGTGTGCACATCTCATTTGGCAAGGTGCAAGCGATGGCCGAGAAAAGAAGGCGCAGATGCAAATAGTCGTGCAAGACAAGTCTTCTTGAAAAAAGAAGTGTATATTCTTTGATCTCCCATACTAGGAGAAAAATGAATTACGTCACAACCTTGACGTGATGCACATAGAGAAAAATGTGTGCGACAACATTGTTTTCACCATATTGAACGAGAGTGGTAAATCCAAAGACCACATAAAAGCTCAAAAAGATCTCTAGTTGATGGGAATCAGGAGTGATATGTGGCCACTTAAAGGTGGAAAGTATCCCTCTGTAGTCTTTACCATGTCCAATCTACAGAAAAATGTCTTTTTAAGACCATGAAGAATGTGATCTTTCCAGACGGGTACTCTAGCAGCGTCTCTCGCTGTGTTGATTTAAAACAGTGCAAGTTGTGGGCTTGAAGAGTCATGACTGCCACATTCTAATGGAACATCTATTGCCAATTGCATCAAGAAATGTATTGCCCACCCCAGTGTCTGCCGTCTTGGCAGAGTTATCAACCTTTTTTTGATCAATATGCAGTAAATCCATAAATCTTCAGTAACTTTCTCTCCTTCAAGATCGAGTGGTCCATACTCTATGCCACCTGGAGATGGATTTTTCCACCTTCCTTCTTCACAGTCATGGTTCATCTAACGGTGCATCTGGTTGATGAGGTACGCCTTGGTAGCCCAATGCATTATCGTTGGATGTACCCAATCGAAAGGTAATCATATAATAAGCATTTTTGACCTGTTTTATTAAGATAGCTTGAGCCTAGTAGTTTACTTGTTATGTTCTCGAAGATGCCTATGTCGTCTTAAGCAGTACGTGCGTAATAGGGAACAATCGGAAGGCTCAATCGTAAAGCGCTTCTTATTCGAGGAGATTCTCACATTCTGTTCAAGGTTCCTAGATAATATCGAGATTAGGATCAACCGATTGATGCACATTGATGATCAGCCGAGTGAAGCTATGCCAAGTGAGATTGCCATCATGTTTTCAGAGGTTGGAAAGGCGGTTGGAAATGCTTCATTTTTTACTCTAATAGCAACCAAAAACCTTCCAGCACATCGTCATGTATTGGTCAATTGCATTATTGTAGAGAAATTTTTGGAGTAAGTACAGAGTGTGAGTTCTAAGAGTATGAAGTGAGCCAATATAATATTGAGAGTATTAACCTTGAATTAACTTTTTGTATGCACAGTGAGTCAGAGCCATCACAAAAAGAAAGCTGCAAAATAAAACAATGTCCCAATGCAACATAGGTAGTGTTGTGTGTAACACCCTCACTACCAGAATGTCACGCTTCCGACTGCGCCACTTTGATTGCAGGAAGTATTACGACTACTTTACATACTAATATTAAAATAGGAGCCTGTGACTCAACACCGTATTGCTGATTTCTTTAAAAATCGGAAACAAATACTTTATCATAAAAAAACAAGCAAACATAGATTCATATACAAAACTTCTTACATAATATCTTATAATATAATATATATAAATCATACAACTCCTATCCCTCTTGCAAAAATTGTAATAATAAAGACGAGGGAAGAAAATAAACTAATTAATACAACATATAAAACTAAACAGAGTTTAACTCTTTTTAATGCTTCTTCATCCGGTTCCTGAAAAGCTAAAGCTGTAGGGGGTGAGAACCTAACCACACGGTCTCACCACGGAGTTTCAAAATTGTCATAAGAAGATATTTCAATAAGAAAACTGCTTTCAAATTCAGTGACTATCATTGCCTTATGAATCCTTTTAAAATCCAATAGCTAATCGTTCAAAGAGATACAAATCGCAGAAAAGGAAGAATAAGTGACAGGAATAAGATTCATATGAATTCAGAAGGAGATGTAGGATTACAATTAAGCAACAAGGTATAGACATGAAAAACATCTCAGAAAGAGCCATTTCGCATCTTAACAGGAAATATTGAATCTAGGAACTCCAAAAAAAACAAGAAAAGAATAATGGTAAATTGGATCAAAACAAACTGAAACCAAATTAGAGAAGCGCAACATTTACAAAAACGCAACGTTTACAAAAATATGAAGGAATGGTTCTAGTCACCAACAAACAAAAAAAGAGAGACAGAAAGAAAGCAAGAAACGAAGGCAAGAAAAAGGGAAACGGGGAAGGGGAAAATCAGGGAGGAAGGGAGCGCCGGAGAGGAGCCGCCGCCGCGCTGCTCAGGATCGTGTCCCGCTCGCTACCGCGCCGCGCTCAGTGTCGTCCTTGCCATCGCAGCCGTGTCGTCGTCACGCACAAGAGGAGGAGAAGGGGAGCGACGGGGAGAAAAGGAAGGGAGGACGCCGTGACTGGGCTCGCCGCCGTTGCGTCGCAGAAGCTTCCAGTCCCGTTGCCGCCGTTCGCGCTGTCACCTCCAGCCCACGCCGTCGCCGTTCGTGAAGAGTGAAAGGGGAAGAGAGAGAGAGAGAGAGAGAGAGCTCGGGAGTAGAGGAGAGAAAGGGGAGACCCGTGCTCAGCCACTGCCGCGCCTCTGTCGCCGAGAAGCTCCGCTGCCGCCACTGAGATTCACCATCGGTAAGGGTTTTTTAGTTTGGTTTACCTTCGTTTAAGATTCCAAAAACCTTATTGTCTCTGCGTGTTGGTTTTAGTCACTGTCGAAGAAGCTTCAGCCGCCGCCATTGATTGTCACTGGGGAATAACCGCCGTGCCTCTGGTCGCCGGAATCATGGACTGGAGAGAAGGGGGCTGCATCTCCTATTGCTGCTGTTTCGTTCTTTTATCGTAAGCGGTCTTTGTTTCCAATTCCATTGAATTCATTTCTGTTTTCGATTCCATTGAGTTTAAAATCTCTATTTTGCTGTAACCATGGTCACTGTTGCTGGCGCTCTCGGTGCTAATTGGATTAACCACCATAGCTATTCTGCATCACCTTCACTTTCCATTATTTCTGTCAGGTCCTGTTCTTGCCGGTGTTGGCCATTGGATTTGTAACAGCTCCAACTTTTATTTCCCTCTTAATTCAGTGAGTTTTTCTTATCTTGGAATTCTCGCTGTTAGCGATTCGTTATAGTTTATTGAGGATTTTGCAATGTTATTTGCTATTTGATTGAGTTTCGGTTATTTCTTATTGCGATTAGAGTAACTATGGTTGCTGCAAAAGTGGTTTGGAACTGCGGTTGTGGTTGCCGCTGTGATGAGCTGGGAAAAAAAAGGGGATTCAACGCATTTAATTATGCGGATTGCGAATAATTGAGGTAGGGTTTTTCTTAAAATCTAATTTATATTACAGAGTTGTGATAACTAGATATTAACGTGAGAGAACATATGTTTGTGATTATGATTGTCTTCTAAATGTGGTGGTTTGCTGGACTGAATGACTGATTGCTTGATTGCTTGAGTAGTTTGTGATTGCTGAAAAGAAATTAGTTTGAAAGATTATTTAGTTGATTATTATGAAAAATGGCTTTTCTTGGTTTTGAAGCTATTTTCGATAATATAAAGGAATTGGCTTTGGAAATGATTTGGAATATGAAACTGGATTAACTTTGAAAATGGTTTAATTTTGAGTTAGTGACTTTATAAATGGTTTAGTATTTGAGCTGGTTTGATTTTAAAAAGAGGTTTATTATGGGCACTGATTCGCTTTGAAAATAATTTGATATTGGAACTAGCTGAATCTTGGAAAATGATTGAGGTTTGGAAAAGGTTTGAGAAATGTTTGGATGGGACCCGAACAGGGTGGCAAAGTCCGAGTTTTAGAGGAGATGCTGCCGAAATTGTATAAAATTGGAAGTTTTATTTGAAGTAATTAACTGAAAAGATTTGTTTTTAAACATTGATTTATCAAAGAAAGAATTATGTTTTGGAATTGAGATTGTTAATGTACGGAATGGAAAGAGGATTGATGAGGATTTTCTTTGAAATATGGTTTTTGAATGAATTTGAAAATGAGGTTTGGATTGATGAATGATTATGATGTTGAGAATGTTGAGATATGTGGCTTGTGAATTTGAAATATCTGAGATACGAGGTTCCCTGGATTAAGTACCGTGGCTTGCCACCACGTGTACCAGGTTGAAAACTCGATACTCTGTTGACCCTACGACGTAAGTGTGACCGGGCACTATATGAATTCCCGGGAATGTTACCCCCATTGAGCAATATTGATTATTTGAGAAAAAGCTATGCATAGACTCTTGGGGATGCACGTCAGGGGACAGTCTAAGGACAATTCAGACTTGTCGGGTTGGCTGGATAACCGACAGATGAGCCTCATCAGCCATAGGACAGGCATGCATCATATGCATTTGTATGCTTTGCTTGGGTTTGAACTTGTTTTGGCTTGCCTAATTGCTAAACTGTTCCTAACTGCTACTTGAACTATTTGCTGTAACTGCTTCCTACTTGTGTTTTACTTGTCTGTCTTGCCTGTGTTTGTCCTGGCGTGTTACATTTGAGAATGGACTTTGGTGCTGAATTAATGATTGTGTGGTTTGATTGCGTGGTTGGTTTATGATTGAGATTTGCTTATGTAAAAAAGAAAGACCTTGGATTTTTGAAAATATTGAACATTGTTTCTTTGAAAAGGTTTTGAACGATTAGCTATTGGATTTTAAAAGGATTCATAAGGCAATGATAATCACTGAATTTGAAAGCAGTTTTCTTATTGAAATATCTTCTTATGATAACTTTGAAACTCCGTAGTGAGACCGTGTGGTTAGGTTCTCACCCCCTACAGCTTTACCTTTTCAGGAACCGGATGAAGAAGCATTAAGAAGAGTTAAACTTTGTTTAGTTTTATATGTTGTATTAATTAGTTTATTTTCTTCCCTCGTCTTTATTATTACAATTTTTGCAAGAGGGATAGGAGTTGTATGATTTATATATTATATTATAAGATATTATAATATAAAGAACAAAATTAATTATATTACCATGAATTTTTAATTAGAGTAATTTATTGAAAATCAATTAGTATTTTCAAATAATATTTTTAGAATAATTTTAAAGATCAAATTAGATTTCAAATTAATATTCTATATCTTAATTTGATTAAATTAAAAATAAAACCCTAACTTTCCTAATACTACCCGCCGCTAGTAACTTTCCTTTCCCAAAACCCACCTTCCTTCCCCAAAACCCACTACTTAGCAGCTTCAAGAAAATCAAAGAAAGAAATAAAGAAAAGAAAGGAAAGGAAGGGAAGA
Source organism: Arachis stenosperma (assembly GCF_014773155.1). Lineage (NCBI taxonomy): Eukaryota > Viridiplantae > Streptophyta > Magnoliopsida > Fabales > Fabaceae > Arachis > Arachis stenosperma. Next base: position 47,899,254 of record NC_080379.1, on the reverse strand, counting down.
ACGGAGAGGGTGAAAAAAGGGGAAGAGGGAAACAGATCCACAGAGGAAGAGGAATGGGGAAGAGAGAGATCTGAGGGGAGAGGGAGACCGTGACTGGTGCCGCCGCCGCCTCGCCCAGTTGCCGTGCTTCTCGTCGTCGCCACCAAAAGGAAGAGGGAGAGAGAGCGCCGTCGAACAGAACGCGAGAAGCGAGAGGAGCTGTGTTCTGTTGTTGACGTTGCACCACCGCCACGCCGTCGTTTGTGCTCGTCGCCGTCGAGGGTCCATCCACGCCGTCGATGGAGCCTGAACACCACTGCAACCACCGCGTGTTATTATCTTCAGATCCGCCGCTGTTTGAGTCGCGAACAGGGGAACGCGCGCGAAGGAAACCGTCGCAGAGCTGCCGTCGCTGCCGCGTTGATGGGCTCACCGTGGTTCTGCTCGCGTGGCTGCTGCGTTGCCGAAGCTCCTCGTCGCTGCTGCTGGCGCCGAAAATTGCCTTTCAAGCCAATATCTGTTGGTAAGCCCTAACTCTACTTCAGCTTTTTAATCCGTTAAGTTTACCTTTATCGTGAGAGTTGTTGCTGCTGTTGGGTTCGCCGCAGGGAGGAGTCCGAGCAAGAAAAAGAAGAAGGTGGTGATGGATACCTCCGCTGCTGCTGTTGTTACTATCGGTGTTCTGGAGCTTTTAGTTACTGCCATTTTTGGGTGATGAACCTAGCTGTGTCCTTGCTGCTGATTGATTGTAGTGAGAGACGTTATAGCCATTACTTTTTATCTTGGTAAGTTCATGGGTAAGATCGCTTTGGTTCTTCTTTGTGCCATTTTATTTACGCAGCTAGTTCTGATCCGTTTAATTTACCAGAGTCACCATTGTCATATCTCGGCGCTGCCGCCCTTGTTTGGAACTACTGAATGTTGTCTCCGGTAGCACTATTCTTCCCATTTTAATTTTAACTCCTTTAATTCTGAAATTTATAATGTTTCTGCCTTTATCCTACTGCTATTTGGTTTCCTTGTGCCACCCTTACTCTAATTATAGAAATATGTTTCCATTTTAGCCACTGTCGATTTATCTATTGCAAAGTCATAATTAATAATGGAGCTGCTAAGATTGCTGCTGCTGCCATGAACTGGGGATAAAGGGGGTTATTGAGTTAAATTCTGCGATTGAGACATTGAGGTAGGGGCGTCTTTCTTAAACTTGTTTTTCTTTCCAAAGTTGTTATAAATCGATATTAATGCATGAAATACATTTCTGTGATTTTGTAAGTCTTATGAATTGGATTGAGTTATTTTGGATGAACGAGGTTAATAGTTTGACTGACAGATTGATCAATTGAGAAAGTTGGGTGTTTTGATTAGTTGAATGATATTGTTAAAGTAGTTTCCTTGAATTATCGGAGAAGATTTATAATTGGCATTTGGTTCAACTTTAGAAATGGTTTGGTTTGAAACTGTTTGAGAAAACCGAGAGTTCTTAATCATTGACTGGATTCTGGATTTATAGTTTCCTTGGATTGAATATGGTTGTTGTGAAAATGGTTATTAGAAATGATTTGAATGATTAACAGGCGCTTGGTTTGGTTTGGTTGGAACCCGGAAAGGGTGGCAGAATCCGAGTTTTAGAGGAGATGCTGTCGGAATTTTATAAAATTGGAAGTTTCATTTGAAGTAATTATTTAAAAAGGGTTATTTTTTTTATTTTATATGTTTTAAGATTGATTTATAATGAACGGAATGGAAAGAATGATGATGAGGATTTTCTTTGAGATATGGTTTTTGAATGAATTTGGAAATGAGGTTTGGATTGAAGAATGATTATAATGTTGAGAATGTTGAGATATGAACTTTGAATTATTCACATGGCTTATGAATTTGAAATATCTAAGATACGAGGTTCCCTGGATTAAGTGCCGTGGCTTGCCACCACGTGTACCAGGTTAAAAACTCGATACTCTGTTGACCCTACGATGTAAGTGTGACCGGGCACTATATAAATTCCCGGGAATGTTACCCCCATTTTGCAATATTAATCATTTGAGAAAAAACTATGCATAGACTCTTGGGGATGCACGTCGGGGGACAGTCTAAGGGCAATTCAGACTTGTCGGGTTGGCTGGATAACCGACAGATGAGCCTCATCAGCCATAGGACAGGCATGCATCATATGCATTTGTATGCTTTGCTTGGGTTTGAACTTGTTTTGGTTTGCTTAATTGCTAAACTGTTCTTAACTGCTACTTGAACTACTTGCTGTAACTGCTTCCTACTTGTGCTTTCCTTGTCTGTCTTGCCTGTGTTTATCCTGGCGTGTTACATTTGAGAATGGACTTTGGTGCTGAATTAATGATTGTGTTGTTTTATTGCGTGGTTGGTTTCTGATTGAGAATTTCTTATGAGAAAAGAAAGACTTTGGATTTCTGAAAATACTAAACATTGGTTCTTTAAACAGGTCTTGAACGATTAGCTATTAGATTTTAAAAGGATTTATAAGGCAATGATAATCACTGAATTTGAAAACAATTCTCTTATTGAATATCTTTTTATGACAACTCTGAAATTCCGTGGTGAGACCGTGTGGTTAGGTTCTCACCCCCCTACAGCTTTACCTTTTCAGGAACCGGATGAAGAAGCATTAAGAAGAGTTATACTGCGTTTGGTTTATATGTTGTTGTACTAATTAGTTTATTTTCTTCCCTCGTCTTTGTTATTACATGTTTGTAAGAGGGATAAGAATTGTATGTTTTATATGTATATTATATTATGAGTCAATATGTAAGGAGTCTTGTATATGAATCTATACCTGCTTGTATTTTTCTTAAAATAAAGTATTTATTTTCGATTTTAAAAAAATCAGCGATACAGTATCGAGTCAAAGGCTCCTATTCTAGTAATTAGTATGTGAAGTTGTCGTAATACCTCTTGCTATCAGAGTAGCGCAGCCGGAAGCGTGACTTCTGATAGTGAGGGTGTTACATTATGGTATCAGAGCGGTTCTTCCTGTAGAGCCTGAGGAATGGACTGATTATACTTCAATTGCATACTCTGAGCGTCTGTCATGTAATAGGTCTCGTTCAGATAATGAGAATTAGAACTTTATGCACATGATGGTCTATTGATTAACGTTATTAGTCTTGCATTGCAGAACTCCTAGTATTAAGTTTGGCCAGCTTAACACTAGAGAATTATGTATATGAAAGCACTAATGGGTTATCATAGACGATATGCGAGTCATAGATAATGCGAGGTGGCGGCGGCGCCAGTCACGGTCTCCCTCTCCCCTCAGATCTCTCTCTTCCCCATTCCTCTTCCTCTGTGGATCTGTTTCCCTCTTCCCCTTTTTTCACCCTCTCCGTTCTTCCCTTCCTTTCCTTTCTTTTCTTTATTTCTTTCTTTGATTTTCCTGAAGCTGCTAAGTAGTGGGTTTTGGGGAAGGAAGGTGGGTTTTGGGAAAGGAAGGTTACTGGCGGCGGGTAGTATTAGGAAAGTTAGGGTATTGTTTTTAATTTAATCAAATTAAGATATAGAATATTAATTTAAAATCTAATTTGATCTTTAAAATTATTCTAAAAATATTATTTGAAAATATTAATTGATTTTCAATAAATTACTCTAATTAAAAATTCATGGTAATATAATTAATTTTGTTCTTTATCTTTAACTTAAAGTATTAAATGATATAAATTAAATTATCTAAAATCAAATCATATAAAATTCTTATTATTTCATAACTACCAATTTTATAATTTAAATATAGAAAATAATTCATAATTATAAAATCAGACAAAAATTCTAATTTAAATAACCAAACCTCATTATTTTCGAATTTCCAAAACTTTAAATCATAAATAGGAAAATAATTCATAGGTATAGAGTTTGGATAAAAACCTTAATTTATTTCAAATCCAATTAATTACCTTTAATTATTTTTAATAAAAATATTTTCTGAAATTAAAACCATAAATAAATATATAATTTGAGATCGACTCAAAATAAGCCTTTTCAAAAGTCTTGGGTCTTACATCCTACCATACTTATAAAAATTTTCGTCCTCGAAAATTAACTTAATACACAAAATACTAAAATAGTTTTGAATATTTTACTTTTGTATACTTTAGAAAAGTAGAAGTCTTGCCACATATATAAATATAATTTTCCAAATATTGGATGACTCGTAAAACTTAGATGTAAAGGAAAAGCATGGTCTAAAGCAAAAGTCAAGAGATGGTCCAAAATAAAAATGTTAGGGGGTTATTATTTTACTAAAACTTGGAGCACAAGAAGGTGTAAGTGTTCAAGTTAGGTGTTTGAAAAAAAACAAAGGGGGTAACTAGGTGGCAAAAGTTTGAAAACAGGTTGACGTGAACAAACCAGATAATGTCTGTACATAGATTTCGTACCAACTTCAAAATTTCAACTTCCCAATTCCATCAGTCACTTCACAACCTCTTAACCGCCACAGGCATAATCATCCACAAACTTTTACGAAGAATAAAACTACCACACTCCTCATAACGTTGCATACTTATCGCTTTCCCTTTTCCCGTTTACGAACTGCATTCTAAAGAGACTAACGCTTTGCTTATTACGCCTAAAGGTCATACGTGACTCTAAAGCTATCCCCGAGTTTATTTGAAGGATATAACACCTTGGAAAAAGACAAGCGACAAGGACAAAATCCGCAAGAGCTTGAAAGAATTATTGAGATCACAAATAAGCAGGTATGTACAAAGAATGAAGAGTGCCAGAAAGAAGATTAGTTCGGCAATCTCAAGAATGACTCTCAAATTAATGAAATCTGATACGAATAATAAAAAGAATAGTATTGCAGTAGTTTGAGATAAAATCAAGTCGAGTCACGAAATATGAGATTTATAGAAGAAAAGAAAAAAAATGCCTAAAACCAAAGATAAAGCTCACAGGACTCAATAGTAGGATTAAAAATACTTTTTGAATACGTTGTTTATGAAGAACGAAAAACTTTTTATGTTGCATACAATAAAACTTGGAAGAGAATTAAGTTGCATTACTTCAAAACAATTTTCCAAGTTATAGATAGAATATGTGAAGTTCGAAAGTGAATTTCAATAAGGCTAAGGGCCAAAGGCAATTTTCTCAAAAATTTTAAAAATTATTTTGGTCCTCATTTAAGCCAAACGGGTATATGGGTTACAACGAAGATAGAAGAAAATTTAAACTCTATTTAGAAAAGAAAATTCGAGATAAAAATTTCTGTAAACACATTTCTGGTGAAAGCAGGGTTCCGCGTATGCACGATAAGGTTTTTAGAATTTTACGTAAAGAAGTGTACGCTAAGTCAAATCAACTTTATCAAGATTTAATAAATGGTTTTCAGTTACAATCAAGCAAGAAAAATTTAGTTTGAAACTTCTTCAAAAAGAATTCACAAAATAGTTCAAAATAAGACTCCAAAAGTATACTTGAAATTACCATTTTCACAAGAATATCCAAGAGATTAAGGTGCACTTAAAAAGAATTTAGCCCATATGAGAAAGGATCTTTAAATCAAGGGAATTTAAACAAAATTCACTAGGCTTGGAATATCAAGCAAATTTTCAATAAGGTTACATTAAATAGGGTGTAAATCAAGATAGGCGTTCACAAAACAAAATGGTAGCTAGTGTAGCAAAAGGGCTATAAAGCAGGTTGGTATAAAGCAACGGAATAATAATCAACAATCATCTTTCAAACTAATTTCTTTTCAGCAATCACAAACTACTCAAGCAATCAAGCAATCAGTCATTCAGTCCAGCAAACCACCACATTTAGAAGACAATCATAATCACAGACATATGTTCTCTCACGTTAATATCTAGTTATCACAACTCTCTAATATAAATTAGATTTTAAGAAAAACCCTACCTCAATTATTCGCAATCCGCATAATTAAATGCGTTGAATCCCCCTTTTTTTTTCCCAGCTCATCACAGCGGCAACCACAACCGCAGTTCCAAACCACTTTTGCAGCAACCATAGTTACTCTAATCGCAATAAGAAATAACCGAAACTCAATCAAATAGCAAATAACATTGCAAAATCCTCAATAAACTATAGATAATATAATTAATTTTCTTTATTCATAAAAAATAAAGTATTAATTTCTAGAATCACAATTATTTAAATCAAATCATATAAATTCTTATTATTTTACGATTCCTAAACTTTATAATTTAAGTATGCAAATTACCCAATAATTGTAAAATTAGATAAAATTTTTAATTTAATTATCAAAAATTGATTTAATTAAATTTAATAAAATAATTTCTAAAATTAAAATCTTTAATAAATAAATAAATTAAAATTAGTTCACAATAAGATTTTTCGAAAATTCTGAGTCTTACACCCTACCCAACTTATAAAAATTTTCGTCCTCGAAAATTGGCATATCACAAGAAACGTTACATGGTTTAACACTTTGGGTTAGGGAGTGGGGGTGGTTAGGTTAGATGAGTGGCGGTGGTGGTTAGGTTAGATGAGGAGGGGTTATAGTTTAATTTGATTAAAATTAGGGTTTTATTTTGGAATTTAGAGTTAAGATAAAATTTATATAAGTAATATAATAATTTTATAAAATTAAGAGTAATAGGATAATTGAAAACCTGTTTTAATATTAGTATGTAAAGTAGTCGTAATACTTCCTGCAATCAGGGTGGCACAGCCGGAAGCGTGACATTCTGGTAGTGAGGGTGTTACATTGTGCACAGAGAATTTCCCAACTGGATCAGGCATGAGGTAATCCTTTATTTCTCAGGATCCTACTACCCTTTGATGCTATCTTGCGTCTAATTGTTCCATGCCAGGTCCCATTTAGAAGCACCAGTCATTTGAACAAGTTGCAGTGGCTTGCCTGTGGTCCCATTGCTCAGGCTAGATGCTTTAAGGCCTACAACGTCAATGGATTATTTAGAACCATGTCGAGGGAGGAAACAATGAAAACACAGAATAGTGGGGTTTATGTCACTTCAGATACAAGAAGGTATGCAAACAAACGGGATAGCAATGTTGCTGTTGGTGGTGTCTCGTATTACAGGAGATTAGTAGACATCATTGAGCTAAATTACAGTGGTCAATTTACGGTAGTCTTGTTCAAGTGTCTTTGGGTAGACACCACATCGGACAGAGACATACAATAAGATATTTTGGCCCATACCTATGTCAACTTTGCCACTCCGATTCACACTGGTGATCGAGAAGACGATGAGCCATACATCTTAGCATCTGAGGCGCGTCTTGTGTTCTACGTGATGATGAGGTTGACAACAGATAGAGTAGAGTAGTCCATGTGAAGTCAAGAGAATTGTTTGACATGGGTGAAGATTATGAACATTGTGAGGTCGACCTTCATTCCCAGCCTTGTATGACTAGCTTGCTTGAGTTTGATGTCAAAGGCCTACGGTTGACAAGAGATGGCGATTTAGAAGAATCCACTAATGACGGCGTTGAAAATTGTGATGAGGCTGCCGATTCATAAATACATTTCTCCATCGTGCATGTAGCTCATATTCATAAGAGATTCTGCATATATATTACTATCATGCTTCAACAATGATTTACAGTGGATTGTATTTTAGTCATATTATTAAATAATAGATTTAATTGATCGATATATTTTAGTTATTTAAAATTTTTTTCTTTCATAAAAAAGCTCTTTTATCTAAATTTTGGTAAAAAAATATAAATTTAAGAGAGTAATGGACGTAAGAACATTTATAGAGTGATGGACATAAAAACATTTAAAGAGTTATAAAACAATAATTTAATATCAGTTACAAATTTGATTATGTTATCATGCATATTTTCAAACTTAGTCTAAATCATTCCAAGAATCCGAATTTAGGATAGTAGAGTGTTGCACACATAAGTGGAGTACTTAATTTAGAATTTGGTTTCAAACAATGCTATAATTTTTTATTCAAGTCTTCTTGTAACTACATTTTTTTCTATCCTTGTACATTCTTTTTATGTCTGTGGCCTATCAGGGATATTGGAGAGCTGAGACTTCTTTTTGGTTTGCACTAGCATCTAGTTCATAGAGAAGATGATTGATACATCTCCATTCTCTTCGTTGGATCACACAACATCCTTTGCAAGACAGTTGTGATTTAAAGAGTACTGTATATAATCATGGTTGGATACCTTCTCTGGACACATACACCTCACTGATGCCATTGGTCATGTGCATGCTTCAATGAAGAAGGTTTGATTGCTGCTGCCCAACAAATTTTGACATCCTTTTCATATTTTTAGATGAAACCCGATAGAGATATGAGATGGTTATGTTAAAATTTTAGGAATTGCTTCAATGGGACCGAAGATACAAGGCTAAATTTTGATTTGAGTTTATAACAAGTACGGACACGTGGTTCTCACAGAAAATACTTGATGAGGTGAAGGTAAATATTTATATGTTTACTTTTGTATTTATCTATGTCTGACGTATATAAAAGTTCTTTAACTATATAGTTAAATTCTATGTTCAGTTTTGTATACCATTATGGTATACCCAAAGCATTATCAGCAAACTGCAGATAAGAAATTTGAGCGCTTTCTAAAATCATTATTAAAATGGAAATATGCATAATTTGATTATAATTAGACATACCTGAATCGGATGCTTGTACTTTTCGCTCCATGGCCTCCATCTTTACAAGAGGTGAAATAAAGAACTGAAAAAATCTGATAAAAGATGAAAGACTAAAACAAAAGTTTTATAAGAAGTCTAGCATACCTATCAAGAGGATTGGAAATTTCAAGGGTCTTTTAATATATGCGAAATTGATACATTAGATTCATTTAGCTATGTTTAAGTGCAAAAAAATAACAAATATTGATAATAAAAATATAATTTAAATCACCATTGAAGAGTGATAATTAATTGTATATTGTAGAACAAGATAAACTCTATTTGTCCTTGCTGAAAGAAACTTAATAGCAAAAAATAGAAATCTATTGTAGAAGACAAGAATGACTGGTCTTTGCTCCTTTAAAGTTCCTGCATGTCTCTATCTTCTACAAATCTGTTGGTTTATAAATATATCCTTGCTAGATATTGGCATGATGTGAGATTGCTCAAATTTGACATGCTATTGTAGCAGCTCTGATTTTCAACAATTGAGGGCCTTGTTTGATGTCATTTAGGAAGCCTATATCCACGACCACCTATCAATATAAGTTATTCTGTTATCTTAAAGCACATTCTAAAATGTCTGATCCTTTAGATAGAATTTATTAATGAAAGCCAGCTTTGGCATATTCCATTGAACATCATTTTTGTACTCTCCTTTTTATCCTGTTAACTGATTATTGTTAATATTTTGAAATGATATTATTTAACAATTTATTGGTGAGAAATAAATTTATAATGTGTCTTTGCATAAATAGTCATTATCAAATTTGTTAGAGTATGTTGAGGATTATTGGTACTTTATATCCTCTGGGTAAGCTTCCCATTCTTCAGAGACGGTTTTCCTTTTTTTTTTAATAATGAATTGTGAAAGATTAGCAATATATCCTTGCTAAGGGGCTTTAATGGGTTGATGCCAGGAAAAATTTAGATCTGAGAGGACCAATTCTTGCATTTATAGAAGTATTTTGTTTTTCAATTATATAGTTATCATGAAGCAGTTTCTTAAACTTTTGAGTATTGTCAAATTATAATATCTTTTTATTTGGTTTGGTCTTTGTGTGTTTTCCTTATTATTATTATTATTATTATTATTATTATTATTATTATTATTATTATTATTATTATTATTCATTGATTCTTTTCTATGTCAATTATCATATTAAGATTAGAATATGATTTTTTTCAGACAGTATTTGTACATTAATTTTGGTATATTGTGCAGGTATGCTATGAAAACTCTCTTGTTGTTGAACTAGATATTGCAACATGGGAAGAATTCAAACTCATAGAACATGGCCTTGATTGACTATGAGAACATAAAAAAGACACGATTTCTATGATGTTTATGTAATCTGATTATGTTCACACACTAATTTTTCATATTCCAGACTTGTTTGGCTATGATGTAACTCTCAAGAATATATCGAGACAAGATTCAAAAGGCATACGAAGAACTGGGGGAGGTGGTTTCAGATTCAATGGAGTATATTATTATTATTATTATTAAAACACTAACACACATAATAACTCTAGCCTTATATATATTGCTATTCCAAATTTGAAAATAGCCTTAGTGCGCCCCAATCCTTCAATTATTCCTAATCCCTATACACTGTCCTCCACTCCAGCCCTAACTCACAGCCGTGAATCCATTGAACCAATCCTTCAACCAGAGAAGCTCTCACTTCTTGCGCTCTCGCCTCTTGCATCTCTCGCCGATGAGGACTGCTCATCTCCTCGCGTCGCTGTGTCTCTAGGAGCTGCATGTCGCGTCGTCGTCTTTTTCTGCGTCGTCGTTTATCAGTTCAAAATTGTTGCTGGCCCGTCTTCTCTTTTCCGGTATGCACCCGTTCCTATGGTGCCATGTTAACTGCATTGTACATATTGTATGATAATTTGATGAGAATAGTGGAGTTGTTGTCATTTTCATCCCACTTAAAGTTTTGACCATATCTTCTTGTTTGTGATGTTAATTAGTATTAGTGGTAGCTGTTTATATAGTCAATGACATTATTTAGTATTAATTTGTATAATCAATGACATCAATTTGCAATTTAAAATTGTTTTGGAATGTTTATATCTAAATACTGTGTAATTAAGCAATTAGCTAACTAAAGGTTATATGAAGGATAGTCCAAAGCGGTGAACAAAGTTCTGATTTTGGATTTTGAGTGTTATTGTATTAAATTACACTATGTTTTGATTACCTTGAATTTTTGTTTCAAACTTTTGCACTACTCCTCTGTCTCCTTACAAAATTAGTAATATTTAGAGATATCTAAAAAAATATGAGAAAAATTAAGGATAATGGGAAAACTTTGTGCATTTTTTTATATCATCTTAATTATGACTTAACTCCAAATCAATTATTGTTTTGGTTATATGCTTATTTTGGTTGATATGCTTCTTTTACCTCTTTCTTTAAGTTTAGTTTTCTTTAAAAATAACAAAAAGAGTATACATGCTTATAACTATACATGCTTATAACTATGTGTTGTGCTGGTTAACTCCATGCATTGTATAATTGTGTTTCTCTGGTTAATTTGTATAAACATAACTTACCAGCATTATGTGTTGTTGGAGAGAATGTGCTGGTTTTTTTTTCTACATCTTGGTATTAGGAATTTAAGATGGCTAGAAAAGGTCGTTACACGAAAAAACCAAAATTAGGACCAGGATGTCAGCAACCTCAAACAGCTCCACCCGCGGCTCCGGCTTCCCACCACGATGACTCTCGAATTCTCCCGGCCAGTGGTGATAGTGTCTCTACAACTTCACGTCCGTTTCGTTCACCGCGTAGTTGGTGCACGAAATTGTGATCATCAATGGCGCCATCAACATGGTACGCTCAATTGAAATCTCAACTCTTTATCACAACTTCGCACAACTAACCAGCAAGTGCACTGGGTCGTCCAAGTAATAAACCTTACACGAGTAAGGGTCGATCCCACGGAGATTGTTGGTATGAAGCAAGCTATGGTCATCTTGTAAATCTCAGTCAGGCAGATTCAAATGGTTATGGATGATTTATGAATAAAACATAAAACAAGGATAGAGATACTTATGTAATTCATTGGTGAGAATTTCAGATAAGCGTATGGAGATGCTTTGTCCCTTCCATCTCTCTGCTTTTCTACTGTCTTCATCCAATCCTTCTAACTCCTTTCCATGGCAAGCTGTATGTTGGGCATCACCGTTGTCAGTGGCTACAATCCCGTCCTCTCAGTGAAAATGTTCAACGCACCCTGTCATGGCACGGCTAATCATCTGTCGGTTCTCAATCAGGTTGGAATAGAATCCATTGATTCTTTTGCGTCTGTCACTAACGCCCAGCCTTCAGGAGTTTGAAGCTCGTCACAGTCATTCAATCATTGAATCCTACTCTGAATACCACAGACAAGGTTTAGACCTTCCGAATTCTCTTGAATGCCGCCATCAATTCTAGCTTATACCACGAAGATTCTGATTAAGGAATCCAAGAGATAAACATTCAAGCCTTGTTTGCTTGTAGAACGGGAGTGGTTGTCAGGCACGCGTTCATAAGTGAGAATGATGATGAGCGTCACATAATCATCACATTCATCAAGTTCTTGAGTGCGAATGAATATCTTGGAATAAGAACAAGCTGAATTGAATAGAAGAACAATAGTAATTGCATTAATACTCGAGGTACAGCAGAGCTCCACACCTTAATCTATGGTGTGTAGAAACTCCACCGTTGAAAATACATAAGAACAAGGTCTAGGCATGGCCGTGAGGCCAGCCCCATGATCTAAGATAGCATAAAACTACTCAAAGATAGCTACCAAGATGAGAATACAATAGTAAAAGGTTCTATATGTAGAGAACTAGTAGCCTAGGGTTTACAGAAATGAGTAAATGACATAAAAATCCACTTCCGGGCCCACTTGGTGTGTGCTTGGGCTGAGCATTGAAGCATTTTCGTGTAGAGACTTTTCTTGGAGTTAAACGCCAGCTTTTGTGCCAGTTTGGGCGTTTAACTCCCATTCTTGTGCCAGTTCCGGCGTTTAACGCCGGGCAGTTTTGAGCTGATTTGGAACGCCGGTTTGGGCCATCAAATCTTGGGCAAAGTATGGACTATTATACATTGCTGGAAAGCCCAGGATGTCTACTTTCCAACGCCGTTGAGAGCGCGCCAATTGAGCTTTTGTAGCTCCAGAAAATCCACTTCGAGTGCAGGGAGGTCAGAATCCAACAGCATCTGCAGTCCTTTTCAGTCTCTGAATCAGATTTTTGCTCAAGTCCCTCAATTTCAGCCAGAAAATACCTGAAATCACAGAAAAACATACAAACTCATAGTAAAATCCAGAAAAGTGAATTTTAACTAAAAACTAATAAAAATATAATAAAAACTAACTAAAACATACTAAAAACATACTAAAAACAATGCCAAAAAGCGTATAAATTATCCGCTCATCAGTAGTGAACCAAGGCCTGCTCCACAGACGAGCACAAATATTGCCCAAAACTTGGATCCAGACCACGTAAACTTGGATGCTAATACAAATGAGGTAGATTCTCTTGATCAAGAAGTTGACGACCTCTTTGTTGCTTCTGGAGTTCAGAGTCGCAAAACAAGCAATATTACAAAATTTTAAACGGTTAATATCATCGATAACATATAAATAATTTTTCTTGTTCAATATAATTTAGACTCTGTCATATATTAATTTTCTAAGTTCTAACTATGAGAAGAGCATCAAACCCATCCTTAATTTACGCTATAACCCTAATTTGTTCCTTTCAAATGCTTTCCATTACAGTCAACGACTAAGAACTTCTCCAATATTTGTATCGTGATTTTTTTTCTTGTTTTCTATTTTTTAATGAGATAAAATATATTTTAAAAAATTAAAATATTTTTAAAAAATTTTAATTACTAATTCAATTTAATTTTGTTTCCAACATTTGAAATAAATTTTAAATTTATACTTATTATTAATTTTTTATATTAGAAATTAGTCATTTTTTATTTTTTTCAGTTATTCCAATTATATTTCAATTTATGCATGTTTTATGCTCGTGTGATCCATCATGCTTTTTTGTTAAGCTTATAATAATTAGTTAAACTAAAGAGTAGTAATTTGTGCATGATTAGTAACTAGTACAAATTAGTTGTTAAATTTAATACAAAAAAGTCGGTAAACTTTTTAAGAATTTTTGCTAACTACTTCGAGAACGAAAGACATTTTTTTAAAGAGTGAAAAAATGAAAAAAAAAACAATATTGATGATTTTGGTGTAGCATTGAAAAATTTAAGGTTATATGTATGGAAAATGTATCATAAGAAAATAATGGTTTATAATATATATATATATATATATATATATATGGGCAATTCTAATATTATTATGTGTTTTTTTTTTTAAATAAGTAGAGCATCTTTATTTATTGTACTCAATGCGAGTACACGCCTTGAATGTTCTTATAATTATGTTTTATATTAATTTTCTTGCATATTATTCACAATGGATATACATATAAGGTATTATATTTTTTATAAATTTCGAAAATACAATAAAGCCACTAAAATTAAGTGTGAAAGAGGCTATAGAACGGCTTAACAGTAGAAGAATTATGTTCAAGTTCAACAACGAAAAGCAACCAATTAGAAACAAAGTTGGATTGTTGAGTGGCGTTTTTGGTTCGTATGAAAAATTTTCTATTTGCGAGGAAAGTTGGCATAAGATTATCACTAAAGATAAAGTTTATAACGAATGTGTCAAGATAAAGTTTATATCCGTGTTAAATTAAATCTGCTTCGTTTGACAATTATTAACAAATTTTATTATCTATGCAGCAAATTTTTCACTTTGATGAAAATAGTGAAGGAACTATTAAGAAAAATATTTTGAAAAGTATTAGAAAGTCCTGGAAGGATACAAGGTTGAGGTTGTATGATGCTTATTACGAGCCAACATCAACGACTAAACAAAATATTGATAACTGCTCGCCGGGAATTGATCGAGAGCATTGAAGATGATACCTTGACTATCGCGCTAAACCTAAGACACAGGTAATCTAATATATCATTAGTACACAACAATACAATTTATGTTGCATTGAATTTTTTAAAAGGGGTTTCTAATCGCCCTTTATCTCTGATGGACCAATAATAGAAGTGCAGGAAAAACGCGATGAATCGATCAAAACAACTATATACTCACACTGGCGGTTCGAAAAGCTTCGCACGGTAGAGGGAAGAAGAGATACTTTACTTTTTTATTCACTCTTTGGACTATCTTTATGTTTACATTCTCCTTGATTGTATGGAATACGATAATGACATAAACTTTATTGTTACAGTCAGAACAACAAGGGAGGAGAGTCGGTAGAGGAGAGTTATGAATCACAGTGCACAAAAAAAAAGATGGCTCCTATATCAATGATGAAGCAAGAGCAATTGGTGTAAGTACTACTTATTATAATTGCTCGATAAAATTATGATCTCAAATAGGTTAATAGTTTACTTCTCTATATTTTATTTTGTTTTTCATTTCTTTACTAAATAGTTTATTTCATGAATTGGTTTGGTATTGGGTCGAAAATAACAATAAAATGTTCAAAGATGAGTTTCTATTAACCCTAATTCATTAGCTTTTCACCACAATTTCTTCCCATATGTCAAACTCGGCTCAAAAGAAGTTTTAGCTGGCTTCGGTTTGCATTAGATTAAAGTAATTGATTTTCAAATTCAGTTCAATAGCGTTAAACTAAAAAATCTTTTGTTACGGGTGGAATAAGGCTAGAAAGGCTGGGTTTGAATTCTTATCTATACATATATAGTGAAAATATCTGTGTTTGTTTCTGTATCCCTGTATTTCCAACTCAAAGACCAAATCTAATGTAGCCATATGAATATATGATGACTGACAATGCAATTTTCAATGTTGCTTACTTTTAATTATTATTGCAAATTTACCTTAGATGTTTCTATACCGTTTCAATTTCAATGTATTTAAAAAAAATCGCGATTTTTATAGAAAAACAAAATAATTTATTTTAAAAGTTTTTGAATTTAGCGGTGGTTTTGAACCTCCGAAAATGGTCTTAAATTAAAAAAAAAAACAACCTAGATTGCGATGGTTTGCAACCGCGGGTAAACATGCTTCAAAACCCACAGTTCCATATTGCGGCGATTTTAAAACCGCCGCCAAAAAGTTCCAAACTTTAAAAAACCATTTTAAATAGCGGCGATCCGTAATTGCTGGTAAACATGTGCAAAATCGTGCTACTCGCATTTAGCGGCGGTTTTTTAATTGGATGCCGCAAAATATTGATACAGTGGCGGTTATACCAACGGTTCTTGGAAATCGTCGCAAAACCTAATCCCCGCGCCAATTACCAAGGCGTTTTCCTTAGCTGCCGGCGTTTGATTTTGCGCGGTTTAAAACCGCCGCTAATCATTAAAAAACCGCCGATAAATAGCACCTCTCTAATAGTGTGTATATCTCGTTTACATTCATCTATTGTGTTTTATCGTTTATAGTGTAAATGAAATAAATAATAGAATATAAACCCGTAAAAGCGCTACAAATTATTTATTTTTGTAAATAAAAGATTTATTTTTAAAAAATCCATATTTTATCCCATTAATTTGCATAATACTTTTATTTTCTAACTTTTTAATTAATTTAGAGTGAAGCGTTGTGATGGTAAAAGAATAACCATAATTTTTTTTTATAGTGGTTCTGCAAAAGCTACTGATCGGTAGACTAATTTAGACGCTACTAATGAAAGTCCTCTATGGCTCTATAATATCCGACACGATTTCCTCTTTCTATATATTTATGAATGTTTAATTATGTAGCTACATATATACCTAAATAACTATGATTGAAATTATTTATGAGAAAAAGTAATGAAAGATAGCTTTTTCGGGTATTCATTTAATTTCGCTCTCAAGGGTTAGTTCTTGTTTGTGTACCAATTTAAAGAGGAGCAACTATTTAAAGTGGGAGACAAAAGGCAAGCCCCGACATCGTTCCACCTTTAAGGATTTGATTAAAAAGACTTAATAAAGGAAGAAGAAAAATTTAACAAAATAATTTTCATATTTAGCGTATTTATTTATTGATATTTATTAATTTCATGCCAATATAAAATTATTTGATATATTTGTTAAAAATCAAGTTAATGATCTATACACGTTTAAAATGAAATATGAGATGATTGGATCATATTTGTATTTATGTTTATTTACAAAATTTAGTACAAATGATCTTTATTGTAGGTACTTATATATAATTTAATGGTTAGATCAATATAAATTATTTTTTACAAAAGATATAAGAAGAAGTGTAGTTTTACTTAAAATTTTAAAATTAAATAAAAACTGTTTTTAATTTAATGTTTTTAGCAAATATCCCCCAAATTCATGTTGGAAATTAAAATCTAACAAGTAATAATAATAATTACCTAATCGCAAAGTTTGATGCTTCATGGTGCGTATCGTGCAGGTCAAGATGGTCAAAAATCAAGACCATTCAATTCAATTCAATAATAATGTGTGGAATCTCTCGTGGAAGTTGGCACAGTGACACTTTTTTCTTTCTTTATTTGCAGCCATGCTCCTTTTTGAATGGCCTAATTAGTAATTACCACTGTTCCCTCCCTCGATCGCATGCCATCACTTACGCTCATTAATCCAAGGAATTTGCATGGCATATAATATTATGCATTAAACTTAAAAGTAATATGAATATCCGATTATGAATAAAATGGTAGTCCACGGTCACAAAGTTTACTTGAAATAAAATAATATCGTCAATTATGTAAAATATTCCTCGCTCGCACAAACGTGTATAAACGTAACATGTCTATAGCGCTACATGTACTTTCCAGATCAATCTATGTATTGTATACAAAGTATATCAAAACCAGCAATGACTCTTCTAGATTTTGACTCTTTCACATAATCACATACAACCCCTATATATCTTTCACTATTAATGAGTCATCGATTTAATTATTGAAAATAATTTAATTGAGCGAGTCATTATTATTTATCCTAAGCCGCCTTATTTTTATACAACGAATTTAGTTTAACATAAGAAAATGAGACCAACTTTTTGCGAAATCTTTAAATGGCGTTTTCTTATTCTATGTTTATAAAATATATAATTTTTTTATAAAATTAAAATAATATACACTTACAAATATTAGAATTTAAAATTTAAAATTTAATAGTAAAAAAATAAAAAAAAAGTAAAAAGAAAAGATTTTATATAAATAAGAAGACTCAAGTTTGTTAAAAGTTTATTTAAATCAAGCAAGTGTTAGAAGGTTTTCACCTCATGCTTGAAGTGTCCCACCTTATGTTTTTAAGTGTCGTTCTATCATGTTTTTTGTTTTAAAGTAATTTTGGTACAAATTTAATCTGAGTCGTCTGCTAGTTATGTTGTCTTGTAAATTTTGTGCGTATTAGTTAGAGTTGTGGTTAAAATTAAGTTAAGAGGTCATATAGAGTTTGATAGGTCAAGAGTAAGGAATCTTATTAAATTAAGAGAAAGTATGAGAAGCCAATGAAATATTTATACAATGTGTATAATGGAGGTTTATAGAGTATTAGAGATATAATTATTAGTGTTACATTTTTTCATCAGCTGAAGCTTTTGGGATGAGTGGTATCATGACATGGTATTAAAATGCTAGATCCGAAAGGTCAAGAGTTCGATTCTTAGTGAACCCAAAAATTAAACGAATTTTTCGAGATGTTTATTATCCCTTGTACTCGGATGGTTATTCTAAATAGTATAGGGGATGTTCATTTCATAACTCAATAGCCATTGTACACATTGTACAAATAGTCCATTGTCTCCCTAGCGGGATCCTTAAATTAATGACTTAATTCTTTTGAAAATGGTAATTGACAATGGTGATCTAATCATTGACTTTAGGGAAAATACATGACAACATATTACTACTAGAAGACGACGGTCTTGAAGAAGAAGATGGGATCGATCGAGACAAAAAAGAAGAAGACGAGTTTAATGATCGAAAAATTACATCGAAAGAGGAGGATGATGAACCAGAGGAAGAAGATGATGATTCTAAATAAGGTTAATGGTGTGCGAAATTGAACTTCACACAACTGAACCGGCAAGAGCACCAGGTCGTCCAAGTAATACCTCAGGTGAGTGGGGGTCGAATCCCACGGAGATTGTCGGATTGAGCAAACAATGGCTATCTTGTACATCTTAGTCAGGCGATTAGAAAAGATGGTTGTTTGTTTGCAAGCATAAACGAAAATTAAAGGAAACGAAATACCATATTAATGTAAAAGCAATGAGAGAGATTCAGTTCAGGCTTCGAAGATGCGTATTCCTTCCAGATTAAGTTTTCTTATTGTCTACTTCAATAACGAATGATTCATTCAATGACAGCCGTAAGTGATTAACTCATGTCCTCTCATCAAGTTAATCTCTTCTAAACCGTAGCAGTCCACCATATCCGAGCAACTCATGTCCTCTCATTAAGTTAACTCATGGCTTCCCATTATGGCCGAAGGTGAAGATCTAAGCAATCCACTCCCCTTCACGATCCTACTCAAATGCCACAGACATGGTCGGATGTTTCGGATCAGGGAATGCTGCTTCTATGACTCTAGACTTAACGCCACAGAGACCTCAGTAACCCACGGTCAACGAAATTTTATGTCACTTATCCATAGTAGCCCAGGTATGCTCTTGGAATCTGCAGTGCACTCTCTAGCTGTGCTTCAATGCTATCCGGGTCAAGACTCACACAAAACCTATGTAGAACAAGGATGAATGTCACGGTTCATCCTCAATTCATGAGATGAAGACCGAAAATGTACAAGAGAATGGAATCAAATGTGTATTGAAATAAAAACAGTAATATTATTAATCCATGAGAATCAGCAGAGCTCCTAACCCTAACTTAGGAGGTTTAGTAGCTCATAGCTTACAGAAAATAATAGTAAAACATGCAAAAGGGCAAAGATCCGTGTAACACCCTACTACACAATGTTTTACGCTTAAGTCATAGAACAGAGGTAGTGTGGTATTACAGACCTCTAATAGTAAGGATATACATATAATACTGAAAAAATAATATAATAGGAGCCTTGAAACAAAGTGGGTAAACAGGAATCGCAAAATAAAAAAAAACGCAACGCTCAAGGAATAGGATTACTTGCGTGCTAAGAAACCTAATAGGAATATGATAGAACAATAAACGAAGGGATAAAGAAAAGCCAAGGAACAGCATAACTAGCCTCTGACTCAGCCTGCGAAGCTAAGGCTGGCCGGAGGATACATATATACATATAAATATACATAAGTGTCCCCAAAATATACCAAAATACCAAAGTAAACTCCTATCTCTCCCTCAACCTCTAAGAGGAGCAGCATACATAAGTTACTTGGAGAGTAAGCTACACATATATATACATATATACAAATAGAAACCAAAATACACCCAAGAACTACTTCGCTTTCCAGAATCCAGACGCCTAGCGAGGAGCCTCTCGACCTGCATCTGAAAAACAACAATACAATATGGAATGAGAACCGGAGGTTCTCAGCATGGTAAAAGTGCCACGCGCATAAGAAATACGGTCCTGAGAATGCCATAGGCAATCCTAGAACTCCATTATTCAATTATCCAACTTAAGCACTAAAATAGAAGCCATAAACAGGGGTAGGTATTCTAAATCTGCCTAACTTACTCAAGTTCAAACTTAACCTAACAGCAAACCACTGAACCGAAAATCATACTTGCATCGAACCGAAACCACAATAGCCACCGAACCGAAATACGTTCATGTGGTTAATCCTTCATCTTCAATTCTCAATCAACAAGCACAAGCAACCAAACAACTTCATGCACAGGTAATGATCAAATAGTACAAATAGCAGGTATAACAAATAGCAGGTAATATATATCAATTAGGCATACCCAGGAACTGCATAGCAATCAAAACAAACAAATGCATATGATGCATGCCTGTCCTATGGCTGATGGGGCCCATCTGTCGGTTATCCAGCCAACCCGACAAGTCCGAAAACCTTAGACTGTCCCTCGTCGCGCATCCCCAAGAGTCTATGCATAGATTTCACATACATTCATCATATAATCACTCAATGGGGGTTATCCATACCCGGGAATTTATACGTGCCCGGTCACCCTTACGACGTAGGGTTAACAGAGTATCGAGAATCAACCTGGAACACGTGGTGGCGAGCCACGGTTTTTACCCAGGGAAACTCGTATCTCAGATATCATCATTCATAAGCCATTTCATAGTCATAATCATTATTTAATCATTCATCAAGCCATGGCATGTTAACTCCTTTTGTTAACAACCTCCCTTTCACATTTTTCATCATCATCCCCTTATGATTCATTTTGATTACCCTTTCCAGGTCCTGACCAAACTATCTATCAAATTCTTCTCAAACTTCTTAATATCGAATAATCTTAAAATTAACCCAACTCTAACATTAAACCAATCACATCACACGAAGATTAAACTTTAACTTCTCGAACCCATGACTATCACTAAGACATCCTCGGCACTCTATTTTCTTTGCTGTTTTTAATATAACAAATGAACTCGGAATTGCACAAACTTTATGTCCAGGCATTCATCTTGAAATAAGCTTTCTAAAAAACCAAAGATCATAATTTTCTAATTTCTCTAGCCTCAGGAATAAAGGAAAAACTGTGACTGCTCTGCAGTGCATAAAACCAGAAAAACAGCAGCAGCATGTGATATTCAAAATTCAATATAAAATCCAAGTTAAATCCAATGACCTTAAAAATTAATGTAGTTAAACTTTACTCATCCAGAAACAAGTGTGTCTTGGTTGCAACCCAATTGCTATTCAATTCTAAGAGTTACAAGCATTGGAAGTTGATGCATAGCTTGCTGAAATCTGTTTCTTTTCAGCTATGACCACCAATATTCAAAAACTCACAACTCCCAATCCTCAACTCTTAAAATTATGAAGTTTTAGAGAAATAAAGAAAATTAATCAAATTTTATAACAAAATTGGTTTCGCTCCAAGACTCAACTCGTAGAAGTCGCAGCAAGACAAACAAGTTGCTGCCCTGTTTGACATTTTCTGCTGCAGGACAAATTTAACAACCTAACTTTAAAAAAAAGTGCCATAAATTGATTATTTAACAAAAAGGTTCTAAATTTTCCAGTTTAGTTCCTTATATTCCCAAGTAGAACCCAAATTTAGTCTCATGCAATTCCGATCATTACATAATTAGTTACAGCACATGCAATACCACCACAACACAACTCTACATCCTTATTAACAAACACCAATCCTAATCCATCATAAATAAATATAAGAACACATTATTAATAACTTCCACACCTCATAAATTCCAATATATATATCCACCAACAAATCTATTCCAATAACATTACAAGGCTAATCATTAAATACAACAAACAATTCAACTTATCCTATGGTACCTCTAACCTAAGCTTTCACAACACCGTAAATATTAAACGTACGAAACTTAAACCATACCTTGGCCGATCACTTAATTCACCCAAGGCAGCTTCTTAACACAAAATTACAGCCTCTTCAAGCTCAAGTAAAACAGCCACAAACTAAGCTTTGATCACCAACAAGCCTCCAAATATTCCCAATGCATATATACCCACTTAATCTACACCTAATACATATACATATTCTAATTTCAGTTCTCCATTACTAAAACAAGATTGAGCTAGGGTTAGGGTGTTCTTACCATACCCATATGCTCAATAGCTTGAGCCCACAAGTTCCGGAAGCTAACTTGAACCTAGAACACAAGAATTGAACAATTTTTAACTTAATTGTTCATAAATTTCCGAAATTAGGAGAAGCTGGCTGAGAAGGAAATAATGAGTTACCTACCAAATTGTTCCATGGGTTTCGTAGAGCTCGTCGCGGTGAACGCGTGGTCGCAAACGGTTCGTCAATCGGAGCTCTGGATCAAAAGTTACATGGATTTGAAATTAAAGTGAGGGTTAGGTTTTTGCTTGTGTTCTTCTTCTCCCTAAGAAATGTTTCCCAGCGTGAATAATGAAGAAGAAGGGAAATAAGAAGCTGTGCCTCTTTAATGGATTGGGTTTGGTTGGGCCTTGGGCCCATTTTGGGTCCGGTTCAACCAGTTCGGCCCATCCGGCCCAATCTTGGGCCAAACTTTTCGAAATTGGTATCAAAATTCTCGTTTCGATGAGCTCTATCTTATTTTGATATCAGTTTTGCGTATTTAATTTTCCTATTGAAAATTCGATTTATTGACTAATTATATACCGATTTTAGCGGGGTTTACAATCCGTAGTCTTTAACAAATGTGATCTTTGTTCTATTTATACTAATCTAATAATAAAAAGAATACAAAAATATGATAGACTAGACTTAGAGGTGCGAAAGTCCACTCTTGGGCCCACTTTGGTTAAGTACTTGGGCTGAGTTTGACATCCAACTTGAGTGATGGGCATTGAACTCCCATTAGGGAGTCGATCCACGCTGCCTTGTACTCCTTGGTGGGTGTTGAATGCCCTAGAGGGGTTGTTTGGGCATTCAATGCTGGCTTGAGTTCCTTTGGGGCGTTGAATGCCAGAAAGGGGGTAGTTCTTGGGCGTTCAACGCCCAATATGGCAAACTCCTTAAAAGAAAAATATAAACCATTATATATTGCTGGAAATATCTGGAAGTTAGCTTTCCAACGCCGTTGAGAATGCGTCATTTGGACTTCTGTAGCTCCAGAAACGCTCGTTTGAGTGCGTGGAGGTCAGAATCTGACAACATCTGGTACGCTTTCCTTGCCTCTAAATCAGACTTTATCAAAGCTCCTCAATTTCAGCCAAAAATAACCTAAAATTATCAGAAAACACAACAACTCAAAGTAGAATCTAAAAATATAAATTTTGCAATAAAAAACATATGAAAATATAATGAAACTTAAATAAAATATAACTAAAACAATATGAAAATGATGCCAAAAAGCGTATAAAATATCCGTTCATCAGTTAACCTAAATATAATTTAACAAATTTTTGTTGTAGGTTAAAATCATATTATAGTCAGATCATATAATTACAATGCATGTTAGCCTTAGTTCTATCTTATGTATTTCTTTATTTCTTTTTTTGGCTTTTTTTATATTGTATGTTTGATCTTTCACATCATATATGAATTACTATTTTCAAATAAATTATTAATTTATACTTTACTTATTGGGAGTTGATTATTGATTATTAACTTTCAAGATCCATTATAGATTGAAAATAAAAAATAGAAAAAGATTGGCATTACCATCGAAATGTTCTTGACGGTAACAATTTTCCATATTTAAAAAAAAACAATATTGGAGTTACCGATAACTTTACCAGCGGCAAAATTTGACGGTAATAATGCGCGAAGTTTCCACGTTTGGCGCCATAGTTACCATCGAAAAAATTCCGACGGTAAGTGGCATCAGGTTATCGTCACTTAAACTTCGAATTCCGTCCATAATTCTACCGGAAGTTATCGTTGGACAAAAAAATATCCGCCGCTAACCAATTTACATACGAGGTTTATACCGTCAAAAATAATCTGCCGCAGAATCTGACAGTAATAATCAATTTACCAGGGGATTATTTTCGTTATTTTACCAATAAATCTGACGGTACTCAACATTTTTCTTATAATGTAATGATTTATCGACAGAATCAAGCTCATGTGTCAATGATCGAGTTGTATGTTGAATTCGATAAGTTGGATATTAGTCAAGAAGCGGATGAATCCTTCCTAAATGATGGGGGAAAACATAGACTGAGAAGAAAACAACAATGATAGTAAAAAAGAGTTTTTAGCCAACAAAAAGATTCCACTTAGAGGAACGGAAAGACTCCACCTGTAGGAATGCCTGCGGCTATTGGAGCTAGCTAAGGCATTCGCTTCCATGTCCAGACGTAAAGCAAAACTAGTGGACCATATATCACTGTCATATCGTAACACGAGACCCAACACAAGGACTTATATAAATATGCCAAACATACAGATCTCCAACTGTAAGATTTGATTTTTGAAAAATTCTTCAACATAGGCAAGTATTTACAGCTCACCATTGACGTCAACTTCTCAGAAAACAAAGTGATCTTAATCAAACAGAATATATGACATCGGACATAGCGTTGCACAAACTTTGCAGTGTCCAATGCCTCTACATTACAGATTTGTCTAATCCATCACAACTTGATTGCACTAAATATGTGATCATTTTTGCCTGAAAGTATCTCAAAGTTGGCCACACATTTGTCGATCAAGTGGACAAAATTACTGTCTGTTCTTTCACTTATAGCACGACTGTTAGTAGGAAGACCATAAATGTGTGTCACATCTTCCAGTGTGATTGTGCATTCACCCACTGAAAGATGAAACGTATGTGTCTCAAACTGTTATCTGTCTATTAATATCATCATTAGGGATGATTTACATATTTACTCTTCTTATTTGAGATATGTAATAAAAATTTATTTTTCGTAATGTATCAATCACCAAATAATTATATCGTTGAGTTAATTTTCTCAATTTTAAAACTTTTACCGCCTGAATATAAATCAACATGAAAATAGTTAGACTAACGTGCAATAAAAATTATAAAAACTAAAATACTAAAAAAATTATAAAAACTATATTTATAATTAAAAATACTTTATATATACATATATTTTTTAAATAACATGGATATATATTATTTAAAATTTATGTACTGCGACTACCGTCGGTAAAATATATATTCCATTAATCTTAATATTAATTATATCTATTATCGACATTCATGTTATGATACTACTATATTTATATATTAATAATATATTTATGTATTATTAGCATGAATATATTAAAATAAATATAATTTATTAACAAAAATATATAAAATACTTTATATGTTAATACATATAATCATTTTGACATTCAGTAATAATTTATTATAATAAAAAATATGAATATTAATATATAATATTATTTAGCATATAAAATAATATTCAATATTCATTATATTAATATTAGTGTCATATTTTAAAAGTTAATAATAATATATAATGTTCAGATTATTACACATATAATATTAAATTAGATAATAATTATTAACAATAAAAAAATAAAAAATACTACTAAACGCTATTAAAAAAATTATACATATTACCTACAAATATTAATATTTAAGATATATATGTACTAAGATAATTATTGTAATAATATTAATATTATCATTAGTGATAACACTAAAACAATAGTAATGTGAACAACCTAGAAAAAAACAACCATAAGAGTAAAATAAAGATATCTATAAATAATTTAACAAGATAATAATTTATATATCGAAGATAGTGTAGATGCGCAATAATATATTTTTTTGATAGAGTTAAATCTCGTATAATTTTTTATTCAAAGCACACTTTAGATTGCGTTCATTTTTAAAAGCAGGATAAGATAAGACACTAAGAATAAGATACAAAAGACAGAGATACAAAATTTTGTATTTTTATATTTTATTTGGTGATAAATTAGAACAAATTATAAAATCTAATTATTCTCATTTTTTTATTCAAAAAATTTGAGAAAAAATATAATAATAATAAATATAATTATAAGAACGAGAATAATGAAAGAAAAAATGAAAAATAACTTTTCTCCCTTGTTAGTGTTTTTATGCCCTTCTCGTCAAGATAGACATAAAATACACTAATTCAGTGTCTCTGAACATAATATCTCTATCCATGTTTCATCTGACAAACATGATTTGTGTTTGTGTCCCTGTTTCAGTATCCCATCCATATAAATAAACAAAAATATATATTAATGTCTTTACTTTATCATTTTTTTCTTATCAAAGCACCGTTCTCTCTCACTAACACCACTCTCATTCACTATTACTACTGTGCTTTATAATCTCTCAATCTACTCGGCCACACTGAGAAAGAACAAGTTGGATTTATAGAAACTTTGGTGGTGGGGATAGCTACACACACTACAAGAAAAACGTTAAGTATCATTAAATTTATCATCGTCCTAGAGTTTATGGTATAAACGGCGCCAGAAAGTGTTTACCAACAGATTATTTTTGTCCGATGCTAATTACCATGGATTTTACGTCGATTTTTCAATAGATTTATCGAGACTGAGTTAATGATTACTGTCGGATTAATCCGAGGGTAACTTTGGTGCCACTTCACATGTTTAGGCACCAAGTTACTGTTGAATTTATCCGCCAATAAATTTATTGGTAGTTATTTTTAGTTTTTTATTTTATTTTTTTGGCGCAGTTAAGCCATAATTATTAGTCAAATTAAAATTCTTGTTAACAAAATTGTTAGTGTAAATCCTGTGAAAGTGGCGAATAATTAATCAATAAAATAATTTTTAATAAAAAATTAGAAATGTGAATTTTATAGTGAAATAGGATAGAGTTAATTAAAACAAGAATTTTGACACTAATTTCAAAGAATTTGGCCCAAAATTGGGCCAAATGGACTGAACCGATCGAACCAAGCCCAAACCGGACTCGTGGGCCCAACTAATCCATCATACTTAATGAGCTTCAACTCATTTCTTCCCAACTTAACATGAAACACGTTCATGGAAGGGAGAGCAAGGGAAGAGAGCTTCCAACCCTAACATCCAATTCATAGTAGTAAGAGAAAATGAAAACAAAAACTAACAAGAAACAAGAAAAACAAGATGCTACAACTAACAAAAACTAGTAAATAAACCAAAAATCAAGCTATTTATAATATTTACATATGAACAATAACCAATAACAAACACACATTGTAATTTTCCGGTAACGACGCTAAAAACTTGATATAAGATTTATCGTTGGTTAGAAATTTCGCACAAATAATCTCGTCGGAGTATAGTTCCCAACCAACAAATAATCCTCCACCAAAGTTTAATTTTTGGTTGTCACAA
The DNA here is from genome assembly GCF_014773155.1 of Arachis stenosperma. Taxonomy (NCBI): domain Eukaryota; kingdom Viridiplantae; phylum Streptophyta; class Magnoliopsida; order Fabales; family Fabaceae; genus Arachis; species Arachis stenosperma. Next base: position 47,871,662 of record NC_080379.1, on the reverse strand, counting down.
GTCCAACCCAATAAAGATAACTGAGAGTATTAGTCTCGGATCGTTCTCCTTAGAAATTACAATCAAATTCTCAATTACTGGTTATGAGTTTTAAGGGGGTTGGTTGATAAAAGGGCAAGAAAATAAATGATAAGAAAGTTAATTGACAAGAAAAGTAAATCAAACAACTAAAGAAAGCAAGTAATAAAGAGAGACATTCATGGCAAGGATTGAGAATATAGGCTTTCTATCCTAGTCATTAATTATCATACAATAGTTAACAAGAGCTAATCCTATTTCATCATCTCCAACATAGGAATAAGGTATAATGTTATCTTCATATTGAGAGAAAGTCAAATAGGACTAGTTAATCTCAATCCAAAAGTCCTAATCAACTTACTAATTGAATTAGCAAGAGATTAGAGTCAATGAAAATAATATTAACTAACAACTCTATATCACCAACATGAGTTGGGTATTAATGATTCAAGATTGCATAATTTCTTTTTTCAAACCAATAATGCTCAAAAAACTACTCTAAACCTAAGGCAAGCATTTTGTCAAACACTTAGAAGGCATAAAAGGAAAGCATGGTAAATTGTAAGAAATATAAATTCTACAACTATCCAAAGCAAGGAAATAACAATAGAAACTCAATTAAACATCAATGACATGAAAACATAAAATTGCATTAAAGAAAATCCAAATCCAACAGGAGTGCATCAACATAAAAGTGACATAAAAGGAAAATTAACAAGAAAACTAAGAAGAACAAAGATGTAAGAACAAGAAATTATAAAGAAAACTAGATGAGAACAAGAATTAAACTCTAGATCTAAGAAAGATTTGACCTAGTTCTACCCTAATTCTAGAGAGAAGATAGAGCTTCTCTCTCTAGAAAACTACCTAAAGCATGATCCTAAGCTATCTAATTGCTCCTCCCCTGTCCAATCTTGAATTCTGCATCAAATAGCCTCAGAAATGAGTTGGATTTAGGCCTGGGAAGTTCAGAAATCGCCCCCAGCGTCTTCGCTTTAATGAGGTGACGTGATTAACGTCACGCGTGCGCGTGGCCATGAATGTCCTCCTCACGCGTACACGTGAATGACGTGTGCACGTGGCCTTGAATTCTCCAAATGCTCATTTTTTCATGAATTCTTCACTTTACATGCTTTTCTCTTCACTTCTTTCATCCAATACTTACCTTATGAATCTGAAATCACTCAACAAACATATCAAGGCATCAAATGGAAACAAAGTGAATTAAATTTAGCTAATTAAAGGTCCAAAAAGTATATTTTTAACTCTTAAGCACAAGTTAGAGAGAATTACAAAAGCATGCTATTTCATTGAATAAATGTGAGATAAGTTAATAAAATCCCCTAAATTAAGCACAAGATACAACAACAACAACAACAAAGCCTTGTCCCACTAAGTGGGGTCGGCTACATGAATCAAACGACGCCATTGTGCTCTGTCATGTATCATGTCTACAGAGAGACCGTTTACATGTAGATCTCGTTTGACCACCTCATGAATGGTCTTCTTAGGTCTTCCTCTGCCTTTCACCCTTTGTCCATCTTCCATCTCATCCACCCTCCTGACTGAATGTTCTATCGGTCTTCTTCTCACATGTCCAAACCACCTGAGACGCGATTCAACCATCTTTTCCACAATAGGTGCTACTCCAACTCTCTCCCTTATATCTTCATTCCTTATTTTATCCAATCGCGTATGACCACTCATCCATCTCAACATCTTCATCTCTGCCACACTCAGCTTATGCTCATGCTCCCCTTTAGCCGCCCAACACTCCGTACCATACAACATAGCCGGTCTTATAGCGGTGCGATAGAATTTACCTTTAAGTTTTAAAGGCACTTTTTTGTCGCAAATAAAACCAGATGCACTCCGCCATTTTGACCAACCTGCTTGGATCCTATGATTTACATCATGTTCAATCTCTCCATTATCCTGTATGATGCACCCAAGATACTTAAAACTTTTAACTTTTCGTAGGATGTTTTCTCCAATTTTCACCTCTATATTGGAGTTTTCCCTTCTCAGACTGAACTTACATTCCATATATTCCGTCTTGCTACGGCTTATGCGCAGACCATACACTTCTAGAGCTTCTCTCCATAACTCCAACTTCTTATTTAGGTCTTCCCTTGACTCTCCCATAAGGACGATATCATCGGCAAAAAGCATGCACCATGGCACAGGCTCTTGGATGTACTCTGTGAGTACTTCCAAGACTAATGTGAAAAGGTATGGACTTAAAGATGATCCCTGGTGTAATCCTATACCAATAAGGAATTCCTCTGTCACACCACCTTGAGTCTTCACACTAGTTGTGGCCCCATCATACATGTCTTTAATTGTCCGAATATATGCGATCCTTACTCTCCTCTTTTCTAAAACCTTCCATAGGACCTCCCTTGGTACCCTATCATACGCTTTTTCCAAATCAATAAACACCATGTGTAGATCCCTTTTATTACTACGATACCTCTCCATCATCCTTCTTAATAGGTATATCGCTTCAGTGGTAGATCTTCCTGGCATAAATCCAAATTGGTTCTCTGTTACTTGTGTCTCTTTTCTCAACCTCCGTTCTATCACTCTTTCCCATAACTTCATAGTATGACTCATAAGCTTAATCCCTCTATAGTTTCCGCAACTTTGTATATCCCCCTGGTGGACGAAATTGTGATCCATGCTCTTTGTACTTGTAAGAAATTTAATAATTGGATCCATTTGAATTCACAACTCCGTTCAACTAACCAGCAAGTGTACTGGGTCGTCCAAGTAATAAACCTTACGCGAGTAAGGGTCAATCCCACAGAGATTGTGGTATGAAGCAAGCTATGGTCACCTTGTAAATCTCAGTTAGGCAGATTAAATAGTTTATGGGTTTTCGAAAATTAATAATAAAAAGAAAATAAAAGGGATAGAAATACTTATGTAAATCAAGAGTGGGAATTTCAGATAAGCGTATGGAGATGCTGTGCTCCTCTTGAAACTCTACTTCACTACTCTCTCTTCCAATCCTTCTTACTCCTTTCCATGGCAAGCTGTATGTAGGGCATCACTATCATCAATGGCTACTTTCAATCCTCTCGGGAAAATGGTCCTATGCGCTGTCACTGCACGGCTAATCGTCTGGAGGCATCACCCTTGGTTGATAGCTACATCCCATCCTCTCAGTGAAAATGGTCCAAATGCTCTGTCACAGCACGGCTAATCATCTGTCGGTTCTCAATTAGGTTGGAATAGAATCCATTGATTCTTTTGCGTTTGTCACTAACGCCCAGCCTTCAGGAGTTTGAAGCTCGTCACAGTCATTCAATACCGGAATCCTACTCGGAATACCACAGACAAGGTTAGACTTTTCGGATTCCCAGGACCCTACTTGGAATACCACAGACAAGGTTAGACCTTCCGGATCCCCATGAATGCCGCCATCTATCTAGCTTATACCACGAAGATTCTGTTGGAGAATCTAAGAGATATGTGCCCGGCCTAGAGTAGAACGGAAGTGGTTGTCAATCACGCGCGTTCATAAGTGAGAATGATGATGAGTGTCACGGATCATCACATTCATCAAAGTGTTGTGCAACGTATATCTTGGAATAAGAATAAAAGAGAATTGAATAAAAAGTAATAGTAATTGTATTGAAACTTGAGGTACAGCAGAGCTCCACACCCTTAATCTATGGTGTGCAGAAACTCCACTGTTGAAAATACATAAGTGAAAGGTCCAGGCATGGCCGAATGGCCAGCCCCCATGATCTGAGAACTAATCGTCCCAAGATGATTAAATACACTAGTAAAAAGTCCTATTTATAATAAACTAGCTACTAGGGTTTACATGAGTAAGTAATTGATGCATAAATCCACTTCCGGGGCCCACTTGGTGTATGTTTGGGCTGAGCTTGATCTATCCACGAGCTGAGGCTTCTCTTGGAGTTGAACTCCAGGTTATGACGTGTTTTGGGCGTTCAACTCCAGACCATGACGTTTTTCTGGCGTTTAACTCCAGACAGCAGCATGTACTTGGCGTTCAACGCCAAGTTACGTCGTCAATTTCCGAATAAAGTATGGACTATTATATATTGCTGGAAAACTCTGGATGTCTACTTTCCAACGCCGTTGAGAGCGCGCCAATTGGAGTTCTGTAGCTCTAGAAAATCCATTTCGAGTGCAGGGAGGTCAGATTCCAACAGCATCAGCAGTCCTTTTGTCAGCCTTTTTCAGAGTTTTGCTCAAGTCCCTCAATTTCAGCCAGAAATTACCTGAAATCACAGAAAAACACACAAACTCATAGTAAAGTCCAGAAATGTGAATTTAACATAAAAACTAATGAAAACATCCCTAAAAGTTGCTTGAACTTACTAAAAACTACCTAAAAACAATGCCAAAAAGCGTATAAATTATACGCTCATCACAACACCAAACTTAAATTGTTGCTTGTCCCCAAGCAACTGAAAATCAATTAGGATAAAAAGAAGAGAATATACTATAAATTCCAGAATATCAATGAATATTAATTATAATTAGATGAGCGGGACTTGTAGCTTTTTGCTTCTGAACAGTTTTGGCATCTCATTTTTTTCCTTTGAAGTTTAGAATGATTGGCTTCTCTAGGAACTTAGAATTTCGGATAGTGTTATTGACTTTCCTAGTTAAGTATGTTGATTCTTGAACACAGCTACTTATGAGTCTTGGCTGTGGCCCTAAGCATTTTGTTTTCCAGTATTACCACCGGATACATAAATGCCACAGACACGTGACTGGGTGAACCTTTTCAGATTGTGACTCAGCTTTGCTAGAGTCTCCAATTAGTAGTGTCCAGAGCTCTTAAGTACACTCTTTTTGCTTTGGATCACGGCTTTAACCACTCAGTCTCAAACTTTTTACTTTGACCTTCATGACACAAGCACATGGTTAGGGACAGCTTGATTTAGCCGCTTAGGCTTGGATTTTATTTCCTTGGGCCCTCCTATCCACTGATGCTCAAAGCCTTGGATCCTTTTTACCCTTGCCTTTTGGTTTTAAGGGCTATTGGCTTTTTCTGCTTGCTTTTTCTTTTTCTTTCTATATTATTTTTTTTTTCGCAAATTTTTTTTTTCGCAAGCTTTTGCTGTTCACTGCTTTTTCTTGCTTCAAGAATCAATTTCATGATTTTTCAGATCCTCACTAACATTTCTCTTTGTTCATCATTCTTTCAAGAGCCAACAATTTTAACATTCATAAACAACAAGATCAAAAGATATATGCACTGTTTAAGCATTCATTCAGAGAACAAAAAGTATTGTCACCATATCAATATAATTAAACTAAATTCAAGGATAAATTTGAAATTCATGTACTTCTTGTTCTTTTGATTTAAAACATTTTTCATTTAAGAGAGGTGAAGGATTAATGGAATTTATTCATAGCTTTAAGGCATAGTTACTACATACTAATGATCATGAAGTAAAGACACAAAACATAGATAAACACAACATTAAAAACCGAAAAGCAGAAAGAAATAAGAACAAGGAATGAATCCACCTGAGTGAGGGTGGCGCCTTCTTGAAGGTCCAATGGTGCTCTTTGAGCTCCTCTATGTCTCTTCCTTGCTTCTGTTGAATGATTCCTAGTAATTTTGGTGTTCCTACCCTTAGTTGCTTCCAATATTTGTGTGGAAGACAATTTATCCCCTGAGGTATCTCAGGGATCTCTTGATTTGCAGCCACATGTTCTACCACTGAGCTATAAACCCTTTACATGAGTCTTTCCATCTCCCATGACTCAAAGGTGGAAGCTTTTGTCTTCCCCTTTTTTTTTTTGGATGTCTCTGGCCTTAGGTGCCATTAATGGTTATGGAAAAGCAAAAAGCTATGCTTTTACCACACCAAACTTAGAGAATTGCTCGCCCTCGAGCAAGAGAAGAAAGAAAAGATGAAGAAGAAGAAGAAGATATGGAGGAGATGGAGGGATGTGTGTATTCGGCTATATGGGTGGGTTTGGGTGGGAAAGAGTTTTGAATTTTGAAGGTGGGTGGGGTTTATGGGGAAGAGTGGATAGAAGTGAGTGGTGAATGAAAAACAGAAGGGATGACCATGAATGGAGAGAGAGAGGGCGAGGTAGGTGGGGGTCCTGTGAGGTTCACAGATCCTGAGGTGTCAAGGAATTCCATCCTTGCACCAAATAGGCATGTGAAATGCCTTGGCGCACCATTCTGGCGTTTAAACGCCCATTGGTGCACGTTCTGGGCGTTCAACGCCCATGTAAAGCATGTTTCTGGCGTTGAACGCCAGTTTAATGCTTGTTACTGGCGTTCAGCGCCAGCTTTTATTCTCTAGGCACATTCCTGGCGTTCAGCGCCAGAATGTTGCTTGTTTCTGGCGTTCAGCGCCAAAATGATGCTCTGTTCTGGCGTTGAACGCCGGCCAGATGCATCTTACTGGCGTTGAACGCCAGCCTGTGCGTCCTCAAGGGTGCGAATTTTTTTCTTCTGTTGTTTTTGATTCTGTTTTTAATTTTTATGATTTTTTCGTGACTCCTCATGATCATGTACCTAATAAAACACAAAATAACAATAAAATAAAAATTAGATAAATAAAATTGGGTTGCCTCCCAACAAGCGCTTCTTTAATGTCAATAGCTTTACAGTGGCTCTCATGGAGCCACAAAGTGATCAGGTCAATGTTGTATAGTCCCAACACCAAACTTAGAGTTTGGATATAGGGTCTTAACACCAAACTTAGAGTTTGGTTGTGGCCTCCCAACACCAAACTTAGAGTTTGACTGTGGGGGCTCTTCTTGACTCTGAACTGAGAGAAGCTCTTCATACTCTCTTTTTGTCACAGAGGGATGGCCATGTGCCTTAAACACAAGGTAGTCCCCATTCAATTGAAGGACTAATTCACCTCTGTTGACATCTATCACAGCTCCTGCTGTGGCTAGGAAAGGTCTTCCAAGGATGATGCAATCATCCTTTTCCTTCCTAGTGTCTAAGATTATGAAATCAGCAGGGGTGTAAAGGCCTTCAACCTTTACTAGCATGTCCTCTACTAATCCATAAGCTTGTCTTAATGACTTGTCTGCCAATTGTAATGAGAACAAGGCAGGTTGTACCTCAATGATCCCCAGCTTCTCCATTACAGAGAGTGGCATAAGATTTATCCCTGACCCCAGATCACACAGAGCCTTTTCAAGGGTCATGGTGCCTATGGTACAAAGTATTAGGAACTTGCCAGGATCTTGTTTCTTTTGAGGTAGAATTTTCTGGATCCAAGTATCTAATTCACTAATGAGCAAGGGAGGTTCACTTTTCCAAGTCTCATTACCAAACAACTTGGCATTCAGCTTCATGATAGCTCCTAAATATTGAGCAACTTGCTCTCCAGTCACATCTTCATCCTCTTCAGAGGAAGAATAGTCTTCAGAGCTCATGAATGGCAGAAGGAGATTTAATGGAATCTCTATGGTCTCTATATGAGCCTCAGATTCCTGTGGATCCTTAATATGAAACTCCTTCTTGTTTGAAGGATGTCCCAGGAGGTCTTCCTCACTAGGATTTTTCGTCCTCCTCCTCCCTTGTGCATTCGGCCATGTTGAGTATATCAATGGCCTTGCACTCTCCTTTTGGGTTCTCTTCTGTATTGCTTGGGAGAATACTGGGAGGAGTTTCAATGACTTTCTTACTCAGCTGGCCCACTTGTGCCTCCAGATTTCTAATGGAGGATCTTGTTTCACTCATGAAACTGAAAGTGGCCTTTGACAGATCAGAGACTATATTGGCTAAATTAGAAGTGTTTTGTTCAGAATTCTCTGTCTGTTGCTGAGAAGATGATGGATATGGCTTGCTATTGCTCAGCCTATTGCGTCCACCATTGTTAAAACCTTGTTGAGGCTTTTGTTGATTCTTCCATGAGAAATTTGGATGATTTCTCCATGATGAGTTATAGGTGTTTCCATAAGGTTCACCCATGTAATTAACCTCTGCCATGGCAGGGTTCTCAGGATCATAAGCTTCTTCAGAAGCTGCCTCTCTAGTACTGTTGGATGCATGTTGCCATCCATTCAGATTTTGAGAGATCATGTTGACCTGTTGAGTCAACACTTTGTTCTGAGCCAATATGGCATTCAGAGCATCAATTTCAAGAACTCCTTTCTTCTGAGGTATCCCATTATTCACAGAATTCCTCTCAGAAGTGTACATGAATTGGTTGTTTGCAACCATGTCAATGAGTTCTTGAGCCTCTTCAGGTGTTTTCTTCAGGTGAATAGATCCACCTGCAGAATGGTCCAATGACATTTTCGAAAATTCAGAGAGACCATAATAGAATATATCTAATATGGTCCATTCTGAAAACATGTCAGATGGACATCTTTTGGTCAGCTGCTTGTATCTTTCCCAAGCTTCATAGATGGATTCACTATCTTTTTGTTTGAAGGTTTGAACATCCACTCTCAGCTTGCTCAGCTTTTGAGGAGAAAAGAATTTATCTAAGAAGGCAGTGACCAGCTGGTGGATGAAATTGTGATCACATTATATGTTTCTTGGATTTTGAATGAAAGCTTATTTATGGCACTGCCATGTTCTAATTATTTTGAGATGAAGGCTTCTAAGGAGCAGCACCTGTGTGAGGTTTTCTTTATTGGAATTCACAACTCCGTTCAACTAACCAGCAAGTGTACTGGGTCGTCCAAGTAATAACCTTACGTGAGTAAGGGTCGAATCCACAGAGATTGTTGGTATGAAGCAAGCTATGGTCACCTTGCAAGTCTCAGTTAGGCAGATTAAAAAGTTATGGGTTCGAAAATAGAAATAAAGATTAGAAATAATAAAAAGGATAGAATACTTATGTAGATTCATTGGTAGGAATTTCAGATAAGCGGAATGGAGGTGCTGTAGAGCTCTCGGACGCCTGCCTTCCTATTCCTTCTACTCAATCCTTCTTACTCCTTTCCATGGCAAGCTTTGTATAGGGGTTCACTATCAGCTGTGGCTACTTTCATTCCTCTCGGGGAAATAACCTGTGCGGTTGTCACTCGCACAGCTAACCAGTCTGGAGGCATCACCCATGGTTGATAGCTACATCCCATCCTCGCAGTGAAAGCTAATGCACTCACTCTGTCACAGTACGGCCAATCACCGGTTGGTTCCCGCTCCTACTGGAATAGAATCCCTCTTTTGCGTTTGTCACTAACGCCCAGCAGGTTAAAGTTTGAAGCACGTCACAGTCATTCATGAACGGAATCCTACTCGGAATACCACAGACAAGGTGAGACTTTCCGGATTCCCAGGATCCTACTCGGAACACCACAGACAAGGTTGGACTTTCCGGATCCAGATAAATGCCGCCATCCATCTAGCTTATACCACGAAGATTCTGTTGGGGAATCTAAGAGATACACATTCAAGCTTCTTTGCATGTAGAACGGAAGTGGTTGTCAATCACGCGCGTTCATAAGTGAGAATAATGATGAGGGTTATTAACCCATCACATTCATCATGTTCTTGGGTACGAATGAATATCTTGGAATAAGAATAAAAGAGGAATTGGATAAAAGAAAATAGAACTTCATTAATCTTTGAGGTACAGCAGAGCTCCACACCCTTAATCTATGGTGTGCAGAAACTCCACCGTTAAAAATACATAAGTGGTGCACGAAATTGTGATCAATACTTTTCAAAACATAAACAATCCCTAGTAATGGCTCCAAAGACTTGGTGCTCACTACCATGGCATAAACACAACTTCGCACAACTAACCAGCAAGTGCACTGGGTCGTCCAAGTAATAAACCTTACGCGAGTAAGGGTCGATCCCACGGAGATTGGTGGTATGAAGCAAGCTATGGTCATCTTGTAAATCTCAGTCAGGCAGACTCAAATGGGTATAGTGATGAACGAAAATAACATAAAAGATAAAGATAGGGATACTTATGTATATCATTGGTGTGAGAGCTTCAGACAAGTGTATGAAGATGCCTTCCCTTCCGTCTCTCTGCTTTCCTACTGCCTTCATCCAATCCTTCTTACTCCTTTCCATGGCAAGCTCGTATAGGGTTTCACTGTTGTCAGCAGCTACCTCCCATCCGCGCAGTGAAAGCTAATGCACACACTCTGTCACAGTGCTGCCAATCACCGGTTTGGTTCCCTCCCCTACCGGAATAGAATAACTCTTTTGCGTCTGTCACTAACGCCCAGTAGGTTACAGGTTTGAAGCACGTCACAGTCATTCAATCATTGAATCCTACTCAGAATACCACAGACAAGGTTTAGACCTTCCGGATTCTCTTGAATGCCGCCATCAGGTCCTGCCTATACCACGAAGATTCCGAAGAATCCAAGAGATATTCACTAGAGCCTCGGATGCTTGTAGAACAAGAATGGTTGTCAGTCACCTTGTTCATGGGTGAGAAAGGTGATGGGCGTCAATCATCACCTTCATCAAGTTGAAGAACAAGTGATATCTTGGTAAAAGAACAAGCGAAATTGAATAGAAGAACAATAGTAATTGCATTAATACTCGAGGTACAGCAGAGCTCCACACCTTAATCTATGGTGTGTAGAAACTCCACCGTTGAAAATACATAAGAACAAGGTCTAGGCATGGCCGTGAGGCCAGCCTCCCAATGATCTAAGAACTAGATGTCCAAAGATTTCTAGATGTCAAATACAATAGTAAAAGGTCCTACTTATAGAAACTAGTAGCCTAAGGTGTACAAAGATGAGTAAATGACATAAAAATCCACTTCCGGGCCCACTTGGTGTGTGCTTGGGCTGAGCAATGAAGCATTTTTCGTGTAGAGACTCTTCTTGGCGTTTAACTCCAGCTTTTATGCCAGTTTGGGCGTTTAACTCCAAGTTTTATGCCAGTTCCGGCGTTTAACGCTGGAATTTCTGTAGGTGACTTTGAACGCCGGTTTGGGCCATCAAATCTTGGGCAAAGTATGGACTATTATATATTGCTGGAAAGCCCAGGATGTCTACTTTCCAATGCCGTTGAGAGCGCGCCAATTGGGCTTCTGTAGCTCCAGAAAATCCACTTCGAGTGCAGGGAGGTCAGAATCCAACAGCATCTGCAGTCCTTTTCAGTCTCTGAATCAGATTTTTGCTCAGAACCTTCAATTTCAGCCAGAAAATACCTGAAATCACAGAAAAACACACAAACTCATAGTAAAGTCCAGAAAAGTGAATTTTAACTAAAAACTAATAAAAATATAATAAAAACTAACTAAAAGATACTAAAAATATACTAAAAACAATGCCAAAAAGCGTACAAATTATTCGCTCATCAATAAGCAAGAGGTCCAGGCATGGCCGAATGGCCAGCCCCCTAAACGTGATCACAGGATAGAAAATACAATCCAGGATGTCTAATACAATAGTAAGAGGTCCTATATATACTAGACTAGCTACTAGGGTTTACATGAGTAAGTTATTGATGCATAAATTCACTTCCGGGGCCCACTTGGTGTGTGCTTGGGCTGAGCTTGATCAATCCACGAGCTAAGGCATTTCTTGGCGTTGAACTTTGAGTTATGACGTGTTTTGGGCGTTCAACTCCGGATCATGACGTTTTTCTGGCGTTTTACTCCGGACAGCAGCATGAACTTGGAGTTTAACGCCAAGTTACGTCGTCATTCTTCGATTAAAGTATGAACTATTATATATTGCTGGAAAGCCCTGGATGTCTACTTTCCAACGCCGTTGAGAGCGCGCCATTTGGAGTTCTGTAGCTCCAGAAAATCCATTTCGAGTGCAGGGAGGTCAGAATCCAACAGCATCAGCAGTCCTTTTGTCAGCCTTTTTCAGAGTTTTGCTCAAATCCCTCAATTTCAGTCAGAATTTACCTGAAATCACAGAAAAACACACAAACTCATAGTAAAGTCCAGAAATGTGAATTTAACATAAAACTAATGAAAACATCCCTAAAGTAGCTTAAACTTACTAAAACTATATAAAAACAATGCCAAAAAGCGTAAATTATCCGCTCATCACAACACCAAACTTAAATTGTTGCTTGTCCCCAAGCAACTGAAATCAAATAGGATAAAAAGAAGAGAACATACTATAAACTCCAAAATATCATGAATAGTAATTTAATCAGATGAGCGGGACTTGTAGCTTTTTGCTTCTGAACAGGTTTGGCATCTCACTTTTTCCTTTGAAGCTTAGAATGATTGGCTTCTCTAGGAACTTAGAATTTTGGATAGTGTATTGACTTTCCTAGTTAAGCATGTTGATTCTTGAACACAGCTACTTATGAGTCTTGGCTGTGGCCCTAAGCACTTTGTCTTCCAGTATTACCACCGGATACACAAATGCCACAGACACATAACTGGGTGAACCTTTTCAGATTGTGACTCAGCTTTGCTAAAGTCCCCAGTTAGTGGTGTCCAGAGCTCTTAAGCACACTCTTTTGCTTTGGATCACGACTTTAACCATTCAGTCTCAAGCTTTTCACTTGGACCTTCATGACACAAGCACATGGTTAGGGACAGCTTGATTCAGCCGCTTAGGCCTGGATTTTAATTTCCTTGGGCCCTCCTATCCATTGATGCTCAAAGCCTTGGATCCTTGCTAAAATTTTCGCCACTTTTTTTTTTTCACTGCTTTTTCTTCCTTCAAGAATCAATTTCATGGTGTTTTTCAGATCATCAATAACATTTCTCCTTTGTTCATCATTCTTTCAAGCACCAACAGTTTTAACATTCATAAACAACAAGATCAAAAGACATATGCACTGTTCATTCATTCATTCAGAAAACAAAAATTATTGCCACCACATCAATGTAATTAAATTAAATTCACTAATAATTTCGAAAATTATGTACTTCTTGTTCTTTTGAATTAAAACATTTTTCTTTTAAGAGAGGTGAAGGACTAATGGATTTTATTCATAGCTTTAAGGCATGGTTTTCATACTAATGATCATGAAATAGAGACACAGAAACATAGATAAACATAGCATTAAAACCGAAAACAGAAAGAAATAAAGAACAAGGAATGAATCCACCTTAGTGGCGTCTTCTTCTTGAAGGACCAATGATGTTCTTCAACTCTTCTATGTCCCTTCCTTGCCTTTGTTGCTCCTCCCTCATTGCTCTTTGATCTTCTCTTATTTCTTGGAGAGTGAGGGCGTGTTCATGATGTTCCACCCTTAGTTGTTCAACATTATGGCTCAAATCCTCTAAGGAGGTGTTGAGTTGCTCCCAATAGTTGTTAGGAGGAAAGTGCATTCCTTGAGGCATTTGTTGATGATGCGCTTCCTCATGTTCTTCTTGGAGGCCGTGAGGAGCTTCCCTTGTTTGCTCCATCTTTTTCTTGGTAATGGGCTTGTCTTCTTCAATGGAGACATCTCCTTCTATGATAACTCCAGCTGAGTAACATAGATGGCATATAAGGTGGGGGAAGGCTAGCCGTGCCATGTATGAAGGCTTGTCAGCTATTTTGTAGAGTTCATTGGAGATGACTTCATGAACCTCTACTTCTTCACCAATCATGATGCTATGAACCATGATGGCCCGATCCACAGTAACTTCAGATCGGTTGCTTGTAGGGATGATGGATCTTTGAATGAACTCCAACCATCCTCTAGCTACAGGCTTGAGGTCCAGTCTTCTTAGTTGGACTGGCTTGCCTTTGGAGTCTACTCTCCATTGGGCGCCTTCCACACATATGTCCATAAGGACTTGGTCCAACCTTTGGTTAAAGTTGACCCTTCTTGTGTAGAGGTGTTCATCACCTTGCATCATAGACAAATGAAACGCCAACCTCACATTTTCCGGACTGAAATCCAAGTATTTCCCCCTAACCATTGTGAGATAATTCTTTGGGCTTGGGTTCATACTTTGGTCATGGTTCCTAGTGATCCATGCATTGGCATAGAACTCTTGAACCATGAGAATTCCGACTTGTTGCATGGGGTTGGCTAAGACTTCCCAACCTCTTCTTTGAATTTCATGTCGGATCTCCGGATACTCATTTTTCTTGAGCTTGAAAGGGACCTCAGGGATCACTTTCTTTTTGGCCACAACATCATAGAAGTGGTCTTGATGGCTTTTGGAGATGAATCTCTCTTTCTCCCATGACTCGGAAGTGGAAGCTTTTGCTTTCCCTTTCCCTTTTCTTGAGGAAACTCCGGTCTTGGGTGCCATTGATGGTGAATGAAAAATAAAAAGCTTAGGCTTTTTACCACACCAAATTTAAAATTTGCTCGTCCTCGAGCAAAAAAAGAAAAGAAAAGTAGAAGAAGAAGAAGAAAAGATGGTAGAGAGGGAGAAGAGAGGGTTCGGCTATGTGGGAGAATGTGGGTTTGTGTTGTGGAAAATGTAAAAGAAAAGAAGGGTATTTATAGGGAGGGGGGAGGTATAGGTTCGGCCATTTTGGGTGGGAAAGGGTGGGAATTGAATTTGAATTTTATGAGGGTAGGTGGGGTTTATGGGGAAGAGGAGATTGATGTGAATGGTGAATGGGGTAATTGGGAAGAGGAGTTGAGGTGATTGGTGAAGGTTTTTGGGAAGGGTGACATTGGGAATGAGATTTGGATTAGGAGAGTGTGAATAGGATTAAAAGAAAAGGTAGGTGGGGATCCTGTGGGGTCCACAGATCCTGAGGTAGGAATCCTGTGGGGTCCACAGGTCCTGAGGTGAAAACAAATACCATTGCTTCACTCTATAGGCGTGTAAATTGCCTTCATGCTCCATTCTGGCGTTCAAACGCCCATTGGTGCATGTTCTGGGCGTCAAACGCCCATGTGATGCTTGTTTCTGGCGTTGAACGCCAGTTTCAAGCTTGTTTCTGGCGTTCAGCGCCAGATTGTCCTCTGTCTGCGCATTCTAGCGTTAAACGCCAGGATGTAGCTTGTTTTGGGCGTTCAGCGCCAGAAAGATGCTCTGTTCTGGCGTTGAACGCCAGCCAGATGCTCTTTCTGGGCGCTGAACGCCAGCCCGTGCGTCCTCCAGGGTGAAAAATTTTTTTCTTCTGTTTTTGACTCTGTTTTTAATTTTTTTGATTTTTTCGTGACTCCTCATGATCATGTACCTAATAAAACACAAAAATAACAAAGAAACAAAATAAAATAAAATTAGATAAATAAAATTGGGTTGCCTCCCAACAAGCGCTTCTTTAATGTCATTAGCTTGACAGTGCTCCACAAGGTGATCAGGTCAATGTTAGTGTAGTCCCAACACCAAACTTAGAGTTTGGATATGGGGTTTGAACACCAAACTTAGAGTTTGGTTGTGGCTTCACAACACCAAACTTAGAGTTTGACTGTGTGGGTTCTTCTTGACCTTGAACTGAGAGAAGCTCTTCATGCTTACTCTCTTTTGTCACAGAGGGATTGCCATGTGCCTGAAACACAAGGTATTCTCCATTCAATTGAAGGACTAATTCACCTCTGTTGACATCTATCACAGCTCCTGCTGTGGCTAGGAAAGGTCTTCCTAGGATGATGCATTCATCATCTTCCTTCCTAGTGTCTAGGATAATGAAATCAGTAGGGATGTAAAGGCCTTCAACCTTCACTAGTACATCCTCTACTAATCCATATGCTTGCCTCACTGACTTATCTGCCAGTTGTAATGAGAACAAGGCAGGTTGTACCTCAATGATTCCCAGCTTCTCCATTACAGAGAGTGGCATAAGATTTATTCCTGATCCAAGATCACATAGAGCTTTTTCAAAGCTCATGGTGCCAATGGTGCAAGGTATTAAGAACTTGCCAGGATCTTGTTTCTTTTGAGGTAGAGTTCTCTGAATCCAAGTATCCAGTTCACTAATGAGCAAGGGAGGTTCACTTTCCCAAGTCTCATTACCAAATAACTTGGCATTCAGTTTCATGATAGCTCCTAAATATTGAGCAACTTGCTCTTCAGTCACATCTTCATCCTCTTCAGAGGATGCATATTCTTCAGAGCTCATGAATGGCAGAAGGAGATTTAAAGGAATCTCTATGGTCTCTAGATGAGCCTCAGATTCCTCAGGATCCTTAATAGGAAGCTCCTTCTTGCTTGAGGGACGTCCCAGGAGGTCTTCCTCACTAGGATTTTCGTCCTCTTCCTCCTTGGTGCATTCGGCCACTTTGATTAAATCAATGGCCTTGCATTCTCCTTTTGGATTTTCTTCTGTATTGCTTGGGAGAGTACTGGGAGGAGTTTCAATAACTTTCTTACTCAGCTGGCCCACTTGTGCCTCCAAATTTCTAATGGAGGATCTTGTTTCATTCATGAAACTGAAAGTGGCCTTTGACAGATCAGAGATTATATTGGCTAAATTAGAATTATTTTGTTCAGAATTCTCTGTCTGTTGCTGAGAAGATGATGGATATGGCTTATTATTATTTAGCCTGTTGCGTCCACCATTGTTAAAACCTTGTTGAGGTTTTTGTTGATCCCTCCAGGAGAAATTTGGATGATTTCTCCATGATGAGTTATAGGTGTTTCCATAAGGTTCACCTAAGTAATTAACCTCTGCCATGGCAGGGTTTTCAGGATCATAAGCTTCTCCAAAAGCTTCCTCTCTATTACTGTTGGATGCATGTTGTAATCCATTTAGATTTTGAGAGATCATGTTGACCTGTTGAGTCAACACTTTGTTCTGAGCCAGTATGGCATTCAGAGCATCAATTTCAAGAACTCCTTTCTTCTGAGGTACCCCATTGTTCACGGAATTCCTCTCAGAGGTGTACATAAACTGGTTGTTTGCAACCATGTCAATGAGTTCTTGAGCCTCTTCAAGCGTTTTCTTCAGGTGAATAGATCCACCTGCAGAATGGTCCAATGACATTTTCGAAAATTCAGAGAGACCATAATAGAATATATCTAATATGGTCCATTCTGAAAACATGTCAGATGGACATCTCTTGGTCAGCTGCTTGTATCTTTCCCAAGCTTCATAGAGGGATTTACCATCTTTTTGTTTGAAGGTTTGAACATCTACTCTCAGCTTGCTCAGCTTTTGAGGAGGAAAGAATTTATCTAAGAATGCAGTGACAAGCTTATCCCATGAGTCCAGGCTATCCTTGGGTTGTGAATCCAACCATACTCTAGCTCTGTCTCTTACAGCAAAAGGGAAAAGCAAGAGTCTGTAGACTTCAGGATTAACTCCATTTGTCTTTACAGTGTCACAGATCTGCAAGAACTCAGTTAAAAACTGGTAAGGATCTTCAGATGGAAGTCCATAAAACTTGCAGTTTTGTTGCATTAAAGCAACTAGTTGAGGCTTAAGCTCAAAGTTATTGGCTCCAATGGCAGGAATGGAGATGCTTCTTCCATCAAACTTGGATGTTGGCTTTGTGAAGTCACCAAGCATTCTCCTTGCATTATTATTATTATTTTCGGCCATCACCTCTTGTGCTAATGTTTCTGAAAGGTTTTTTCTGGATTGTTGTAATTTAGCTTCTCTTAATTTTCTCTTCAGAGTCCTTTGAGGTTCTGGATCAATTTCAACAAGAGTGCCTTTATCCTTGTTCCTGCTCATATGAAAGAGAAGAAAACAAGAAAAGAAAAAGGAATCCTCTATGTCACAGTATAGAGATTCCTTTATGTTAGTAGAAAAAGAAAAGGGGGTAGAAGAATGAAGAATGGATTCGGTTTTATGGATGAAGAGAAGTGTTAGTAATTAAATAATTAAATAGAAGAAGAAAAGAGAAGAGGAATTTCGAAAATAATTTTGAAAAAGGGGTTAGTGTTTTCGAAAAATAAAAATAAATTGTAATTAAAATTAAAACATGAAACAATTAATTAATTAAGAAGAAATTTTTAGAAAAAAAAGAGAGACATTTTCGAAAATAGGAGAGAGAGAAGTAGTTAGGTGGTTTTGGAAAAGATAAGAAACAAATAAAAAGTTAGTTAGTTGATTGAAAAAGATTTGAAATCAAATTTGAAAAAGATAAGAAGATAAGAAGTTAGATAAGATATTTTGAAATCAAATTTTGAAAAAGATATAATTTTTGAAAAAGATAAATTAAAAAGATAAAAAGATTTTTAAGAAAAAGATATTTTGAAAAAGAATTTACTTCACTAACAAGAAACTACAAGATAAGATTCTAGAACTTAAAGATTGAACCTTTCTTAATAAGAAAGTAACAAACTTCAAATTTTTGAACCAATCACATTACTTGTTAGTTTGTTTTCGAAAATATCAAATAAAGATAAGAAAAAGATTTTGAAAATATTTTGAAAAAGATTTTTGAAATTTTCGAAAAATAATAAAAAATGAAAAAGATATGATTTTTGAAAAAGATTTTGAAAAGATAAGATTTTTAAAATTTGAAATTTTGACTTGACTTGTAAGAAACAACTAATTTTGAAAATTTTTGACCAAGTCAACCCAAAATTTCGAAAATTTGGAGGAAAATAAGGAAAAGATATTTTTGATTTTTAAATTTTTAAAGAAAAACACAAAAATGACCCAAAACATGAAAATTTTGGATCAAGACACAAGATGCATGCAAGAATGCTATGAATGTCAAGATGAACATCAAGAACACTTTGAATGTCATGATGAACATCAAGAACATAATTTTGAAAAAATTTTGATGCAAAGAAAACATGCAAGACACCAAACTTAAAAATCTTTAATGTATGGAAAATATGAATGCAAAAATGCACAAGAAAAACAACAAAAGACATAAAACAAGAAATCATCAAGATCAAACAAGAGGACTTATCAAGAACAACTTGAAGATCATGAAGAACACTATGAATGCAAGGATTTTCGAAAAAATGCAAGAAAATTTTTAAAAGCATGCAATTGACACCAAACTTAAAAATTAACATAAGATTCAAACAAGAAACACAAAATATTTTTGATTTTTTATGATTTTCTAATTTTTTTTGTATTTTTATTTTATTTTTTTCGAAAATAATGTTTTGAAAAATGAAAAATAAAAAAGAAAAATTTTGAAAAAGATTTTTGAAAAGAAAATTACCTAATCTGAGCAACAAGATGAACCGTCAGTTGTCCATACTCGAACAATCCCCGGCAACGGCGCCAAAAACTTGGTGGACGAAATTGTGATCACATTATATGTTTCTTGGATTTTGAATGAAAGCTTATTTATGGCACTGCCATGTTCTAATTATTTTGAGATGAAGGCTTCTAAGGAGCAGCACCTGTGTGAGGTTTTCTTTATTGGAATTCACAACTCCGTTCAACTAACCAGCAAGTGTACTGGGTCGTCCAAGTAATAACCTTACGTGAGTAAGGGTCGAATCCACAGAGATTGTTGGTATGAAGCAAGCTATGGTCACCTTGCAAGTCTCAGTTAGGCAGATTAAAAAGTTATGGGTTCGAAAATAGAAATAAAGATTAGAAATAATAAAAAGGATAGAATACTTTTGTAGATTCATTGGTAGGAATTTCAGATAAGCGGAATGGAGGTGCTGTAGAGCTCTCGGACGCCTGCCTTCCTATTCCTTCTACTCAATCCTTCTTACTCCTTTCCATGGCAAGCTTTGTATAGGGGTTCACTATCAGCTGTGGCTACTTTCATTCCTCTCGGGGAAATAACCTGTGCGGCTGTCACTCGCACAGCTAACCAGTCTGGAGGCATCACCCATGGTTGATAGCTACATCCCATCCTCGCAGTGAAAGCTAATGCACGCACTCTGTCACAGTACGGCCAATCACTGGTTGGTTCCCGCTCCTACTGGAATAGAATCCCTCTTTTGCGTTTGTCACTAACGCCCAGCAGGTTAAAGTTTGAAGCACGTCACAGTCATTCATGAACGGAATCCTACTCGGAATACCACAGACAAGGTGAGACTTTCCGGATTCCCAGGATCCTACTCGGAACACCACAGACAAGGTTGGACTTTCCGGATCCAGATAAATGCCGCCATCCATCTAGCTTATACCACGAAGATTCTGTTGGGGAATCTAAGAGATACACATTCAAGCTTCTTTGCATGTAGAACGGAAGTGGTTGTCAATCACGCGCGTTCATAAGTGAGAATAATGATGAGGGTTATTAACCCATCACATTCATCATGTTCTTGGGTACGAATGAATATCTTGGAATAAGAATAAAAGAGGAATTGGATAAAGGAAAATAGAACTTCATTAATCTTTGAGGTACAGCAGAGCTCCACACCCTTAATCTATGGTGTGCAGAAACTCCACCGTTAAAAATACATAAGCAAGAGGTCCAGGCATGGCCGAATGGCCAGCCCCCTAAACGTGATCACAGGATAGAAAATACAATCCAGGATGTCTAATACAATAGTAAGAGGTCCTATATATACTAGACTAGCTACTAGGGTTTACATGAGTAAGTTATTGATGCATAAATTCACTTCCGGGGCCCACTTGTTGTGTGCTTGGGCTGAGCTTGATCAATCCACGAGCTAAGGCATTTCTTGGCGTTGAACTTTGAGTTATGACGTGTTTTGGGCGTTCAACTCCGGATCATGACGTTTTTCTGGCGTTTTACTCCAGACAGCAGCATGAACTTGGCGTTTAACGCCAAGTTACGTCGTCATTCTTCGATTAAAGTATGGACTATTATATATTGCTGGAAAGCCCTGGATGTCTACTTTCCAACGCCGTTGAGAGCGCGCCATTTGGAGTTCTGTAGCTCCAGAAAATCCATTTCGAGTGCAGGGAGGTCAGAATCCAACAGCATCAGCAGTCCTTTTGTCAGCCTTTTTCAGAGTTTTGCTCAAATCCCTCAATTTCAGTCAGAATTTACCTGAAATCACAGAAAAACACACAAACTCATAGTAAAGTCCAGAAATGTGAATTTAACATAAAAACTAATGAAAACATCCCTAAAAGTAGCTTAAACTTACTAAAAACTATATAAAAACAATGCCAAAAAGCGTATAAATTATCCGCTCATCACCAGCTTATCCCAGGAGTCCAGGCTATCCTTGGGTTGTGAATCCAACCATATTCTAGCTTTGTCTCTTACAGCAAAAGGAAAAAGCATGAGTCTGTAGACTTCAGGATCAACTCCATTCGTCTTTACAGTCTCACAGATCTGCAAGAACTCAATTAAAAACTGATAAGGATCTTCAGATGGAAGTCCATAAAACTTGCAGTTTTGTTGCATTAAAGCAACTAGCTGAGGTTTCAGCTCAAAGTTGTTGGCTCCAATGGCAGGAATGGAGATGCTTCTTCCATCAAATTTGGACGTTGGCTTTGTGAAGTCATCAAGCATTCTCCTTGCATTATTATTATTTTCGGCTGCCATCTCCTTCTCTTGTTCGAAAATTTCTGAAAGGTTGTTTCTGGATTATTGTAACTTAGCTTCTCTTAATTTTCTCTTCAGAGTCCTTTCAGGTTTTGGATCAATTTCAACAAGAGTGCCTTTATCCTTGTTCCTGCTCATATGAAAGAGAAGAAAACAAGAAAAGAAAGAGGAATCCTCTATGTCACAGTATAGAGATTCCTTTATGTTAGTAGAAGAAGAAGGGGTAGAAGAATGAAGAAGGAGATTCGGATTTTTGGATGAAGAGAGGTGAAGAGAAGTGTTAGTAATTAAATAATTAAATAGAAGAAGAAAAGAGAAGGGAAATTTCGAAAATAATTTTGAAAAAGAGGTTAGTAATTTTTGAAAATTCAAGATAAAATATAATTGAAATTAAAATTTAAAACAATTAATTAATTAAAAAGAATTTTTGAAAAAGAGAGAGGTATTTTCGAAATTTGAAGAGGGAAAAGTAGTTAGGTGGTTTTGAAAAAGATAAGAAACAAACAAAAAGTTAGTTAGTTGATTGAAAAGAAGATTTGAAATCAAATTTTAAAAAGATAAGAAGATAAGAAGTTAGATAAGATATTTTGAAATCAAATTTTAAAAAAGATAAAATTTTTGAAAAAGATAAGATAAGAGATAGAAAGATTTAATTTTAAAAATTTGAAATTATTTACTTCACTAACAAGAAACTACAAGATAAGATTCTAGAACTTAAAGATTGAACCTTTCTTAACAAGAAAGTAACAAACTTCAAATTTTTGAATCAATCACATTAATTGTTAGCTAATTTTCGAAAATTTGATATAAAGATAAGAAAAAGATTTTGAAAATAATTTGAAAAAGATTTTTGAAATTTTTGAAAAAATAGAAAAAAATGACAAGGATATAATTTTTGAAAAAGATTTTGAAAAGATAAGATTTTTAAAATTGAAAATTTGACTTGACTTATAAGAAACAACTAATTTTTAAAAATTTTTGACTAAGTCAACTCAAATTTTTGAAAATTAAGAGAGAAAAAAGGAAAAAGATATTTTTTTATTTTTGAATTTTTAAAGATGAGAGAGAAAAACATAAAAATGACCCAAAACATGAAAATTTTGGATCAAACACTTGATGCATGCAAGAACACTATGAATGTTAAGATGAACACCAAGAACACTTTGAAGATCATGATGAACATCAAGAACATATTTTTGAAAAAATTTTTAATGCAAAGAAGACATGCAAGACACCAAACTTAAAGATCTTTAATGCATGGACTCTAACAAACAAAAAATGCACATGAAAAACAACAAACAACACAAAACAAGAAAACATCAAGATCAAACAAGAAGACTTGTCAAGAACAACTTGAAGATCATGAAGAACACCATGAATGCATGAATTTTCAAAAAATGCAAGAAAATTTTTTAAAGCATGCAATTGACACCAAACTTAAAAATTGACTCAAGACTCAAACAAGAAACACAAAATATTTTTGATTTTTATGATTTTATGATTTTTTTGGATTTTCATTAAATTTTTTTTTTCAAAAATAAAGTTTGGAAAAAAAATGAAAAAATAAAATAAAAATTTTGAAAAAGATTTTTGAAAAGAAAATTACCTAATCTGAGCAACAAGATGAACCGTCAGTTGTCCATACTCGAACAATCCCCGGCAACGTATATCTTGGAATAAGAATAAAAGAGAATTGAATAAAAAGTAATAGTAATTGTATTGAAACTTGAGGTACAGCAGAGCTCCACACCCTTAATCTATGGTGTGCAGAAACTCCACTGTTGAAAATACATAAGTGAAAGGTCCAGGCATGGCCGAATGGCCAGCCCCCATGATCTGAGAACTAATCATCCCAAGATGATTAAATACACTAGTAAAAAGTCCTATTTATAATAAACTAGCTACTAGGGTTTACATGAGTAAGTAATTGATGCATAAATCCACTTCCGGGGCCCACTTGGTGTATGTTTGGGCTGAGCTTGATCTATCCACGAGCTGAGGCTTCTCTTGGAGTTGAACTCCAGGTTATGACGTGTTTTGGGCGTTCAACTCCGGACCATGACGTTTTTCTAGAGTTTTACTCCAGACAGCAGCATGTACTTGGCGTTCAACGCCAAGTTACGTCGTCAATTTCCAAATAAAGTATGGACTATTATATATTTCTGGAAAGCTCTGGATGTCTACTTTCCAACGCCGTTGAGAGCGCGCCAATTGGAGTTCTGTAACTCCAGAAAATCCATTTCGAGTGCAGGGAGGTCAGATTCCAACAGCATCAGCAGTCCTTTTGTCAGCCTTTTTCAGAGTTTTGCTCAAGTCCCTCAATTTCAGCCAGAAATTACCTGAAATCACAGAAAAACACACAAACTCATAGTAAAGTCCAGAAATGTGAATTTAACATAAAAACTAATAAAAACATCCCTAAAAGTAGCTTGAACTTACTAAAAACTACCTAAAAACAATGCCAAAAAGCGTATAAATTATCCGCTCATCACCCCCTTATTCTTGTAGATAGGTACCAAGGTGCTCTGTCTCCACTCATCAGGCATCTTCTTTGATCTTAAAATCTCATTAAAAAGCTTGGTTAACCAGTTGATGCCTTTTCCTCCAAGACCCTTCCAAACCTCAATCGGGATATTATCAAGTCCTACTGCCCTGCCATTTTTCATCTGCTTTAGAGCCTCTTTTACCTCGAAGTCTCGAATCCTTCGATAGTAGTCAAAGTTTTGATCTTCTTCCCTTGTGAATAACCGACCAAGGCTCGAAAGAGTCTTCTGTCCCTCATTAAATAACTCGTAGAAGTAGCTCTTCCACCTTTCATTAATCTTCTCCTCTTGAGCCAACACCTCTCCATCCTTATCCTTTATGCACTTAACCTGATCCAAATCTCTCGTTCTTCTTTCCCGGCTCTTTGCATTCTATATATACCTTTTTCTCCTTCTTTCGTGCTCAAAGACTGGTAGAGACCCTCATATGCTCTTGTTCTTGCTTCACTTACAGCCACTTTTGTCTCTTTCTTAGCCGCCTTATATTTTTCCCAGTTATCTGCATTGCGGCATAAAGACCACTCTTTAAAGCATTCCCTTTTTATCTTTATCTTTTCTTGTATACTCGCATTCCACCACTAGGACTCCTTGTCTCTTGGTCCTATTCCTTTAGATTCACCAAAACTTTCTTTTGCTGTTCTTCTAATAACTTCTGCCATCTCCCTCCACATCTCTTCTGCGCTTCCATTCCCATCCCATTTTGCCTCTTCTCCTACCCGTCTTAGGAAGCTTCTTTGTTCCTCACCTTTCATCTGCCACCACCTCGTCCTTGGGTTCTTCGTATGATGTCTTTTCCTCAACTTTTGCTCAACGCGAAAATCCATGACGAGCATCCTATGTTGTGTTGTCAAACTCTCTCCCGGGATAATTTTACAGTTAATGCAAAATTTCCGGTCGACTCTCCTCAACAAGAAGAAGTCGATTTGAGAGCTTGTCATGCCACTCTTATAGGTTATAAGATGTTCGTCTCTCTTTTTAAAACATGTATTTGCGATGAGAAGATCAAAAGTTGAGGAAAAGTCCAAAATAGTTTTACCCTCGGCATTGATCACCCCGAAACCATGGCCTCCGTGAATACTCCCATATCCGGTCACTTCTCTCCCAACATGACCATTTAAAACTCCTCCTAAGAAAATCTTATCTCCCAAAGGTATGCCTTGAACCAAACTCTCTAGATCCTCCCAAAACCTTATCTTGTGTTGTTCGTCCGAACCCACTTGCGGTGCATAGGCGCTAATCACATGGAAAGCACATCCCTCCACCACCAGTTTGATAGAGATGATCCGATCTCCCACCCTCTTGACATCCACTACGTCCTTCTTCCACTGCTTATCCATAATTATTCCAACCCCATTCCTATTCTTCACCTTTCCTATATACCAAAGTTTGAAACCAGAAGTATCCAACTCCCTAGCCTTTGCACCGACCCATTTCGTTTCTTGTAGGCACATAATGTTAATCTTCCTCCTTGTCATGGTGTCCACCACCTCCATGGACTTTCCTGTTAGGGTGCCTATGTTCCATGTCCCAAATCTCAACCTTCTGTCGCTTCGACCTTTACCTTTTCCTTTGTGAACTAGCTTATTTACCCTCGTCCGTTCACGAAAATGCGAGAACCCTTGCTTATTTAACACTACATCCGGGCACCGATGCAGCGGCTCTTGCTTTGACACCGTACTCGAGCTATACGGCGCGTTGCTTCCGGGCAACGACCTAGCTTTAGTGCAATAATGTCTTTGATTCATGTCATGGGAGTTCGGCTATACTTTTATGTTGGTTGCCGAAGACCTAACACAACCCTCCTCCTTTATCCGGGCTTGGGACCAGCTATGTACCGCAAGTGTAACATAGGCGGAGTTTAAATTAAGCACAAGATAAACCATAAAATTGGGGTTCATCATGAACCCGGATATTGTCTCTCTGCGGCTCATCTCCAGGAGGTCTGAAATCGAGGGAGTACGCCCTACCACCTTCTCCTAGAGACAAACACCAAGGGGATCTTATTAGGGGATTAGTACCTTATGACCTTCTCCTGGTGAGGCCGTGCCATACAGATTGGGGGATTAGTGCCCTACCACTTTTTCCACGTCCCTCAAAACACAATTAACAAGAATGTGAAGGAATAAATCGGGGAATGAGTGCTCTACCACCTTCCCTACATCCCTCAAAACACAAGAAAGGAAATCCTTCATCCTCAACTTACGTCTCCGTAAACGGGTTGAAACCACCGTCCGCACCTCCAACCAAGAAACTCAAATACCAATTGGAAGCAAGCAGGACAAAACCAGAATCTTTGCGTCCACCTCGGAAGCTCAAATACCAACTGGAAGCAAGTGGGATGAAACTACAATCTTTGCATCTACCTCAGAAGCTCAAATATCGATCAAACTCATTCTTATCTTCCAATCATATCAAGTCATTCTCATCATATAATCATATCAACTCATTCTCATCATTCAATCATATCAACTCAGCCTCATCATTCAATCATAGTAACTCATTTTCTTCATTCACTCATATCAACTCAATCTCATCATTTGATCATATCAACTCAATTTCATCATTCAATCATATCAACTCAGCCTCATCATTCAATCATAATAACTCGTTCTCTTCATTCGCTCATATCAACTCTATCTCATCATTCAATTATATCAACTCAATCTCAGTATTCAATCGCATCGACTCAATCTCATAATTCAATAATATCAACTCAGCCACATCATTCAATTATAGTAACTCATTCTCTCAATAACTTTCGACTCCCTCCAACTTAATAGTTTCCTTCCCAACACTTTCTACTCTCTAATCCACCATCTCTATACTCATTATAAGATTTACGGATGTTTAGAAGGCTAGAGGAATGAGTGAAAACTCAAAAATTTATTTTTCAGCAAAACAGGGTTGTCACGTACGCAAGCCCCTTCCGTGTAAGCATGAGTTCAAAATTTGGCAATGTCGTGTATGCGGACCATCTTTGCGTACGCGAGAGTACTCAGACAGAAACATTTGCTCGTGTCACGTGATACTTCCGTGTACGCGATAATGCGGATTGTCAAAAAGTTTATGTGTTGCAAAAATTCAGTTTTTCAACCTTACTTTGAACTTTTATAATGTTTTATATGAAAATTATTTTTCAACCATTCTTAAACCATTGGAAAGATCATTGAATAAATTTTCACTAAAATCTAATTTCGTTGAATTTCCAACTTCGAGGATTGAGTTACGGCCCACCGAAATTTGCTAAAAATTTGTTTTCACCAATTTCTCATAATTCTTCAATTTCATAAATTTTCAATTCAATTTAATCCTAAACCATTCCAAAAACCATTTTTACACATCCCAAACACTCATTCATCAACCCTCAACCATTCCAATCCTAAATCAATCCACTTAGAACTTATTCAACACATTCTGTCAACTATATCTATATTCATCAATAACATACAACATTCATATATTCAAACCTTCAATCAATCAACAATCAATCATCTCATTCTCATACAACACTTCACACCACTTACCTCAATTTACCACATAGGAAATTCTTCACCCTATCACGGCCTTTGGTCCAATTTACACCAATCACAATATTCATACATCCAATTCTCAATTAAAATTTTAACATATATGCTCATTTTCATGCAACATAACACCAACATATTTTACAATATTCAATTGCAACCATATCACATAGCACTTCTCAATTCATCAAAAATTATTTTCACTCTCAATTTCGTGCCAAAACACATCAACTAACTCAATACTTATAATAACCATTATTCAAGCATATCAACAATTAAT